>NC_037678.1:85465880-85798722 GCF_003255815.1 Theropithecus gelada | reverse complement strand
TATCATTGGGTAGACAGCATATAAAGATATAAATATGAATAACATGAAGATATAAAGAGGTAGTTTTGTATGTGACCAAAGTTTAACTAGTATCCATGCAAATTACATTGTTATAAATTTAGAATGTTATACTAAGCCTGACAGTAACCACAAAGAAAATACCTGTAGAATATAAATGAAAGAAATAATAAAGGAATCAAAGCTTTTCACTACAAAAAGATCAACTGAACAAAAATAAGACAGTGTTAGAACAAATTAGCAACAAAAAAGCTATAAGAAAACAAATAACAAATGGCAGAAGTAAATCTTTCCTTAACAGTAGTTACTTTAAGTGTAAATGTATTAAAATCTCCAAAGCACAGAAATTAGCAAAACATGATCCAACTATATGTCATCTGTAAGAGACTTAATTTAGATCTAAAGACACAAATACGTTGAAAGATGGAAACAGGCTGATAGGTGGAAAATGACATTACATGCAAATGTAACCAAAAGATAGATGGGGTTGTTATACTATTATTAGACAAAATAGAATTTAAGTCAAAAACTGTAAAAGGAGAAAGACACACATTATATTTTGATAGAAGTATCAAAAATATATAACAATTATAAATTATGCACCAAACAACAAAACCCCAAAATATGTGAAACGAACATTCCTAGAATGGAAGGAAGAAACAGTTCTACATACTGGAATAGAAAGGAGATAATAGTCGAAGACTCAATACCTTGCCTTCAATAACAGGTACAACAGAGAGAATATCAATAAGGAAATACTAAATTTGAACAAAACTGTAAACAAATTAGACCTAACACACATATACAGAATACTCTATCCAACAATAAATTACTCATTTTTCAAGCATACATAGAACATTCTACAGAACAGACAATAATGTTAAGCCACAAAACAAATCGCGATAAATGTTAAAAGATTGAAATCATACAAAAAAAATTCCAATCACAATGGAATGAAACTCAGAATCAATAACAGAAGGAAAATAGGAAAATTCATAAATATGTGGAAATTAAACTATGCAGTCTTAACAACCAATAGATCAAATAATAAACGACAAAATAAATTAGAAAATGCTTTAAGACAAATGAAAATAAAATCACAACAAACAAAAACTTATGGGATGACCAAAAGCAAGTGCTGCTGGTTTTACAAAATAAAACAAAAAGACTATGAGTAGAATACTATGAGCATTTGTATGCCAACAAATTGAATAATCTAGATGAAATAAACAAATTCTTAGCAACCCACTATCTGCCAAAACTGAAAAATGAAGACAGAAAATCTGGACAGACTCATAACTACTTAGGAGACTGAATTAATAATCAAAAGGCTTCCAACAACAACAAAAAAAGCATTGGACCACATGTTTCTGCTGGTGATTTCTACTAAACATTTAAGGAAGAACTAACTCCAATCCTTCTCAAACTTTTCTCACAAATTAAAGAGTAAGGAACACTTCCTGCCTCATTTTATGAGACCAGTATTGCCCTGATAACAAAACCAAAGACACTACAAGAAAAGAAAACTACAAATCAATATTCCTTGTGAATATTGATGCAAAAATCCTAGACCAAATACTAGCAAAATAAATTCAGCAACATATTTAAAGCATTATACACCACTACCAAGTGTGTTTTGATAAATTTAGATAAACTCAACTTCATCAAAATGGAAAATTTTTGTGTATCAAAGAACACTTTCAAGGCTGGAATAGTAGCTCATGCCTATAATCCCAACACTTTTGGGAAGCCAAAGCAGGAGGATTGCCTCAGCCCAGGAGCTCGAGACCAGCCTGGGCAACATATAGAAACCTCACCTCTACAGAATAAAAATAAAAATTAGCCAGGCATGGTGGCATACACCTGTAGTCCTAGCTAGTTGGGAGGCTGAGGTGGGAGGATCACTTGAGCCTAGGAGTTCAGACTTCAGTGAGCTGTGATCATACCACTGAACTCCAGCCTGGGTGACAGAGTGAGACCTGGTCTCAGAAAAAGAACATTTTTAGGAGATTAAAAAGAAAAACCACAGAATAGGAGAAAATATTTGCAAATAATCTATCTTATACAAGATTAATATCTGAAATACATAATGAACTCCTAAAACTCAACAATGGCAATGAAAAACAAACAGCTCAATTCAAAAATGGGGAAAGGACTTAATTAGACATTTTTCCAGAGAAGATTCCTGAATGGCCAATAAGTACACGCAAAGATGCTCAACTTCACTATCAGTAAAATGCAAATAAAAATTTCAATTAGGTATCACTTTATAATGATTGGGGTGGCTACTATCAATAAAATAAGAAATGACAAGTGTTAGTAAGGATATGGAACTATTGGAACACTTGTGTTATGCTGGTGGGAATGTAAAATGGTACAGGTGCTATGAAAAACAGTTTAGAGATTCCTCAAAAAGTTAAACATAGAACTATCATAAGACCCAGCAATACCACTCATATATATATATGAATTATTAGGACAGAGGTAAGTGGGCCCTATGGTGAGAAATAAAAATTTCTAGAGGACCTTTTGGTATTACATATGAAACTACCACATGATTAATTCCATATTTGGGTATTTACCCTAAGAAAACTGTCGCAGATATGCACACAAGAATGTGCATTATAATATTACTTCTAATAGCAAAATTTGGAAACAACACAAATGACTAATAATAGTGATTGGTTAAATTGTGATATATCCATATGATATTTTTGTAACACAACGTCAACTTTTATAAAAATATTTAATGACATAACAAAATGCCCATGATATATTGATTCAATGGAACAAAATAGAAAAAAAGAAATGATCAATGTAATTCCAAATGAAAAGAAATAATAGAAGCAATACTAGAAATATATAAACACCAGTATATAGCAAGATCATCTTTAGATGCTGATCATAAACATTTAATTTTACTTAAATTGTTCTATTTTTCCAAATTTACATTATAAAGAGAATATGCCTTATTTTATAATTTAAAAATAGAGGTACATTTTTAAAATCTTTTACAATAAAGGTAGGTCTATATACACATAGTGGCTTGAGGGAGAGGAGGGGAATGGTTAATCCAGGCAAATGAATGAAATATACTCCCTGATAACTAGGTGCTTGATTCCAACTTTTCCTGTCAATCCCTCAGTAGTCTGAGGCGGTAGAAAGACAATGTTTCCAGAAATAAATCTGATAATTTAATTTAAAGCACCTTAAAACAACTTCTTTAGAAGAAGATTCCTAATAAATATATTCAAAAATATATAAAGATCCTAGCTGGGCACGGTGGCTCATGCCTGTAATCTCAGCACTTTGGGAGGCTGAGGGAGGCAGATCACCTGAGGTCGCGAGTTCAAGACTAGCCTAACCAACATGAAGAAACCCTGTCTCTACTAAAAATACAAAATTAGCCGGGTATGGTGGTCCATGCCTGTAATCCCAGCTACTTGGGAGGCTGAACCAGCAGAATAGCTTGAATCAGGGAGGTAGAGGTTGCAGTGAGCCGAGATCGAGCCATTGCACTCCAGCCTGGGCAAAAAGAGTGAAACTGTCTAAAAAAAAAAAAGAAGAAGAAAGAAAATCCTAAGACTGTCTTGAGTGGTAAGAAAGTCACGAGAATTTCTGGGCTTAGCCCCCCAGTTCTAGGAAGACATGATGATATTACTTCTATTTTAAAGATGAAATAGGTTGTCCAAGATAGGAACTCCTTTTGGAAACATGGAGACAAGGAAAGAAAACAAGAGAAGGGGAGGAAGAGAGCATTCAAATAAATAGTGCAATCAAAATCAAAGTTGGACCTCACTACATTCTAGTGCATGTAACATTATACTGTGTTTTATTATAACAGAGATTCCAAAACATCTCTTCTGAAAGAATTTCAGTTGTTCTCTCAGTGAAAACAGGTTCCATGTGTTAAAGTCAGAGCACTCCTGGGGAAAATTATTTCCTGAATATGATGAGCTGCCTACAAATAAGAATATAAAGTTTGCCAACTATTTGTTGGCTATTTG
This sequence comes from Theropithecus gelada, assembly GCF_003255815.1. NCBI lineage: Eukaryota > Metazoa > Chordata > Mammalia > Primates > Cercopithecidae > Theropithecus > Theropithecus gelada. The sequence goes on along the minus strand of NC_037678.1, from coordinate 85,794,697 downwards.
TGGAACTGTTAAATTCCTAACAAAGGTTTGCCTGGCAATGAACTGAGTAACAATGTTGTACTCATTAACATAATAGTTGGGGAGTAACTTTCTCCACAGATCCTTTCAACTGTAAATTAAGGGAGTTGAAGTAGATGGTCTCTAAAGACCTTTTCAACTGGAAGATTCTAAGGTCTTTGTCAAATAGACAAATAGATGGTTCCAACACATGCTAAAATTGGCCCGTTCTCCCTTCAAATCCTCAACAGCTGGAATAAGGACAGCAGAACACATACCATACTGCAGATTTATGTTAAAAATCTTAGTTTCATCATTGGTTTGTTTTGAAATAATGCCTGTGCTATGAACTAACAATATGATTTTGCTTATTATGGAAACAATACTAATTTTTAAATAAGTATCTGAAGTTATATCTTTAATCCAGATGTAAAGGAATAAAGACCTATTCTGTTCATCACAGGGTGTAACAGCTCAAAAGACACAAACATTCAGAGACTCAAACTATAATTCCAAGGAAAATATATATCAATATCTTAAGAGAGAGAGTCTTCATTTTCAGTTTGCTTATAGTTAAGAGGCTGAGTCAAGTTTTCGGTGACAGAAAAAAAGATTAGCTGTCAAAATTGCAAACTCCTGATTTATAACAGAAGTAGTAAAGGAACACTAACCAGAAGGTGCTGTTATAATTTCTAAAATCCATCATATCTCACATGTATCATTTTTCTCAAAAACTTAAGTGTTACCATACAATGTATTTTTTAACAGCCTAAAATCCTTTTTAGAAACTCTGAGCTTTGGGATTGACTATGATGGACAAGTCTTGAAGAAGGATTCAAAACAGAAGTAATACAGCACTCAATCTCAACTTAAATACAGGTCAGCTTCAGTCAAAATATCCACCTTCTTTCTGTACTGTGGAAAACCTATACAAAGTTCAGACTTTAAGGTTTTTTGTAAAAATCTTTTGTCTAATATCCTACACAAAAATGTCCAGATAATTTTTTTCTTATTGAAACAAACACATTTTCAAATAGAGAGCTCTCTCAGGTAGCCATCTCCCCTATAAGTAACCAATGAAAAAGTAAAAGATATAAAGAAATAATGTTAGGAAAGACTGGTAATAAGATGTGAAACCTCTGGCCTCCCTCTAGATATTGAAATAGGTGATCAGGTAAGCATTGACTTTCCTATCATTTTCTGTCTGGCTAATGGTCTGTGGGAAATAAGTTAGTCAATCTATTTAATTTCTTTTAAAAACATTTCATCTTCCTATTACATTCAATCTTAGGGCAGTTTTCAAACTATCTATCTTCTCCTTCCTCTAGATATGTACGCATTTATCTTTTCGTATTGAATCAATATAGTACATTTCCTCAAAAACAATTTGCTACAATACATAATGCAAACTTTTAACTAACACAGAGAACTCAGAGGAAGAATAAGAAGAAAAAATAAAACAAGTCTAGAACTAAGGAAGAAAAATGAGCCATAAGACCTTGCAGATACAGATAGATAGAGTGTGTGTGTGTGTGTGTGTGTGTGTGTGTGTGTGTGTGTTTACATAACAGAAAATTAAAGTTCAGGTTGCTGAAAGTTTTTGAAGCCAAACTAACAGGTGATTGAGACTCTCTTAGAGAATAAACACAGCACCTTGCCCTGGCAAATGCAAAACTACCAGATTCCAAATCCAGGGAAATGGGCCTCGTCTTTCCCATGCCCAGCTGAACAACCAAATGCAAGCTCTCTCCAACTGAGTACTTTCAAGATGCCACTCCAGGATAGCCTAGGACTGCTAAATTAGCCTTCATACCAACCCCAAACTGAGTGTGTACTTTATTGCCTGGCACATAGTGGGTACTCAATCAATATCTATCGAAACAGGAAGGAAGAAAGGGAGGAAGGAAAAGAAAGACGTGCTTATAACAGGATGCTTCCAACAATACTGAAGTATGGCTTTAACATGACTCAATTTTCTGTTTAAACAGACTCTTTTTTCTTATGCATGCAAATCAAATCATGGCTCCATCCCTTATTTTCATAATATTCTTGAAGTACAAACAAATATATCGCATACATGATAATTGTATATAAGACACTGTGCATTTATGAACACACTGTTATATATTATTAAGATATGTACACATTTTAGGTAATGACTTAAAAACTGTTTCGAGTAAGTCATTAATTTACACTGGGGGAAAAAACAGCAGAATGTGAAGACAAGCTTGGATTAATTTTATATTAACAGTACTTAATATAAAAGCTAAAAAATAGAGGCCAAAAGAGGCTGGGCACAGTGGCTCACGTCTGTAATCCCAGCACTTTGAGGGGCCAAGGCGGGCAGATGACGAGGTCAGGAGAGTGAGACCATCCTGGCCAACATGGTGAAGCCCCATCTCTACTAAAAATACAAAAATTAGCTTATTGTGGTGGCACTTGCCTGTAATCCCAGCTACTCAGGAGGCTGAGGCAGGAGAATCACTTGAAGCAGGGAGCCAGAGGTTGCAGTGAGCTGAGATCGCACCACTGCACTCCAGCCTGGCAACAGCGTGAGACTCAAGTCTTTTAAAAAAAAAAACAAAAACAAAAGAGGACAACACAAAGGTAAACCATAACAATCTAAAGATCTCAACACTTCTAATAAGAAAAAAGCAGAAACTATGGATTGCAGCTGGACTTTGAGTATTTTAATCATGTAATTAAGCTATCTTATTACTTTCCTAAGACTACCAGGAAAGGAGAGACCACATGCCTTACACCTGTTGCTGAAACTTCAATTTGTACTTTCTTGCCTTGTGTCACTAGCTTATCGGCTTAATCACCACAATTATGTGCTCTTTGGACACTGTTCGAGTTTCCTACATGGATAGCTGTTACACCGTTCAACACACACTGTTTCCCTCTGAATGTAAATCTCCACTGCATATCAGGGTTTCAGGTCAGCAAGCTTCCCTCTCTTCTGAGTCCAGGAAATGTTACAAACTAAGTGTCGTCAATAATTGGATGAATTCCAAGTGAAAATCAGGGGAGTGGCTGATTTACAAAGCACCTTTTTCTCAGACAATCCGAACTATATTAACACCCCAGCATGGTGTTGGTGGTCACACAATTGGCCGTGGTTACCTTTTAAATAAGCTGTAAATATACATGCAAATATTTAGAAGTTAGAAGTTATGTTCAACTGTAAAATTCAAAAGATGTTATGCTGATAAAAATGAAAGTTGGCAGTAAAAAGGCTTCTAACATTTTACAAAATCTAAGTTGTACTCATAGTACATTCCTTTGTGTTACATGCTGGTATAAATTTTTACCCTCAGATTTGCAACCTCTCCCTAATAATACTTCCTTTTGTGTTTTTATTCTGCTGATAAGTTTTAAAAACTAAGCATTCATTGATTAATTCAACAAATGTTTATTACACATACAATAAGTGACAAGCACTATTTTGGATACTGAAAAAAACTAAGTTTCTGCATTCATGGAACTTATATTCCCCAGTAGAAAGAGACAGGTAATAAACAACTGAAATACATATACATTTATATGTGTATACTCATGCATGGTGATAGGCACACCATGGAAAAAGAAAAACATAAAGCAGGTGAGAAAGTGATGAGGAAGAAGTATGCTGGGATCAGAGTTTTTTAATAGGATTGTCAGGGAAGGCCTCACTGATAAAGTGACATCTAAGCAGAGGCCAGGAGGTGCAAACCAGGTGACCATCTGAGGAAACAGGATTCCCAGCAGAGGGAAAAGCAGCGCAAAGGCTACAAAAAGTCGATGCTTGTGTGTTTGAAGAAACGTAAGGCTGGAATCAACTGCGTAAAGAACAGTGGCAGAGCCTTGTCGGACGCGGTGAGGGTTTTGGTTTTTACTCTGAAATGGGCCCTTTAGAGGGTTGAAGACTGTGAATGCTGCAGTAATCTGCTACGTCATTTACTTTTAAAGCATCACTCTGACTGCTATGTAAAATACTATATTTAAACCACATGATTGGGAATGCCAGGGTGAAAACAAGGAGACAAATTAGGAGGTTACTGCCATCATCCAGGCAAGAAATGACGGTGCCTTGGGTGTGGGGGCCAGCAATGGAGGCAGGGAGAAGTATTCAGATTCTGGATATATTTTTAGGCCGACAGGATTTTCAGGGTGACTGGATTTAAGATGTGAGAAAAAGGGAAAAGTAAAGTGTGACTAAGGTTTGGGGCTTGTACAACAGGAAGACTGGAGTTACCCTTCTGGGAAATAGAGACGAATACAGGACAAGCAGGTTTGGAGCAAGTCAGGGGATCAGAAGGTTTGTTTGGGACTTGTAAACTGTAAGATTTAGAAATCTAAACAGAAATGTCCATTAGGCAGTTAGATAGACAAGTCTGAAGTTCAGAGGAGCAATACATGCCATAGATATAAATTCAAGAGTTGTCAGCAAGTGAATGTTTTTTAAAGCCAGGACACCAGATGAGATCCCTTAGGGACAGAATGCAGATAGCAGAAGAAAAGCTGGTTAGTGGCATCTGCATGACTCCCTTATTATCCCCCGCTCTGATCAAATACTGAAAAGTCACATTTACAATCAATTTGCACCAAGTACCATTATTTTGGAGGAACAAACAAAGGCAGACACTGAGTATATAAATGCTGCATTCATACCAACAGCAAAGGCTGTTTCTTTCCATCATGTGAACGGTTTCATAGCAATTTCAACAGGAACAAAAAAGCAGCAAAAGTTTTTATCACATGGTACACAGTACTTCTGCCATGCTGAACTCTGAAGATCTATGGTGTGTAACTCTACACCACACTGATTTCTCAAGTAGCAATTTCATTCCAGCAAACATCATTGTCACATGAAACTTGTGTCATTAATTTGAATGCCATTGCTTTTGTAGTTTCAAAATTTGTTTTTAAATAATTTTAGGCGCTACGAGCATAATACATTTATACCTGATTATATATTTGTACATTTTAGAGTAACATTACAACAAAAAATTATTTATGTCAATACTAAGGTCCCTGAGAATGTCTTTCAAAAGGGTCCATAAAATATTCAAGTTTAGGAAGCACAATGACAAACAGGTTTCATTTTTGAGACCAAAGTATACATGAACATCGTTCAAATGCAAGAAAAAAAATATGTTCTAAACTTATAAATATCAGTTTTACAGGGAAATATATTTCAGGCAATTTGCAACTTTATATATGATATTCTATATCATCATATACACTATATATTTATATATATAATTTTCTATTTATATGCATAATAGGTACACACAAGTGTACATATTTAAGGAGACAAAGTAAACAGTGGTAAACAGCACAGGTTCTAAAGTTGGATTATTTGGATTTCAATATCAGCTCAACCCTTTAATAGCTTTAGTTTCCTCATAATAATAATAGTATAGCTGGCTCCTACCAAAAGTGGTAACAGTAGGCTATGGCTACATTTGTAGTAATGTAACATCCCATAGGGCCTGAGACTCTGCCACTGGTTTCAAGTCTCCTAGGAGCTCCAGAGGAAGATGTTCCCTTAATTTCTGCTTATTATAGCCTTGGGTCACTGTTCTGCCAAAAGGGGTGTGCTATGCACACCCAGTTAGGATCTTTGAGTTCTCCTTCACTGGACCTTTCCTCTGCTCCCTGAGATTCAACTTACTTAGGAAGACTACCAACCTATATCAGGATACCACATCCCTCAGAGGCACAGACTTAGAGGTTTGATGACAATAAATTCTTTTTGATATCTTATTATTTTGAGACCCCATGCTAAGAACTTTACAGACATTCGTTTGTTTAATATTTTTAACAGGTCTGTAACATAGGGATTATCATCCCCATTTTACAGAGAAGAAGAGTGAAAAAATAATTATGCAAAGGTTACAGAGATGGTAACTATATTTAGGTTCCTGTGAGATCATTGCCTTGGCTCTTATCCCTATGTTTACACTTCTCACCATTACTAGCATGAGTGTAGGCTATGGATTCTGAAATTTAACTGTCACCTAAAGTCTGTAACTGCTCCTAGGGTCTGTAACTGGTTGAGAATGGCTTAAATCTCAAACTCTTCTGTGCCTTCTATGAATCACTGCCAATGGAAAACAGCCTATTTGGGGGAATGAGAGGTATGAAGAGCGGCTTCCATTAAGGCCAACATGACATCTTTAATTGAAAGGTTTTCTAAGCCTGCCTTGAAAGCAGAGCAACATCAAGATAAAAAGCTGGCTCCAGAAGGGCCTAGGGGTCCCTGGAATTCCCAAAGGGCTCAGGGTCACAGCTAAGACAGAAGTCCTCACAGTGATGTGTTTGATTAAGGTTTAGATAGAACCTGTGTCATAGTTTACTGGGCTAAACAGAAGGTGCAGGCAGAGAAATTGCAATTTTAGAAGCTGGATGCAATTTGAGTTTAAAAGGAAGATAGAATTCTTCACAGAAAGAAACTGCTATTTCATTTTGGGGAAAAATACATTAATGACACTTTTGGTTATGCGGATGTGGGATTCTTGGGGCACTTCTAGAAAATACAGATTGAAAGAAAATGTTGTTTAATTGCTATGTATAATAAAATAACAGAAAATTCCAACTTCCACTGGTTTTATGAGAGTGGGGTCTAAGTCTTTTGAGGTTGAGAACGGAGAGCTACCAAGTTGCATAAACTCCAGGGGATGCTATTTTCATCGCTGTCTATGGTAAATAGTGCCCCCCATAGTTGCACAGTCTACAGCCTGTGAAGCCATACAGGGAGGTGCTGGTAAGGAGCAGCTTGAACTGAGAAGAAAAATAAAACAAGATGAGAAAATATAACAGGTCTTTGGGGCTCATGTGAGAAGTAGCCACCACCAGTATGGGAAGCTTGGCAACAAAAGTGGATGCCAAAGCTTAGTGACTCTGATACTAATTCTTAGTAACACAGTGATAGTATTTAGTATCTTAGACTGAATTTTAAGTGTTCTCTATGTAACCTCCATCCTTTAACCTCAGACATTCAGGAAAGGTCTAACATACCCAACAGCATTATGGGAGCAGCACTGTGGGAAGTGAAGCAGGAAGAGCCATGTTTAAATTTGGGGTTAATGAGAACCAGAGAAAACTTTAGGAGCTGGTAGAGAGAAAATATTAAGGGAATTCAGCTGGGAGCAGGAATTCAACGTGAAAGCAAGCAGGTGACTAACTACTCCCTAATCCTTATCCCTAATGAATCCTCAAAAGTGTGATAGATTTCTTAGAGCTGAAGATTTGAATCTCTCTTTTTTTTTTACCCTTAAGAAAAAAAAATCTATCCCAGAATGCTGGGCAGTCTTGGTTCATACTAAGTTTAGAGGCCTTACGGTCACTAGAGCAAGAACATAGTATCTTTTTCTCAAATAAGAGTCCTGGCAATTCCCCCAGGGAAGAATGCCAGCTATGCTGTCATCTGCAAACACTTTAAGATCAATACAGGCAAGGTTCTGGCTGTCTCAACCTGGACTACCTCATGCCCAGTGATACTTTTCTGGAAGGGATCCATGAGAGTGACCTCAAGTCAGCCAAAGTCCTGAGGCTGGAGGACTGGAGACAGTCCCACTGTCTAGGTGGGGGCTTTCCTTTCTAGAAGCTGGTAGGGTTATCTGCTCAGGTTGGTCTCTACCAGAAGAAGACATGGAGACAAGTGTGAGAGTGTTTGTAGTTAGGTAGTTTGTGTAAATGCTGATGACAGAGCATTGATAGAAAAGTAAGGAAGTCAGAAAGGAAACCAAAGGAGATAATAAAGTGTTCACTTATTAAACAGTTTACATTTATCAGCAACTGGAGCTCAATCCTGCTAAGGAACCTAAAATACAGTGTACCCTATATTTCATATTTATCCCAAATGGGAGGCAACAGGGCCTTGCTACTCAAAATGTGGTTTGAAGGTTAGCATCATTTGGAAGCTTATTAGAAGTACAAATTCTGACTACACAGTCACAAAAAACAATGAAATCATGTCCACTGCAGCAACATGCAGTTGACATGCTGCAGCTAGAGGCCATCATCCTAAACACATTAACACAGGAACAGAAAACTAAAGGAGCTAAACATTGAGTACACACAAAAAGACAAGAACAGACACTGGGGCCTACTAGAAGCAGCAGGGTAGAAGTGGAGTGAGGATTTAAAAACTAACTGCAGGGTACTATGCTCACTACCTGGGTGACAGGATCATTCGTACACCAAACCCCAGTGACACACAATTTACCCATGTAATAGACCTGCAAGTGTACTCCTTGAACCTAAAATAAAAGCCAAAAGAAAAAAAAAAAGAAATGCAAACTCTGGGCCTCACCTCCAACTTACTAATTTTTAAACAACTTTTCAAGATTCTTAACCATTGATACAGTTTGACAGAAACTAAGCTAGGGTATTAATCTACAAACTCTTGCCACTCATTCATCGATGTCTCCTGGGTTTGAACTCCCCAACACTTCTGGCCTACTCCCTCTCTCCTCCAAGTTGGGTTGGCTTCAGGAGCCAGAGAAAGCCCTCAAGAAAGAGTAAAAGGTACTTGCAATTGAAAATTTTCATGTCTACCTGCACAGGAAGGGTGAATGCTTTGGAGATATGGGAAGATCTATAGCTCTGCTACACTTTCATGTTTCTTCTAAAGATTCTGGCAGATCTGATTCAGTTCGGTAGTTGGAGTTCCCATCCCACAAACAGTGGCTTAGTATTTCAGCATTCTTGTATCGATGCCTTCCCCAACCCAAACAGCGATTAAGGACACTAAGCCTCAAGTTTATAGCCATCTGAGCAAGCGCAGCTCAAGCAGCCCACAAAACCTGGTTGGGATAAGGTGGAAATTTGGCCCAACCAGATGAAATACAAACTCTGCCCGTGGGACAGCTGACTCAAAGTGCCATGCTATTTTCTAAATGGTATGATATACAAGGCAACACAGTAGAGGTTATGCTCTGTCTCTGCATTCAGATAGACATGGATTTCAATCCCATCTTCGATGGTTACTGGACCTGGATGACTCCAGGTAAATTACTTAATCTCTCTGGGTCTCAGTTGCCTCACCTGTACAAAGGGAATAACAATAATAATAATAATAATAATAAAATACCAATAACATAGGGTTTCATGAGAGGATAAAATGATATTCTGGATACCAAGCGATATGCACAGTGCCTGGCACTTAGTAAGGGCTCACTGAGCATTGAGAGTTACAGTTGTAGGGGTACCATCACAGAAGTCAAAGCTGAATGCAAGGTCACAGCAAATTAGACAAGCTTCCATTGCAGGGGGATCCAGCATTTCTGTTCTATAAACATTTACTGAGGAACTATCACTTACCTGGTATGCAGGGGCTACAGAAAAAAAAAAAAAAAAAGCCAAAGCAGACCTTAGAAGAAGAACCTAGAGCAAGTCCAGGCAAAGACAGCCCACGGCAAAGTAAAATCTGCTCAGGAGACAAGACAGGTTCAAAATTCATGTCAGGTACCAGCAGGACTAAGCTCTAGATGTGCTTGACATGGGCAGGAGGTACAGCAGGAGTGAAGGTTCTGTATGTAGTAGTTTAGCCAAGACAGAGAATTGATAGGCAGGGTTACTTTGACTAACTCAAGGCCTAGGTCTAAGGCACATACTACCAACAGCCCTAAAAGTAGTTCATTGCCAGGATAAAAATCTGAGGCAAATAAAGACTTCTTCTCTGGAATCAACCAAGCTTCTCTCTAGAGGTAAGCCTTACTTAATCTGAAATAGCCAGTGCCTATAAAACGATTCCACATAAAGAGTAAGATGATATTCAACCAATAGTTATCTAATGCCATATCTATGGCTAATGAACCAATATAGACAACCAAATGCTTAGTGGGCGCTACCCACTTGGCTTCTGTTTGAGTCCTCCCATGTTTATACTCCTCTGAAGCAGGGACTGAGATCCTGGCAGTTGAACCTCAGTAATAATATGACCTATCCAGGTAAGCAAAACATTTTCACTGAAAATTTAAAGAAATGTAGAAAACATTTATAGTCTTCTCTCAAAGAGGAATTGATGGCAAAGGGAAATCAGACTCTCTCGGGAGCATACTTAAGTAATCACCAGAGGCCTCCACACTGCCACCCAGGGAAAGTTGGTGTGGTCTACTGAAGAGCTTTCATTCTATTAGCAAGTGTTATGCGAAGTTGGTGTGAGAAACAAACTGCTGGGTCAATGAAGAGGGTAGCCTTTGGTTCTACTTCTTCATCCTTCTCAGATATAAGACAGAGGAATATCTCTAAATGAATATTGGACATTGTCAACTACAAAAAAAAAAAAAAAAACAGCGTAATAAGTACGACAAATAATACTGAAATCTTAATATGATTCATGCACACTAAGTGTGCACATATTTTACAAGTGTATTAACTCTTATCCAACAATCCTATAAAGGAGGTACTATCTCCATTTTATAGATGCAATACTAAGGCACAGATAAGTTGCATAACACTAAAAGTCACACAGTCAGTAAATGCCAAAGGTGGCACTTGAACCCATACAGTCTGGTTTCAGGGCCTGCTCTTTCCACCGCTATAGCATACAGTTAAATCTTAGTTTTTAGTGATACTGCATGTCTAGCCTGAAATGGAACAGGCACGTCTAGGACCAGCTCTGAATTTAGTTACGGTAACATAAAGAAATGTGAAGAAAGAGCAAATATTTTCTTACAGTTAAAAACAAAATAAAAATATTATTTGACCTAAGTGAAGAACCTCATAAAGCTTAATTATTGTGAATCACGTTTTGCCTAAATAAAAGCAAGCAAGTTTTAAATTGCATTTCCAGAATATAAAATCCAGTTAAGACATTGGTAGTTTCAGTAAATGTAGTCACCTGATGCCTTTCCAGTGAAATTTCTAAAGCATTACATATTTACTTCATTTTGAGAGCATCCTTAACAATGATTCCCACAGGAATTCGATTTTACTGGGAATGGCTTTTTAGTCTATTAAATGACACATCGAAACCTAATCTTGAACAATATGACAAAGTTGTTCACTGCTGGGAATCAATGTTAGCAGTCAGACTACACTGTCAAACTGTAATCAAAGACAGCTCAAAAGAGAGAGGGAAAGAGAGTGAGCGAGAGGTGCAGAAAGCTGCTTATGAAGCCAGAAAACAGAGTCACCACCAGCTTTAGGGTGACACAAAGTAAGAGCAGCTTCCAAGGAGATGCCAGGGGAGGGAGAGGGAAGGACAGATTATACTTGCCAAATAAATAAATACAGACCCACAGATGAACACATGAAATCCCAAGAGAAGATAAAAATAGAGAAAATAGAGCAGGGTAAGAAAGACTTTAAATGAAAATTAAATCTATATCCAGTAGAAATGGTGCTATACTTTCTTATTGTGTTTTTTTTTCACTGCCACCAGAGTAATATCACTAGATCTGAATGAAAGGATTGTTTAAAAATATGGTGGCTAAAAAATGTCTGTAGATCATTAGGACTATAAAAGTATCTGCAAGGATGCATTACAGTTTCTCATGGTAACAGAACTCAGATTTGCATTCAACGGCTTCATATTAAAAGCCCATTCTGAGAAAGGCTCTTTGTAAGGTGTTAAGGGACACAAAATTGAAGAAGGCTGAGCCCTTCCTACAAAGAAACAAAACTTAATTTTGGCATCAAGTCATCAGAACTCTCTCTTTGCTTCTGAAATGTCAATGATTAATATGTGATATGCTGAAGTATTTACAGAATGACTACTGAGACATGACAAAGATGGTGAGTTTCAGGGAATTAGTCACTGAACAAATATTTACTAGGTATTTACTATCTGCAAAGCAATGGGCTGGCAAGGATGGGCACATAAGAGAGCCAAAGACAATGTCTTCCTATCCTTGAGGAATGCAACATCTATTTAGTTGAAAAGATAAGGGCAAGATAGCTAACCACACAATGCTAAGGGGGAAAAGTTGCAGAAGTTCAAAAGAAGGAGACTAAATAGCAGTCTCAAACAGTTTCTGTATATAAATAGCTTACAATATTGATAAAATCTAGCACGGTTCTAGTTCTAAAAATCTTCTTTTACACATTCTTTCTACTGGGTTCCCTTTTTCTCTACCCAATGCTCCATCTTGACTTACAAGAATATAAAATCAGAATACTTCTAAGCCAGGACCTTTTCCATATGTAAAAGGAAATACATATTTGCCTTTTCCATAGGTAAAAGGTGATATTTAAATAATTTTAACTAGTGCATACTTCATAAAGAAACCTACAAAACTTTAACTGCTATCCTATTTACTGCTATTTTATACAAATAAAAGGTTACTTTGATGAAGAATAAGTACATCTTATCCATTGTTGGAGTTCTTCCCATAAGATATGTCAGAGAGGAGCAAAGTTTTGTCAAACAGGTCCTCATGATTCTATAAAAGAAAGTATCCTCTAAGATCTTGTCCTATTTTTACATATTTAATAAATATTCTCATTTACCATCAGTCCAAATTGTCCAGTTATGATCCACAGTAATAATTCAAGTTACTGTTGTTTTGACATAATAGTCTTCTTTTTTCTGGAGACAGAGTTTTGCTCTTATTGCCCAGGCTAGAGTGCAGTGGCGCAATCTCGGCTCACTGCAACATCCACCTTCCGGTTTCAAGTGAGTCTCCTGCCTGAGCCCCCAAGTCGCTGGGATTACAGGCACCCGCCACCACGCCCAGCTAATTTTGTTGTATCTTTAGTAGAGACAGGGTTTCACCATGTTGGTCAGGCTGGTCTCGAACTGCTGACCTGGTAATCCACCCACCTCGGCCTCCCAAAGTGCTGGGATTACAGGCATGAGCCACCACGCCCGGCCCTCTTTTTTTATTAGATAAAATCAGACAATAAAGTTTCACAGTAATGGCTCAAGTTATTTTGGATTTTGACCTCTAGTTAACGAATTGAAAGCATAGTGCTGTAAACACCTATATGTAATAGATTCTTCACAACTATTACTTTTTCTGTGCAAAATATTTGTAGCTTATAATTAGATCTCCACTCCAATAAAACTATAATTATGATATAATTTGACAGAATTTATGATTTCTATAATTATGATAGAAATACAAGATCTGAGACTGAATTTAACCATAGGTACAAATATGAATTTGTAAGCGAGCAAAAAACCAGTCACATAGGCTATTATGAAAGATCAATGAAGTCCCACCTTTCTGCCCATTTAGATATTCTGACAAGAATCTTACATGAAATAATCTAAGCAGATACGACTCCATTCTAGCAGCAGTATTTAGCTAATCTTCTAACGAGTTCAAGTGACAGAGTGCCCTGAACATGGCTGAGCACAGAGTAGGACAAAGTCCTCCAGTAGCCTACTGGACTCTCTTAGATTCTTAAATCCTCTTTGTTTCAGACTGGAGATGCCTGTAGGATATTTCTAACCAACACACATATTTGAACCTATTTCACTAAAGAAGAAAATTATTCCTAATATCCATTAACAAACCCTTCCATAATAGTCAGACCTAAAGATAATTAAAGTCTCACAGCAGCCGAAAAAGGGCTTCTGGTTAAGTCTTCCTACTAAATAACCACCTCTGTAGTATTGTCAAGTTCCTTTAAATCCTAACTGATCACCCAAGTGTTCCTTCAAATCTTCTTACTAAAATTATTTTTAGCTTAGTACATAAATTACTGTTAGAGCGTCTTCAAAAGTCTCAATATGGTCTTGGATTTGTGAATTTTTGCTTTTCTGTATTTGAACTTCATATTAGATACATGTAAGTTTAGAATTATTTAACTCTAGTAATATGCTTACTTTAAATTTTATTTTTTATGACACAATCATAGCTATCCTACCTTTCTTCAGTTGGCATTTGCCTGGTATAGCTTTTTATTTTTCTTTTTTCAACTTGAAATGTTCTGTATGTTTTAAATGTGCCTTTATTCTAACAATCTTTTTTCTTTAATTAGTGACTTCAGTCCATACAAATTTATTGTAATTACTGATAGATACTGTATTTGGATTCATTTCTAGTGATGCATTTTGGGCTTCTCTGCTGTGCTTTTTTTTCCTAAAAATAATGTGAACTTTAAAGATAGCTGTCACACTGGTTTCTGTTCTATTGTGAAGCCTGCTGTCAGTCTCATTATTGTTAGGTTATGTCTTTTTCCTCTAGCTATTTTAGAAATCTTCTCTGCCTTTGGTGATGTGCAGTTCCACTAAGGTTTTTCAGGGTTTCAGTACTTTTTTTTTTGAGATGGGGGTCTCACTTTGTCACCTAGGTTGGAGTGCAATGATGCGATCTCTGCTCACTGCAACCTCCACCTTCTGGGTAGCTGGGACTATAGGCACCCACACCACCATGCCCAGAGACTTTTGGTATTTGTACAGACGGGATTTCCCCATGTTGCCCAAGCTGGTCCTGAACTCCTGGACTCGAGTGATCCACTGACCTCAGCCTCCCAAAGTGCTGGGATTATAGCCATGAGCAACTGTATCTTCCCCATTAGATTTCTTTTGACTTCTCTTGCTTTGTATACATGTGCTTTCTTAATCATATCTGGAAAACTCTTAGCCTTTATGTTTTCAAATACTACCTCTACCCTATTCTCTTATTATCTCATTCTGGAACTCCGACTAGATATATATTCTAAATCTATCCTTAATGTACCTTAATCTCTCTTTCATGTGTTGTGTCTCTATCTTTCTCTTCTGCCTTATTGGGAATTCCCTCAAATCTATATTTCTCTAATTCACTCATAAAATGTTTTCATTCCACGGTCTGATCTATAGTTTCAGTAATTATACTTTTAATTTATTATAGTTCTGTTTATGTTTGTCCAATTTAACTGGTTATTCTAACTTATTTACGTTTATTTTCAATTCCCCCCTAATTTTTTTTATCATATTAAACATATATATTTTAATTATATATCTGATTTTTCCAATAGTTGTATTTTTTAGGGTATCTTGGGCTCTTGTGTGTTTTATGAATTTTGATTGTAAGCTCATATTTGCTAGAGCTTTATCTATAGGAATTTTTGAGACTTGGTTAATAGGCTTCCTCTTAACAGATTTCTAGTTCCATGCCAATTAGAGTACACTGCCCACCTGCAACTACTTTAAACTAAATGCTCATTTTGCAGCATTTTTGACAACCCAGGTATCTGGCTTCAGAGAATTAATACTCTGTAAAAAAGAAAACTTCTATTTCATATAAGGATGTAGTACTGATTTTATAGGCAACAAAATATACCATTTCTGGTTTGTATTTCTAAAACTAAAATATAATTTCTGAGGCTGCAATTCTATTTCAACTTTTATAGTTAGTGATTTGTAATGTTTCAATAGCAAACTGGATATTAAGTTCTGATCATTTACTGAAGAGTTTCACATTTATATACTTTGGGCTTCTTTAAAAAAAAAAAAAATACCATCCCTTGATTTTTATTTAAAATAAAGCCAACCAAATAATTGGGGGCAGGAGGATGTGTAAAATGCCTTACATCTATAAAAAGACATTAGGGTAACATTGAAATTAACAATTTTTTGCAAATAAAGTGCTTACCTTTTTCCTTAATTAATGAAAAATCATCCAGTGACACGGCAATGTCAGTGTTTGGGGGGTATACAATGAGCCAGTAAGTCAATAAGCATTGTTTATGAACCCCTCAGAAGTGATTTTTTAAATTTCCATTGGTATTTAAACAAATGCATAATTCTACATTTGTCTCATCTTGAGAAAATTCCAATATAAAATAATTTCTTTAATATCCCAATATCAAATATAATTTTTTAATATCTTGTCAGCTTTAAACAAGACAAGAAAATATCTTTGTTAATGAAATATGAGTTCTAGATTTTGAAGTGTTTATACACATGAGATATTTTGCCTTATTAAAGCCATTTACATGCCTTTGAGTCTATTACCCATGCAAGTAGCTGCCTTCTGTCATTAGCATATAGCCTCTTCCACCTTTTTGAACAAGAAAAGACAGCCCCAATGTTCAGTGCTTGGCAAAAGAAACTATTCTAACAACATGATCAAATTGAATACCCTAAAACTCTGAAACTGTTTTTCCTCTAAGGAAAAAGGTTTTGTTTTATTGGTCTGTTTATGATTGTTAGTTGACTAAGATCCTATTAGGCAACCCTAAAGGGACACTAAAGAAACGGGCATCAAGTGTTCATTTTTCTTAAAGCATTACCTCAGGGTTCTTATTTAACTCACCTGTAACTAAGACATATTTTCTATAAACTATCATAACATTTCTGGGACTTAACCTTTGTAACAAAACCCCACAGACACACACATGCATGCACATACACACACACACACACACACACACACACACACACACATTTCCCCTATGATGCGAACCTTCCTTTTCAGTTTTACCACCACTGGCATAAAATGCTTAATCTAAGAGAACCCAAGCTAGAATATTTAGAGCAATGTGTTTATAAAGATCAGGAAAAGGCAAGAACTAAGGATAAGCAGCATATGAACGGGATAAACACAATTCTCTTGGGTACATTTTATTCCTGAACACTTTCTGTGTCATATTTTCAAAGCAACTAAAAATTGCATAGACTACAACCAGAACTTAAGTGTTTTAGAAAACAACACTAATACAAAAGAGTCACTGCTCCTCAGAGTTCATAATTTTTAATTCCAGGCAACAAATTAAAGCCAGAAGACACTGAGCATGAGACATACATACCCATTCACATACACATACACTTATAATTGAACTATAATAGTTCTTTATTGATGCAAGGGAAACAGCTAATACACACTCTGTACTATGAAAATATTTCTATATCTAAGCATATTAAAATAATTGACAAGGCCCAGAGTATACCAGAAAATCTCTCATTTGTTGGCAAGCTGCCTGTTCAGAGAATGTAACAGCTGGTGGATGGCACTTCAGTTTGTGGATCTAAAGCAGGAAGCAACAGTACTGACACACCCTCTCCCATACAAGATCAGTATCATAGTCTAGCAGAAGGGGAAATAAATCTGAAATAAAACAATTATAATCTAGATTACAACAAAGATGAAACTCAAGTGTATGATGGCAGACTCAAATTTGTATTGGGGAAAATAAAGCAGACAGATCTGTGAACCAGCAAAACCACCATGAGATGTCTTTTCACAATGAAACCCATCAGTGTTGACAGGGGACTTACAAAGAAAAAGGAAATCACATGCTGAGTGTTTTACTTGAATTGAGTCAATTCAGAATAAACACACTGATTGGATGAATGGTTGTCAAAAAAGGCAATTTATACCCAAGAAGAAATAAGTATGATTTACGTAGATTCATATTTGGATTAATGGAAAAAAAATACAATTTCTATGTGATTCTATTTATTTATTTAAAATAAACAGAAAAATTTCAGGCAGTAAAGAAAGCATACAGTAACAATTAAAATTTGCTCTCTCAGTTCAATCATTGTGGAAGACAGTGTGGAGATTCTTCAAAGACTTAAAGACAAAATACCAGTTGACCCAGCCATCCCATTATTGGGTATATACCCAAAAGAATATAAATCATTCTATTAAAAAGACACATGCACACATATGTTCGCCGCAGCACTATTCACAATAGCAAACATATGGAATCAACCTACTGGAATGGAAATATGTAGTTTCCAGAACTATCCCTTGGCACAAATAATATAACTAGACTACACATATACTCACAAATCTGCTCAATTTAGTTATTTCAATAGAATAATTAACTGATTTGAAGAACACAAAACTTAGTTTTTGATAGAATTAAGCAAGAGTTTAAATTGACCAGCCACTTCAACCAAGTCACTTGGTTGAAGTCTGTATAGACCCATGTGGATACAGCCTGAATCTCTGTAATGATGATAGTCTATAGCAAATCCTATGGCATTACCACACCAAAGGACATTTACCATTAACATTATAAGTACTAATGGATATTATTAATATAGATCATTATGACTCACAGTATAGTATAAATACAGTGAAAGAACTTCAACTGCTGGACAAGATAGAGTAACAGGACCCAGATATACCCTCCAGTATGAAGCATCTAAAAATATAAGACAACATATAAGGCTCAGGAGTTACAAGACATAGGACATTAGGTGGTACAGAACAGTGATCCCCGAGAGAAAAGAAGCAAACACAATGAGCCCTAGGATTGCCCCATCTTGCTGCCCAGAGACATTTTCCACATGGCAATGTAGGGAGGAGGAATGGAGGTAGATCCAGACATTCTTTTTGAGGAAATGGAGTATGGCACCCAGAAAGGCCATGACAGCTGTAGTTCACTGGTAGAATGTTGAAAGGAGAAAGCTATACAGAAGAGCTACAAGATTTACAGGCAGTATCCCCTTGTATTTTCAGCTTAGTATGATCAGCACATGCATATGACAAAACTACCAGAGGGAAATAATATCTGGCACTCAAACATGTCTGGGGAAAGTTTATATTCCAATTAGCCAGAATGGGAAAACCTCATAATTTACGGGTCATCAGGGAGAGTACTCAAAAGGTATTAAACCCAGTAGTGGGGAAAATTAGCCCTAGAATAAAATCTGCTCTGTTACTGTCTAACAAACCTTAAAAGCAAGGCTTGAAAGGGTCAAACTACTTTCCAGTAACTCCAGTGAACCCTAGAACAAAAGTCAAGATATTGATAGGGATTCAAAAATATTTAGAGGCCGGGCGCGTTGGCTCCCGCCTGTAATCCCAGCACTTTGGGAGGCCAACGTGGGCGGATCACGAGGTCAGGAGATCAAGACCATCCTGGCTAACACGGTGAAATCCCATCTCTACTAAAAATACAAAAAATTAGCCAGGCGAGGTGGCGGGCACCTGTAGTCCCAGCTACTCAGGAGGCTGAGGCAGGAGAATGGCATAAACCTGGGAGGCGGAGCTTGCAGTGAGCCGAGATTGTGCCATTGCACTCCAGCCTGGGCAACAGGACGAGACTCGTCTCAAAAAAAAAAAAAAAATTTAGCACCCAATATTATAAATTTCACAGTGTCTCTCATCCAGTCAACAATTATAATGCTTACTAAGACAAGAAAAAAACACAACCTACAAGAAGGAAAAAAAGTAATCAATACAAATACTTAGGACAGAAATGAGAAAATTAGTAGACAAGGGCATTAAATCTTTGTAACTATATTCTATATGTCCAAGTAGATAGAAGAAAGATTAAGCATGTCAAATAAAAACATAAAAGATTTTAAAAACTCTAATTCTAGAACTAAGAATACAATATATGAAATTTAAAGATATAGTCAGGGGAACTAAAAACAAATTAGATAAGACAGAAAAAAATAGTAAACTTGAAAACACAACAGAAACTATCCAAAATAAAACAGAGAAGAGGATGGAAAAGAATTTTTTTAAATGGTAAGAACATCAGTGAGCTGTAAGACAATTTTAAACAACCTAATATGTGTGCATTTAAACAACCTACTATGCACCCCAAAGTCAGGGAGGGGCAGAAAATTTATTTGGAAAAACAACAGAGAAAACTGTTCAAATTTTATGAAAATTATGGATCCACAGAACCAAGAAATTCCATAAACCACAAGCACAGGCAATATGAAGAAAATACTAACAAAGCAAATTATCATCAAATTATTTACCGTGATAAAGAGAAAATTAAACGTAGCTAGAGAGAAATTACATCTTACATAACAAAGATAAAAATGACAGCAGACTTCTCCATGAAAAATGCAAGCCATAAAACAGTGAACTATAAACTATATCTAAAGCATTGAAAAAGAAAAATTCCTGTCAACATAGACGTCAATATTTAGTAAAATATCTTTTTTAAAAAAATAAAGACTCATTCAGGCCAGGCGCAGCAGCACTTTGGGAGGCCGAGGCGAGTGGATAATTTGAGGTAAGGAGTTCAAGACCACCCTAACGTACATGATGAAACCCCATCTCTATTAAAAATACAAAAGAAAACCTAGCCAGGTGTGGTGGTGTGTGCCTATAGTCCCAGCTACTTGGAAGGCTGAGGCAGGAGAATCGCTTGAACCCGGGAGGCGGAGGTTGCAGTGAGCTGAGATCGTGCCACTGCACTCCAGCCTGGGCAACAGAGACTCGATCTCAAAATAATAATAATAATAATACTCATTGAGGCATAAAAACTTTTTTAGATATCTAAATGCTGAATGAGTTTACTTCCAACAGAATTACATTATAAGAGATCTACAAGAATGGTATTAACAGGGCATGCTATTTAATTTTAAAAAAAGAAATATAAAAGGAAGTCCTTCAGACAGAAAGAAAGTGATACTATATGGAAATACGACTGGAAACAAATGAATGGAGAGCACTGGAAATGATAAATATACCAGATGTTTTTCCTATTTTTGAAATATCTTCAAAAGATAATTGACTATTAACAACAAAAGAAACAATCAACAGAGTAAAGAGATAACCTGTAGGATGGAAGAAAATATCTGCAAACTATTCATCCAAGAACGAACTAATATCCAGAATATATAAGGAGCTCCAACAATTTAATAGCAAATAAAAAATAATCCTATTTGTAAGTGGGCAAAGAATCTAAGTAAACATTTTCCAAAAGAAGACATACAAATGCCCAACAAGTTTAAACATCAAACTTGTCTTAGTGATGCTCAACATCACTAATTCATCGGGGAAATGCAAATTAAAACTACATGAGATATCATCTCGCCCAGTTAGAATGGCTATTATCAAAAAGAAAAAAACACACACACACACACAAATGCTGGCCAGGATGTGGAGAAAGGGGAACACCTACACACTGTTGGTGGGATGTAAATTATTAGAGCACTACAGAAAACAGTATGGACATTTCTCAAAAAACTAAAAATAGAACTACTATATAATCCAGAAATCCCATTAATAGGTATTCATTCAAAAGAAAGTAAATCAATATATCAAAGAGACACCTGCACACCTATGTTTATTGCAGCACTATTCACAATAGCCAAGATATGTAATTCATCTAAATGTCTATCCACAGATAAATGGATAAAGAAAATGTGATTGATACATACACACAGACACACACACACACACAAGTATAATAAAATACTATTTAGCAATCAAAAATGAAAATTTTTGATGAACCTGACGGCTATTATATTAAGTGAAATAACTCAGGCACAGAAAGATAACACATGTTCTTACTCACATGTGGAAACAACAACAACAACAACAAAGCTCACAGAAGTAGAAGGAAAGAGTAGAATTATGGTTACTAGAGGCTGGGAAATGTAGTAGGGAGGAAAAGACAGAGGTTTATTAATAGATATAAAATTACAGCTAGAAAAGAGTAAGTTCTAATGTTCTATAGCGCTGTGGAGAAAAAATAGTTAATAATAACTTATTGTATATATTATAAATCTAGAAAAGAGAATTTCAAATGTTCATAGCACAAAAAAAAGATAAATGTTTGTAATCCCAATTACTCTGATTTGATCACTACACATTGTATACATCTATCAAAATATCATTCTGTGTCCCATAAATATGTAAAATTACTATGTATCAACTAAAAATGAAAGGGTGGCCTGGCGCGGTGGCTCATGCCTGTAATCCCAGCACTTTGGGAGGCCGAGGTGGGCAGATCACGAGGTCAGGAGATCGAGACCATCCTGGCTAACACGGTGAAACCCCGTCTCTACTAAAAATACAAAAAATTAGCCGGGCGAGGTGGCGGGCACCTGTAGTCCCAGCTACTCGGGAGGCTGAGGCAGGAGAATGGCATAAACCCGGGAGGTGGAGCTTGCAGTGAGCCGAGATCGCGCCACTGTACTCCAGCCTGTGCGACAGAGCGAGACTCCGTCTCAAAAAAAAAAAAAAAAAAAAGAAAGGGAAAAAGATAATTGATTATTTAAAGCAAAATTTATAACATTGTATTGTAGGGTCTACAATATATGTAAAGACAATAGTGTGACAAAAATAACACATAGCCAAAGGAGAAAAATGAAAATATACTATTTTAAGAGCTTGTTACATATGTAAACTACAATGTTATTTTTGAAGGGTAGACTGGGATAAGTAAATGTGTACACTATAAGCTACCACTAAATAACCCATGAGTCAAAGAAGAAATTAAAAGAAAAATTAGAAAGTATGTACAGTTGATTAAAATTAAAACAACATTCCAACATCTGTAGATTGCAGCTAAAGAAATACTTAGAGGAACATTTGTAATACTAAATATTTATATTAGAAAAGAGGAAATGTATCAAGTAATGACCTAGCTGCCACCTTAAGAAACCAGAATAGAAGAATAAATGAAAAACAAAATAAGTAGAAGAAAATAAATACTAAATATCAAAGTGGAAATGAGTTAAATAAAAACCAAAATGACAGAGAAAAACCAATGAAATCCAAAGCTGCTGTTTGAGAAGATCAATGTGATTGACAAATTTCTAGCCAGCTGATCATGAAAAAAATAAAGAAGACACAAATTTCAAAAATTAGTACTGAGAGAAATGACATTTCTACAGATTACACGTTAAAAGGATAAAAAGAAAATATTATGAACACCTCTATTCCCCTAAATTTGACAAATTAGATTAACTGGACAAATTAGTTAAAAAACTTGAACTACCAGACCTTGCCCAAAAAATATGAATAGCCCTATATCTATTATAAAAATTAAATTTGTAATTAAAATCCTTGCCCCACAAAAAACAACCTAATAATCAATAATCACTCCAGGACCAGATGTCTTCACTGATGAATTCTGCCAGACATTTTAAGAGAAAATAATACCAATACTATACAAACTCTTACAGTAAGTTGAAGATGAGGGAACATTTCCTGATATATTCTATGAGATCAACATTGCCCTAATATCAACATCAGAAAAGACATTAAAAAAAGAAAGCTTTAGGCCAGCAGCCCTAATCAATATATATAAAAAATCTTAAAATTTTAATCATATTCAACAATGTATTAAAAAGATAGTATATTTTGACACAATAGAGTTTATTCTAGGAATATAATGATGGTTTAACATTCAAACGTCAACCCATATAATTCACCATATCAATAGGACAATAAGAAAATACATATAATCATATCAATAGATGCATAAAAGCATTTGACAAAATCCAACACCAATACCTGATTAAGGAAAATATAAAACTTCTCAGCAAACTTGGAATAATAGGCACATTTTATGTATTTTTTAAAAATAACCTGCACCTAACATTATACCCAATGGGGAAAGACTGAAAGCTTTACCCCTAAGATTAGGAACAAGGCAAGGATGTCTCCTCACACCACTGCTATTCAGCATTGTATGTGAAGCTCTAGCCATTGTGATAAGACAATATAAGACACTACAAAAAAGGCAAAAAAAAAAAAAAAAAGAAAGGCATTCATATAAGAGAGGAAGAAGTAAAAACCTAACTATGTAGAAGATGTACATATCCTGTGCAAAAGCTTCTAAGATTAATAAGCTTAGCAGAGTTGCAATTTATGAGAGCAATATTTAAAAAAATGTATTTCTACATGCTAGCAATAAGCAGTTTAATGTTGAATAAAAACCTTTTCCATTTACCAGAGCATCAAAAATATGTAATATTTAGGGATAAATCCAACAAAAGATATAAGACTTATACACTGAAAACTACAAAGCAATGCTGAGAGAAATTAAAGAAGATCTAAATATATGGAGCGCAACTCAATTTTCCTTAAATTGATCTATAAATTCAATGCAATCTCAATTGACAAACTGATTCCATGTATGCTAAAACTACTGTGCTATTCATAGGACATAATATTCCTCTACATATCAGTTTGGGTTGCTATAATAAATCATAGGTTGGTTGACTTAAACAGCAGACATTTATTTCTCACAGTTCTATAGACTGGGAAGTATAAGATCAAGGTACTGGCAGATTCAGTTCTTGGTGACGGCCCTCTTCCTGACTTGCAGGTGGTCACCTTTTCTCTGTGTCCTCATATGGTGGAGAGGGAAAGCTCTGATGTCTCTTCCTCTTCTTATAAGGACAGTAATTCTATCAAAGGGCTCCACCCTCATGACATCATCTTAACCTAATTACCTGACAAAGACTCTCAAATCCTAATCTAATCACATTTGGGATTAGGGCTTCAACACATGAATTCTGGGGAAATACAAACATTCAGTCCACTCCCCTCACATATGGTAAGCAATAATGAGACTAAGCCATTGATATAAAATTTTAAGAAATTATACTGACGCCAAAATGTCAGCAGGAATTAAGAAGAAAGAGGAATTACTTCTGTGTTGGTGGGAGAGAGGAGGTGGGGAAGAAAGGGAGGAATGAGGGCTTTGCACAAGATCATCTGAGTCCAAAGAGCAGATATGACGCATGGCTTACAGCCATGAGGAGAAAGAGATTCCAGGCAGAGGAGATAAGGTAAGAAAATGTGAAAAGGAGAAAAAAGAAATACATTAAAGAAGACAGAATATATTCAATTTTCTGGCCCTTGGCATGGCTAAAGGGTAGACAGTGAAAGAAGCTTATAAAATGAAGTAGAGTAAGATCATGAAGGACTTGCATACTAGGTTATCGACTTCAAACATTAATTTCTGTTTGCTATTCCTCCATTCCTTATGAAAGACATAGAATCCATACCAGTATTCATCTTAACATGCTCATTCAGAAGTTTCCTAACTCCTGACCTAAATGTATTTCACATGTATTGTGAAACCATATCTTAGTTTTGATCAGCTCTCTTTTAACAATATTTCATTGAGATACACTCCTCTAAACTGTAATGATAATCTCTGCCTTATATCTCTCCACTTTCTCGGGTCTAAAAAACTTACTGTTGGGAGGATAAACACATTTTAAGATCTCGACCTGGTTTTACTTAACATATGGTGAGTTTTGATTCAACATGTCAGTGAAGCCTTTAGTATTCTAGAGACCGATGGGTATCACAGAGTTAGTCTGGACAGCACAGGCTTGAGGTTAGCTATGGAAATGCTTCCGATCCAGAGCTATACTGCAGAGATCTACAAGCAGACACAAATTCATACAGAGGACAGAGTCAGGCATGGATCAGTTTAAGAGGCATGCATCCAAGTTGCCATCAATGTAAGAAACCTAAGGGACTCCACTGGGAGCCACATAATAGAGCTAAGGGACTACAGAGCTTGGGAGGATGAAATTTAGGAACAGACAGTCCAAACAGGCATATACATTATAACAAAATGTAGATTCATTTTGGACTACTATTTAACTCACCGTAAAACCATAAAATATTTCTGATGACTAGAAATTGTATTTTTAAGTAACTTTAAAATAATAGGTTCACACAATCCTTAAATAATTTTCCATCTTAATTTATATATTTTGAAATCAAGTATTTAATTATTATATATGACAAGGCAAAGTCCAGCTTCTGCATATTAAGTCATTTATAATATTTAAAACCCTCTCAAAGGAAATCAGTGTATTTATCTATATAATGAATTAGAATAATCTTTTGAAGTCATATAAAGTTTCAGAAAAGTCTAACTGCATATATTTATACATATAAGTGACATTATGTAATATGTGAATAAAAGGAATGAAGGAAGGAGGGAAGAAAGGAGGGAGGAAAAAGGAAAGAAGGAAGGGAGAGAGGACAAAAGGAAATAGTATAAAAATATTTGTATCTGTAAAATTTTGACGTACATAACAATTCTTCAAATATATCAAGTTCAATTATCTAGTTGAAGGAATCTCAGTTTCCATTTAGAACTTAGAAAGCTTATATGGAGTTGATGAAATATAAAAATGTATTCTATGGGAATAGAATAACAAATGAAATTAAAAGAGAAGTCTTGTGGAGGTTATTTTTACTTTGAAAAAAAAGAAGTCGCATTCCTAAGGCAGAAAACTTAATTTTTTTAATGACTTCGCTTTTATTTTAGATTCAGGGAGTACATGTGCAGATTTGTTACATGGGTATATTGCATGATGCTGAGGGTTGGAGTACAAATGTCCCATCACCCAGGTAGCGAACACAGTACCTAACAGTAAGCTTCTCAACCCATGTCCACCTCCCTCCTTTCCCCCATCTAGTAGGCCTCAGTGTCTAATGTTGCCATCTTTATGTCCGTAAGTACCCAGTGCTTAGCTCCCACTTATACATGAGAACAGGTAATATTTGGTTTTCTGTTATGGGTTAACTTGCTTAAGATAATGGCCTCCAGCTGCATCCATGTTGCTACAATATACACAGATATCTTATAGAAGGTTAAATTTTTTAAATTTTTATTTTAAGTTCAGGGATACATGTATAGGTTTGTTACGTAACTAAACTTGTGTCATGGAAGTTTGTTGTACAGATTATTTCATCACCCAAGTATTAAGCCTGGTGCCCATTAGTTATTTTTCCTGATGGTCTTTTTTCACCTTCCATCTTCTGACCAGCCCCAGTGTGTGTTGTTCCCTTCTGTGTATCCACTTGTTCTCATCATTTAGTTCCCACTTATAAGTGAGAACTTGAGGTATTTGGTTTTCTGTTCCTGTGTCAGTTTGCTAAGGATAATGGCCTCCAGCTCCATCCATATCCCTGCAAAGGACATGATCTTGTTCCTTTTATGGCTGCATAGTATTCCATGATGTAACATATCACATTTTCTTTATCCAGTCTATCATTGATGGGCATTTAGATTGATTCCATGTCTTTGTTATTGTGACTGGTGCTGTAATGAACATACATGTGCATGTATCTTTATAATAGAACAACTGATATATTGGGGAGTATGTAACCAGTAATGGGATTGCTAGGTCAAATGGCATTTCTGTCTTTAGGTCTTTTAAAAATCGTCACACTGTCTTCCACGATGGTTGAACTAATTTACGCTCCCACCAACAGTATGTAAGTACCCCTTTTTCTCCACAACCTCGCCAGCATCTGTTGTTTTCTGCCTTTTAATAATAGCCATTCTGACTGGTGTGAGATGGTATCTCATTGTGGTTTTGATTTGTATTTCTTGAATGATCAGTGGCGTTGAGCTTTTTTAAATATGATTGTTGGTTGCATGTATGTCTTCTTTTCAAAAGTGTCTATTCATGTCCTTTGTCCACGTTTTAATCAGGTTGTCTGTTTGTTTCTTCTACATTTAAGTTCTTTAATCCACCTTGAGTTAATTTTTGTATATGGTATAAGTAAGGGGTCCAGTTTTAATCTTCTGTATATGGCTAGTCAGTTATCTCGGCACCATTTGTTGAACATGGAATTCTTTCCCCTTGCTTGTTTCTGTCAGGCTGTAGAAGATCAGATAGTTATAGGTGTGTGGTCTTATCTCTGGGTTCTCTGTTCCATTCCATTGGTCCATGTGTCTGTTTTTGTGCCAGTACTATGCTGTTTTGGTTACTGTAGCCCTGTAATATAGTTTGAAGTCAGGTAGCATGATGCTTCCAGCTTTGTTCTATTTGTTTAGGATTGCCTTGGCTACCTGGCTCTTTTCTGGTTTCAAATAAATTTAATTTTTTTTTCTAGTTCTGTGAAGAATGTCAATAGTAGTTTAACAGAAATGACATTGAATCTACAAATTGCTTTGGGCAGGATGGAATTTTTCGTATTGATTCTTCCTGTCCATGAGAATGGACTGTTTTCCCATTTGTTCATGTCATCTCTGATTTCTTTCAGCAGCCGTTTATAGTTCTACTTGTAGAGATCTTTCACCTCCCTAGTTGGCTATATTCCTAGTATTTTATTCTTTTGGTGGCAATTGTAAATGGGAGTTTCTTCCTTATATGGCTCTCAGTTTGACTGCTGTTGTTGTATGGGAATGTTAGTAATTTTTGCACATTCATTTTGTATCCTAAGACTTTGTTGAAGTTGTTTATCAGCTTAAGAAGCTTTTGGGCTAAGACTATGATGCTTTCAAGATAGAAGATCGTGTTGTCTGCAAAAAGGGGTAGTTTGACTTCCTCTCTTCCTATTTGGGTGCCCTTTCTTTCTCTTGCCTGATTGCCCTGGCCAGGACTTCCAATACTATGTAGGATAGAAGTGGTGAAAGAGGGCATCCTTGTCTTGTGCCAGTTTTCAAGGGGAATGCTTCCAGCTTTTGCCCATTCAGTATGATGCTGGCTGTGGGTTTATCTTATATGGCTCTTATTATTTTGAGGTATGCTGATGGTTAAAATTTAACACTAATAGATTGTATATGATGACATTTGCCATTGAGAGAAATATAAGCAAATGTAAAAATGCAGTATTAACTGTAGTGTATACTGTACCATTATCATAATTTCATAGCCAGCTCCTGTTGCCATTGTACTGAGCTCAAATGTTGCAAGTATCTTCTTAAAACATGGTGTGGCCAATCATCTCGATATGAACAGTTTATCACTCCCATAATTTGCACATCATGGTAAAAGTGATCTCTCTCGTGCCACTGCACTCCAGCCTGGATGATTGACACAGACTCTATGTCTTCTTCTTTTTTTTTTCTTTTTCTGAGACAGAGTTTCTCTGTCGCCCAGGCTGGAGTGCAGTGGCGTGATCTCAGCTCACTGCAACCTCCGCCTGCCGGATTGAAGCGGTTCTCCTGCCGCAGCCTCCCGAGTAGCTGGGATTACAGGCACGCGCCACTATGCCCGGAATTTTTTGCATTTTTAGTAGAGATGAGGTTTCACCTGTTGGCTAGGCTGGTCTCTACCTCTTCAGAAAAAAAAAAACTGGCCAATGGCCAGGCACGGTGGCTCACGCCTGTAATCCCAGGACTTCGGGAGGCCAAGGCAGGCAGATCACCTGACGTCAGGAGTCCAAGACCAGCTTGGCCAGCATGGTGAAACCCCGTCTCTACTAAAAATACAAAAAAGTTAGCTGGATATGGTGGAGGGCGCCTGTAATCCTAGCTACTCGGGGGGCTGAGGCAGGAGAATGGCTTGAACATAGAAGGTAGAGATTGCAGAGGGCCGAAATCGCACCACTGCACTCTACCCTAGGCAATAGAATGAGACTCTATCTCAAAAATGAAAAAAAAAGTGCTCTCTCTCTCTCTCTCTGTCTCATTTCTTGTGTGTTTTTCACTGTGTTTAGTGTGATACCAGAAATCTTGAATAACCACCATGGGACCCATACAAAATGCCACTAGTGATGCTGGAAGTCCTTGCAAAAAGCAGAGAAGTCACAACATTACAAAAAAAAAAAAAAAAATGGGGCGGAGCAAGATGGCCGAATAGGAACAGCTCCAGTCTCCAACTCCCAGCGCCAGTGACACAGAAGACAGGTGATTTCTGCATTTTCAACTGAGGTACTGGGTTCATCTCACTAGGTAGTGCCAGACAATCGGTGCTGGTCAGCTGCTGAAGCCCGATCAGCGAGAGCTGAAGCAGGGCGAGGCATCACCTCACCTGGGAAGCACAAGGGGGAAGGGAATCCCTTTTCCTAGCCAGGGGAACTGAGACACACAACACCTGGAAAATCGGGTAACTCCCATCCCAATACTGCGATTTACTAAGGGTCTTAGCAAACGGGCACACCAGGATATTATATCCCACACCTGGCCGGGAGGGTCCCAAGCCCACAGAACCTCCCTCATTGCTAGCACAGCAGTCTGCGATCTAACGGCAAGGCAGCAGCGAGGCTGGGGGAGGGGTGCCCGCCATTGCTGAGGCTTAAGTAGGTAAACAAAGCCAGTGGGAAGTTCGAACTGGGTGGAGCTCACAGCAGCTCAAGGAGGCCTGCCTGTCTCTGTAGAGTCCACCTCTGCGGACAGGGCACAGCTAAACAACAACAACAACAACAACAACAAAAAGCAGCAGAAACCTCTGCAGACGCAAACGACTCTGTCTGACAGCTTTGAAGAGAGCAGTGGATCTCCCAACACGGAGGTTGAGATCTGAGAACGGACAGACTGCCTGCTCAAGTGGGTCCCTGACCCCTGAGTAGCCTAACTGGGAGACATCCCCCACTAGGGGCAGACCGACACCCCACACCTCAAACGGTGGAGTACAGCCCTGAGAGGAAGCTTCCAAAGCAAGAATCAGACAGGTATACTCGCTGTTCAGCAATATTCTATCTTCTGCAGCCTCTGCTGCTGATACCCAGGCAAACAGGGTCTGGAGTGGACCTCAAGCAATCTCCAATAGACCTACAGGTGAGGATCCTGACTCTTAGAAGGAAAACTAACAAACAGGAAGGACACCCACACCAAAACCCCATCAGTACGTCACCATCATCAAAGACTAGAGGCAGATAAAACCACAAAGATGGGGGAAAAGCAGGGCAGAAAAGCTGGAAATTCAAAAAATAAGAGCGCATCTCCCCCTCCAAAGGAACACAGCTCATCGCCAGCAATGGATCAAAGCTGGATGGAGAATGACTTTGACGAGATGAGAGAAGAAGGCTTCAGTCCATCAAACTTCTCAGAGCTAAAAGAGGAATTATGAACCCAGCGCAAAGAAACTAAAAATCTTTAAAAAAGAGTGGAAGAATTAATAGCTAGAATAATTAATGCAGAGAAGGCCACAAACGAACTGACAGAGATGAAAACATGACACGAGAAATACGTGACAAATGCACAAGCTTCAGTAACCGACTTGATCAACTGGAAGAAAGAGTATCAGCGATTGAGGATCAAATGAATGAAATGCAGTGAGAAGAGAAATCTAAAGAAAAAAGAAGAAAAAGAAATGAACAAAGCCTGCAAGAAGTATGGGATTATGTAAAAAGACCAAATCTACATCTGATTGGGGTGCCTGAAAGTAAGGGGGAAAATGGAACCAAGTTGGAAAACACTCCAGGATATCATCCAGGAGAACTTCCCCAACCTAGTAGGGCAGACCAACATTCAAATTCAGGAAACACAGAGAACGCCACAAAGATACTCCTCGAGAAGAGCAACTCCAAGACACATAATTGCCAGATTCACCAAAGTTAAAATGAAGGAAAAAATCTTAAGGGCAGCCAGAGAGAAAGGTCGAGTTACCCACAAAGGGAAGCCCATCAGACTAACAGCAGATCTCTTGGCAGAAACTCTACAAGCCAGAAGAGAGTGGGGGCCAATATTCAACATTCTTAAAGAAAATTTTAAACCCAGAATTTCATATCCAGCCAAACTAAGTTTCATAACTGAAGGAGAAATAAAATCCTTTACAGATAAGCAAATGCTCAGAGATTTTGTCACCACCAGGCCTGCCTTACAAGAGACCCTGAAGGAAGCACTAAACATGGAAGGAACAACCGGTACCAGCCATTGCAAAAACATGCCAAAATGTAAAGACCATCGAGGCGAGGAAGAAACTGCATCAACTAACGAGCAAAATAACCAGTTAATATCATAATGGCAGGATCAAGTTCACACATAACAATATTAACCTTAAGTGTAAATGGACTAAATGGTCCAATTAAAAGACACAGACTGGCAAATTGGATAAAGAGTCAAGACCCATCAGTCTGCTGTATTCAGGAGACCCATCTCACATGCAGAGACATACATAGGCTCAAAATAAAGGGATGGAGGAAGATCTACCAAGCAAATGGAGAACAAAAAAAAGCAGGGGTTGCAATCCTAGTCTCTGATAAAACAGACTTTAAACCATCAAAGATCAAAAGAGACAAAGAAGGCCATTACATAATGGTAAAGGGATCAATTCAACAGGAAGAGCTAACTATCCTAAATATATATGCACCCAATACAGGAGCACCCAGATTCATAAAGCAAGTCCTTAGAGACTTAGACTCCCATACAATAATAATGGGAGACTTCAACACCCCACTGTCAACATTAGACAGATCAACGAGACAGAAAGTTAACAAGGATATCCAGGAATTCAACTCATCTCTGCAGCAAGCTGACCTAAGAGACATCTAAAGAACTCTCCACCCCAAATCAACAGACTATACATTCTTCTCAGCACCACATCACACTTATTCCAAAATTAACCACATAATTGGAAGTAAAGCACTCCTCAGCAAATGTACAAGAACAGAAATTATAACAAACTGTCTCTCAGACCACAGTGCAATCAAACTAGAACTCAGGACTAAGAAATTCAATCAAAACCGCTCAACTACATGGAAACTGAATAACCTGCTCCTGAATGACTACTGGGTACATAACGAAATGAAGGCAGAAATACAGATGTTCTTTGAAACCAATGAGAACAAAGACACAACATACCAGAATCTCTGGGACACATTTAAAGCAGTGTGTAGAGGGAAATTTATGGCACTAAATGCCCACAAGAGAAAGCTGGAAAGATCTAAAATTGACACTCTAACATCACAATTAAAAGAACTAGAGAAGCAAGAGCAAACACATTCAAAAGCTAGCAGAAGGCAAGAAATAACTAAGATCAGAGTAGAACTGAAGGATATAGAGACACAAAAACCCCTCCAAAAAATCAATGAATCCAGGAGTTGGTTTTTTGAAAAGATCAACAAAATTGATAGACCACTAGCAAGGCTAATAAAGAAGAAAAGAGAGAAGAATCAAATAGACGTAATAAAAAATGATAAAGGGGATATCACCACCGACCCCACAGAAATACAAACTACCATCAGAGAATACTATAAACACCTCTACACAAATAAACTAGAAAATCTAGAAGAAATGGATAAGTTCCTGGACACTTACAATCTCCCAAGACTAAACCAGGAAGGAGCTGAATCCCTGAATAGACCAATAGCAGGCTCTGAAATTGAGGCAATAATTAATAGCCTACCAACCAAAAAAAGTCCAGGACTAGATGGATTCACAGCTGAATCCTACCACATGTACAAGGAGGAGCTGGTAACATTGCTTCTGAAACTATTCCAATCAATAGAAAAAGAGGGAATCCTCCTTAACTCATTTCATGAGGCCAACATCATCCTGATACCAAAGTCTGGCAGAGACACAACAAAAAAAGAGAATTTTAGACCAATATCCTTGATGAACATCGATGCAAAAATCCTCAATAAAATACTGGCAAACCGGATTCAGCAACACATCAAAAAGCTTATCCACCATGATCAAGTGGGCTTCATCCCTGGGATGCAAGGCTGGTTCAACATACGCAAATCAATAAACGTAATCCAGCATATAAACAGAACCAAAGACAAAAACCACATGATTCTCTCAATAGATTCAGAAAAGGCCTTTGACAACATTCAAGAGCACTTCATGCTAAAAACGCTCAATAAATTCGGTATTGATGGAACGTATCTCAAAATAATAAGAGCTCTTTATGACAAACCCACAGCCAATATCATACTGAATGGGCAAAAACTGGAAAAATTCCCTTTGAAAACTGGCACAAGACAGGGATGCCCTCTCTCACCACTCCTATTCAACATAGAGTTGGAAGTTCTGGCTAGGGCAATCAGGCAAGAGAAGGAAATAAAGGGTATTCAGTTAGGAAAAGAAGAAGTCAAATTTTCCCTGTTTGCAGATGACATGATTGTATATTTAGAAAACCCCATTGTCTCAGCCCAAAATCTCCTTAAGCTGATAAGAAACTTCAGCAAAGTCTCAGGATACAAAATGAATGTGCAAAAATCACAAGAATTCTTATACACCAATAACAGACAAACACAGAGCCAAATCATGAATGAACTTCCATTCACAATTGCTTCAAAGAGAATAAAATACCTAGGAATACAACTTACAAGGGATGTAAAGGACCTCTTCAAGGAGAACTACAAACCACTGCTTAGTGAAATAAAAGAGGACACAAACAAATGGAAGAACATACCATGCTCATGGATAGGAAGAATCATTATTGTGAAAATGGCC
Source organism: Theropithecus gelada (assembly GCF_003255815.1). Taxonomy (NCBI): domain Eukaryota; kingdom Metazoa; phylum Chordata; class Mammalia; order Primates; family Cercopithecidae; genus Theropithecus; species Theropithecus gelada. Next base: position 85,761,013 of record NC_037678.1, on the reverse strand, counting down.
ATACTGCCCAAGGTAATTTATAGATTCAATGTCATATCCATCAAGCTACCAATGAGTTTCTTCACAGAATTGGAAAAAACTGCTTTAAAGTTCATATGGAACCAAAAAAGAGCCCGCATTGCCAAGACAATCCTAAGTCAAAAGAACAAAGCTGGAGGCATCACGCTACCTGACTTCAAACTATACTACAAGGCTACAGTAATCAAAACAGCATGGTACTGGTACCAAAACAGAGATATAGACCAATGTAACAGAACAGAGTCCTCAGAAATAACGTCACACATCTACAGTCATCTAATCTTTGACAAACCTGAAAAAAACAAGAAATGGGGAAAGGATTCCCTATTTAATAAATGGTGCTGGGAAAATTGGCTAGCCATAAGTAGAAAGCTGAAACTGGATCCTTTCCTTACTCCTTATACAAAAATTAATTCAAGATGGATTAGAGACTTAAATGTTAGACCTAATACCATAAAAACCATACAAGAAAACCTAGGTAATACCATTCAGGACATAGGCATGGGCAAGGACTTCATGTCTAAAACACCAAAAGCAATGGCAACAAAAGCCAAAATTGACAAATGGGATCTAATGAAACTAAAGAGCTTCTGCACAGCAAAAGAAACTACCATCAGAGTGAACAGGCCACCTACAGAATGGGAGAAAATTTTTGCAATCTACTCATCTGACAAAGGGCTAATATCCAGGACCTATGAAGAACTCAAACAAATTTACAAGAAAAAAACAAACAACCCCATCAAAAAGTGGGCAAAGGATATGAACACACACTTCTCAAAAGAAGACATTCATATAGCCAACAGATGCATGAAAAAATGCTCATCATCATTCGACATCAGAGAAATGCAAATCAAAACCACAATGAGATACCATCTCACACCAGTTAGAATGGCAATCATTAAAAAGTCAGGAAACAACAGGTGCTGGAGAGGATGTGGAGAAATAGGAACACTTTTACACTGTTGGTGGGATTGTGAACTAGTTCAACCATTATGGAAAACAGTATGGCGATTCCTCAAGGATCTAGAAGTAGAAGTACCATATGACCCAGCCATCCCATTACTGGGGATATACCCAAAGGATTATAAATCATGCTGCTATAAAGACACATGCACACGTATGTTTATTGCGGCACTATTCACAATAGCAAAGACTTGGAATCAACCCAAATGTCCATCAGTGACAGACTGGATTAAGAAAATGTGGCACATATACACCATGGAATACTATGCAGCCATAAAAAAGGATGAGTTTCTGTCCTTTGTAGGGACATGGATGCAGCTGGAAACTATCATTCTCAGCAAACTATCGCAAGAACAGAAAACCAAACACCGCATGTTCTCACTCATAGGTGGGAACTGAACAATGAGATCACTTGGACTTGGGAAGGGGAACATCACACACCGGGGCCTATCATGGGGAGGGGAGAGTGGGGAGGGATTGCATTGGGAGTTATACCTGATGTAAATGACGAGTTGATGGGTGCTGACGAGTTGATGGGTGCAGTACACCAACATGGCACAAGTATACATATGTAACAAACCTGCACGTTATGCACATTTACCCTAGAACTTAAAGTATTATAATAATAATAATAATAATAATAATAATAAAAAAATAGAATTGCTAGATATGTGCCATAGATTGAGTTCTGTGGCTACAGATGGCCTGCTATTTCTGACAGACAATTCACTTTGCGAAAAGACAATGTAAACTTATGGTATGGACAAATACAGTACCAGCATTGTAAATGTATTTTCTCTTCCTCATGATTTTCTTTGTGATATTTTGTTTCACTTACTTTATTGCAACGATACAGTATATAACGCATATAACATACAAATATGTGTTAATCAACTGTTTACGGTATCGGTAATGCTTCTGGTCAACAGTAGACTATTAATAAAGTTTTGGAAAATCAAGTCATATATGAATTTTTGACTGTGTGGGGTGACATCAGAGTCCCAACTACCACATTATTCAAAGAGTCAACTGTACTTAAAATTCCAAATTAATTAAAACTGCTTACATAAAAGTCACCTATAAAAAAAAAAAGTAGAAAGAAATTTTAAAATGGACCAAAAGGAAAATAGAATGATCTCACAGATGATGGTTGAATAGGAAGCTCCAGGAATTGATGTCTCCATTCAAATCACTTGAGGTGGCAAGAATGGTCAGAATAAACTACAGTATTTCAGAGTCTGAAGTGTGGTGAGACACTTGCAACATGAGGAGAGTGTAAAAGGAAAAAGAGGCCTGGCAAATTTCAATGAATTTTGGCATTTAACAAAGCAGCTACCATCCTCTAGCCCCAGCTCCAAGTTGGCAGCCATAGGGAGATAAGACCATGTCCCTGGTATGGCTTGTTGGTGCTAGAGTGGACAATCAGGACGTTGTCCTCCAACAACTGTGCTTGTGTGTTTTTATATGCTTGGTTGTTCACTGAGAAACTGGCACAGAAGCACAAAGACTAGTCATTATTTCACCCTATTGGGCTAAAGCAGCTGTCAAAGGAACTTAAAAAGATAGACACTTTTTTCTATTTTCTAATTGGATCCAGGCATTCAAGGAATTCTCTGTAAGATCACTGACTGCAAAAATAATGGAACAGAGACTTCAGTGACCACACATGACAAAGAATATAGTTTTGAAAAAAAAATAGAAAAAAGTTGCTAAACAAATGGACAACTGCAGCTTTCATCAAGTTAACAACAGCAATCTCTGGAGAGGGGAAAAATTTCCACACTTACTATATTACGATATTCAAAATGTCCAGTTTTCAACAAAAAATTATAAAGCATATAAAGAAACAGAAAAGTAGGGCTTATTCATACTGTTTTACAGGTAAAAGAGAAACTACTGAGGAGGTCTAGGCTTGAACATACTATAAAAAGACTTTACATTAATTGTCTTATGTTGAAAAAGCTGAAGAAAACTATGGACAAAAAAATTCAGGAGAATGATGTATGAATAAGCAGAGAACATCAACAAGGAGATATGCCTGCTGTTAGATTCATGTCCTTAAAGCATAATTTTGATCATATCACTGGTGTTCTCCGGTTTCTATCCTCAACCCTATTTTTGCCTCACACATTCCTGGTGATGCCATGCAAGGCCATAGCCTCATGCAGTTTCTGTCTCTGGTACTGGCCTCTCTACATTTGAAGCAAAGGAGATGGAGAAAAGCCATCTATATTAGGCTGTTCTTGCATTGCTACAAAGAAACACCTGATACTGGGTAATTTATAATGAAGAGATGTTTAACTGATTCATGTTTCTGCAGGCTGTTCAGGAAGCATGATGCTGGCCATCTGTTTGGCTCCTGATGACACCTCAGGAAGCTTATAATCATGGCAGAAGGCAAAAGGGGAGCTGGCATGTCACATGGCAAAAGCAGGAGCGAGCAACAGAGAAAGAGAAAGAGAGAGAAAAGAGGTGCCACATACTTTTAAATGATTAGATGTCCTGTGAATTCAGAGCACTGAGGGCTCACTTTTGACTAAGGGGATGGCCAAAGCCTTTTAGGAGTGATCTGCCCCCATATTCCAAACACCTCCCATCATGTCCCATCTCCAAGACTGGGGATTACATTTTAACATGACATTTGGGTGAGGACAAATATCCAAACTATATTGCCGTCAGAGAAGAGAAAGCAGAATCTGTGGGTAGAGTATGGCAGAATGCAATAGAGGGAAAACTATCATCACCACAGTAGTATTTTAGAAAACCGTGAATTCTACAAGATAAATTTTATAGACGGCTACTGTGCACCATAGCTGTACATAAAGTCAGACAGATGAGAGTTTCCATCATTAAACCACCACTTCCTAAAAATATGTTCTTGGGTGAGTCTCTTTATTGTCTTCATGTCCTCATTTAGTAAACAAAGATAAAAACAGTATACTACATCAAGGTTATGATGAAAACTAAATAATATATGGCATTAAATGCATTTAACAAAGGGCCTCATACATATTAGGTACCTAACAAAAATACGCTGTATTTGCTCGTACAGCAGGCTTTCAATAAATGTACATGCCTTCAATAAATTTGCATGAAAGAATAAGTAAATGATATATGTTCTTTACTGCTAAAAATATGCAAGTAATACAATCATTAGTGGAAGACCCACATACCTTTACAAGTCATTTGTAATATGCAGTTGTTATCTGAGCATGAATATATATGTCAGTGTTTTTAAATCACTTGAAATTTATACAGGGTGGAATTTCAAATTGACCCCTGAAAAGTAACATATCATGATTTAGCATTTCAATAAGCTAATTTAGCAAATATCATTTTAAAAGACAACAAATATGTCCCAGCAAGAGGTCAACATGGAAAAGAAACACTTGCACTTAAAAATTGGCTTCTGCAAGTAAGAGGCCACCCACTGCCCTTGATTGTTTTGGAAATCCATTAAAATCAGTTAAGGAAACAGATACGAAAACTTTAAAGTCCTTTTATGTTTACTTTCTTCAAGTAAAAAATGCTATCTTTGACATGTAGACTTTAAAGGGTTATATTACTAAGGATTAAACTGGTCCATTAATGGAATAGGATAGCCTGACGTTGATACTCATTTTAAATTTGTGAAATGATAAATGTAATTTTTGTGGCCCATTTTAAACTATGAATCACAACAGAGTTAATGGAAGTTAATGTAAACAACACTGAAACAATAAAACTGTAATTTGATAAAGGTGTAGGCATCTACATTTCAATAAAAATGTATGTAACATGTGTAACTAAAATAATAGTGTATCATTTTACTCCTAAAGCTTTATTCAAGTGATTATTCTATGTTTCCATAAGGGAAAAAAATCACTTTAGAATACACTTTGCCTGAAAGAACTTTTTCTCCACTGATTATTAAAATGAGATATCCTGCAGCAAGCAGACCTAATAGACATCTATAGAACTCTCCACCCCAAATCAACAGAATATACATTCTTCTCAGCACCACATCGTACTTACTCCAAAATTGACCATATAATTGGAAGTAAAGCACTCCTCAGCAAATGTACAAGAACAGAAATTATAACAAACTGTCGCTCAGACCACAGTGCAATCAAACTAGAACTCAGGACTAAGAAATTCAATCAAAACCGCTCAACTACATGGAAACTGAACAACCTGCTCCTGAATGACTACTGGGTACATAACGAAATGAAGGCAGAAATAAAGATGTTCTTTGAAACCAATGAGAACAAAGATACAACATACCAGAATCTCTGGGACACATTTAAAGCAGTGTGTAGAGGGAAATTTATAGCACTAAATGCCCACAAGAGAAAGCAGGAAAGATCAAAAATTGACACTCTAACATCGCAATTAAAAGAACTAGAGAAGCAAGAGCAAACACATTCCAAAGCTAGCAGAAGGCAAGAAATAACTAAGATCAGAGCAGAACTGAAGGAGATAGAGACACAAAAAACCCTCCAAAAAATCAATGAATCCAGGAGTTGGTTTTTTGAAAAGATCAACAAAATTGACAGACCACTAGCAAGACTAATAAAGAAGAAAAGAGAGAAGAATCAAATCGACGCAATTAAAAATGATAAAGGGGATATCACCACCGACCCCACAGAAATACAAACTACCATCAGAGAATACTATAAACACCTCTACACAAATAAACTGGAAAACCTAGAAGAAATGGATAATTTCCTGGACACTTACACTCTTCCAAGACTAAACCAGGAAGAAGTTGAATCCCTGAATAGACCAATAGTAGGCTCTGAAATTGAGGCAATAATTAATAGCCTACCAACCAAAAAAAGTCCAGGACCAGATGGATTCACAGCTGAATTCTACCAGAGGTATAAGGAGGAGTTGGTACCATTCCTTCTGAAACTATTCCAATCAATAGAAAAAGAGGGAATCCTCCCTAACTCATTTTATGAGGCCAACATCATCCTGATACCAAAGCCTGGCAGAGACACAACAAAAAAAGAGAATTTTAGACCAATATCCCTGATGAACATCGATGCAAAAATCCTCAATAAAATACTGGCAAACCGGATTCAGCAACACATCAAAAAGCTTATCCACCATGATCAAGTGGGCTTCATCCCTGGGATGCAAGGCTGGTTCAACATTCGCAAATCAATAAACATAATCCAGCATATAAACAGAACCAAAGACAAGAACCACATGATTATCTCAATAGATGCAGAAAAGGCTTTTGACAAAATTCAACAGCCCTTCATGCTAAAAACGCTCAATAAATTCGGTATTGATGGAACGTACCTCAAAATAATAAGAGCTATTTATGACAAACCCACAGCCAATATCATACTGAATGGGCAAAAACTGGAAAAATTCCCTTTGAAAACTGGCACAAGACAGGGATGCCCTCTCTCACCACTCCTATTCAACATAGTGTTGGAAGTTCTGCCTAGGGCAATTAGGGAAGAGAAAGAAATCAGGGGTATTCAGTTAGGAAAAGAAGAAGTCAAATTGTCCCTGTTTGCAGATGACATGATTGTATATTTAGAAAACCCCATTGTCTCAGCCCAAAATCTCCTTAAGCTGATAAGAAACTTCAGCAAAGTCTCAGGATACAAAATGAATGTGCAAAAATCACAAGCATTCTTATACACCAATAACAGACAAACACAGAGCCAAATCATGAATGAACTTCCATTCACAATTGCTTCAAAGAGAATAAAATACCTAGGAATCCAACTTACAAGGGATGTAAAGGACCTCTTCAAGGAGAACTACAAACCACTGCTTAGTGAAATAAAAGAGGACACAAACAAATGGAAGAACATACCATGCTCATGGATAGGAAGAATCAATATTGTGAAAATGGCCATACTGCCCAAGGTAATTTATAGATTCAATGCCATCCCCATCAAGCTACCAATGAGTTTCTTCACAGAATTGGAAAAAACTGCTTTAAAGTTCATATGGAACCAAAAAAGAGCCCGCATCTCCAAGACAATCCTAAGTCAAAAGAACAAAGCTGGAGGCATCACGCTACCTGACTTCAAACTATACTACAAGGCTACAGTAACCAAAACAGCATGGTACTGGTACCAAAACAGAGATATAGACCAATGGAACAGAACAGAGTCCTCAGAAATAATACCACACATCTACAGCCATCTGATCTTTGACAAACCTGAGAGAAACAAGAAATGGGGAAAGGATTCCCTATTTAATAAATGGTGCTGGGAAAATTGGCTAGCCATAAGTAGAAAGCTGAAACTGGATCCTTTCCTTACTCCTTATACGAAAATTAATTCAAGATGGATTAGAGACTTAAATGTTAGACCTAATACCATAAAAATCCTAGAGGAAAACCTAGGTAGTACCATTCAGGACATAGGCATGGGCAAAGACTTCATGTCTAAAACACCAAAAGCAACGGCAGCAAAAGCTAAAATTGACAAATGGAATCTAATGAAACTAAAGAGCTTCTGCACAGCAAAAGAAACTACCATCAGAGTGAACAGGCAACCTACAGAATGGGAGAAAATTTTTGCAATCTACTCATCTGACAAAGGGCTAATATCCAGAACCTACAAAGAACTCAAACAAATTTACAAGAAAAAAACAAACAACCCCATCAAAAAGTGGGCAAAGGATATGAACAGACATTTCTCAAAAGAAGACATTCATACAGCCAACAGACATATGAAAAAATGCTCATCATCACTGGCCATCAGAGAAATGCAAATCAAAACCACAATGAGATACCATCTCACACCAGTTAGAATGGCGATCATTAAAAAGTCAGGAAACAACAGGTGCTGGAGAGGATGTGGAGAAATAGGAACACTTTTACACTGTTGGTGGGATTGTAAACTAGTTCAACCATTATGGAAAACAGTATGGCGATTCCTCAAGGATCTAGAACTAGATGTACCATATGACCCAGCCATCCCATTACTGGGGATATACCCAAAGGATTATAAATTATGCTGCTATAAAGACACATGCACACGTATGTTTATTGCAGCACTATTCACAATAGCAAAGACTTGGAATCAACCCAAATGTCCATCAGTGACAGATTGGATTAAGAAAATGTGGCACATATACACCATGGAATACTATGCAGCCATAAAAAAGGATGAGTTTGCGTCCTTTGTAGGGACATGGATGCAGCTGGAAACCATCATTCTTAGCAAACTATCACAAGAACAGAAAACCAAACACCGCATGTTCTCACTCATAGGTGGGAACTGAACAATGAGATCACTTGGACTCAGGAAGGGGAACATCACACACCGGGGCCTATCATGGGGAGGGGGGAGGGGGGAGGGATTGCATTGGGAGTTATACCTGATGTAAATGACGAGTTGATGGGTGCAGCAGACCAACATGGCACAAGTATACATATGTAACAAACCTGCACGTTATGCACATGTACCCTACAACTTAAAGTATAATAATAATAAATAAATTTAAAAAATAAATAAATAAATAAATAAAATAAAATAAAATAAAATGAGATATCATACTGTTAGCTGAGTGCATTTACAATGAAAAGTTTTCATTTTAACTTGTCACCAATTTGATGGCTTCTATAAATCCTTCGGTATGAGTTTTAACAATCCCTGATTTATTTTTGGCACCTTTGAACAGAGCAGAGGGGTGGGATTACATAAAGCACCCTTTTATGTTTCTTCTTTCCTCTTACCTGCATTCCTGATTTATAATTACTATGAAAACAGGTTTCTTGGCAGGGAAAGAACTCTTAAGGATTTCAGAAAAGAACTGCTAAAGAATTCCAAGCACTCTAAAGTATATCAGATGGAAACTCTGAAACTGGAATAAGATGCTGTTTAATTTCACTTAGCAAAAATTATCACAGTTGTTACAAGAGTTACAATAAGCCCAGTTGCACAAGAATTACTAGTATGTAAAATAAACATTATATATTGGGCTGTAGCTTCATGATTTAAAAATCTTTCAGGCTGTACTCCAACGCATTTGCTTGTTTTGTACAGATTACATCCACTTGCTCAGACTCCATTTACACTTGGCAGATGGTCACATCACTCATGACATTTCCTGTTTAGTTCCATATTTTAAAATCAACTGCGTGGAATGTAGATTGGCAATAGCCTTCTCTCCAATAAATATCTACACCAGAGGACATCAAAAACCTTTCTTCTTTCAGATGGAAACAAAATATTTGTATTTATATTAACACAACTTTAGTTATTTCCTTTCTTAGTGCTAGTTATAGCTGGTGCCAAATACAAAATTTTAAAAGCCTTGATTTTCCAAAGTTTTCTTAAAAACTTTTTTCCCCAATCTTAGTCAAGTGAAGGCAAACTTTAGACTAATAATTTCAAATGATACCACATTTTTTGGTTCCATAAGAATCAAAAACTCATTTCCCAATGGCAGTCTTCTCTAATAAAATGTCCTTGATCTGAATATCTCAGATTTTATGAATTTGAATCCTACAAGTATCAACTAGACTGTACTCATCAGAGTTAAGTAATGTGAGAAATGCGATGAATTCATTTTACTTTACCGGAGCATTTTGGCATTTTAAGCATCCTCTTAATGTGAGACTAGGTTTACAAGAAGCATATGCAAACTAGTAAATAAAGCATTTAACTGATCAAAGCTTAAGAAATGAATGGTTAATATGAGCACAAATTGAAATTTATAAGAGATTTGTATTTATATTTCCAAACACTAGTAACATATTGTTATAAAACCCTGGTAAATGATTTAATGGAAATACCACATAAATTACTCTATTAAATACAAGCATAATAAAGGAGAAACTGACCTTAATTGAACTTAATGAAAAATTGGTTTTTATTTCTAACAATAACCTCATTTTATCTCTTTAAAAGTCAGCTTAATTGAAGACTCTACCTCTATAGCTAATAAATAAAGTTTCTGAAGTGTTTAGAAAAGACAAAGTCAACACAATTTCTCTAACTAACATCAATTTTCTAATTACAAGTTGTAATATTTCATGAACATTGTATTTAAATGCACTGTTACGATAAATCAGGCAAACTGATTTACATAGCCAACCATGTCATTCTAGAACCCAATACACATAAAGTCTTTCGATCCCTTTGGCATAAATGGCTGGCATCATCAGTCCTCTATTTTACAGATGGCTAATCTCTGAAATTGAGTCCAAGTGCCTAGGGCAATTTAACATCAAAGAGAGAAGTCAAAATTTGAATATTTCCAAACTCTACATTATTATTTTATTCACAACTTCAGTTTTCACAAAGGAACAAGAGACACAAGTGTTTGTTTGTTTGTTTGTTTGTTTACTATTTGCTTCCTATTGTCACAGAGTTACAAAAAAAAAAATGGTTATGACAAATTACCGCTCTAAAAATTTGCAGTCTGGGGCAGCAGAGATGTAAAGATTGCTTTTGTAGAACAACAAGTGCAGGAACTATATGTGGACTTCCATGGTGGTCCCTTCAACTGGTACTTAGCTGTTTGTTTTTAAATTAAGAAAGCAAGAATGCATTTTTAATCCCAGACTTACAAGAAAAATGTGTGGCTTTTCCCTCCAATTCTTACATCCTCTTGAAGAACGCATCAATTTTTTCTTTGAGACTTAGCGTTAGGGCAGTGTTCCTGAAAGTGTGGTGCATTTGTTTCCACTGGTTTCTGAGGTGATTTTTGGGAGCAAACATATATACATTTTTAAATTTAGTTGTTATATATTTATTTGGTAAATCTTGTTTTTTTCTTTTACGACAGTTAAATTCAATGCTTTTAAGCAAGGTAACAAATATAGCACTACATGAATGATCATAAGGATTACTCAGTTATGATAAAAGTTATGAAGATGGTTCAAGAATAACTGAAATCAAGAAATTTCTCAGGCTGCCTTTTTGAAAACATAGAATACCTGACAAATCTGTAGGTCACCCCTACAAAAGAATTCAGATTAACCTATTTATTTATTTATGTATTTATTTATTTATTTTTATTTTTTCTGAGATGGAGTTTTGCTCTTGTTGCCCAGGCTGGAGCGCAATGGCTTGATCTCGGCTCACCGCAACCTCCGCCACCTGGGTTCAAGTGATTCTCCTGCCTCAGCCTCCGGAGTAGCTGAGAGTACAGGCATACACCACCACGCCCTGCTAATTTTGTATTTTTAGTAGAGATGCGGTTTCTCCATGTTGGTCAGGCTGGTCTCAAACTCCCGACCTCAGGTGATCCACCCGCCTCGGCCTCCCAAAGTGCTGGGATTACAGGTGTGAGCCACCAAGCCTGGCCCAGATTAACCTTTTAAAAAATCAATCCCATTATAGTAGATGTGGTACCAAAACAAACAAAGCAGTATCCTTTTTATTGCTTAAGTTTGATTTTGGAAACCTCATGACCATGTTCTTCAGAGCCAGGACCTCAAAAACCTATTAGTTCATGAAACTATATGATTGAGACAAGTGTCTCTCTTATCTGTCTTTCTTCCTCTCCTCTTGTGACTGTGAATTCAACAACTAGACTTCATGCCAGTCAAGGCAGAGAGGAGGAGGCAAGGGAGTAGGAGGGCTGAATGTAGAATTTTTTCTTTTTACTGAAGAAAATCTTAGTGTTGGGTTTTGGTATAAACATAATAGAGACAAAGAATCTGTTCTTAGATGAAGGGATAAGCACACATATTCCTCATGCAACACATTCATATAGGAAACACCATTCACACTGCTATTTTTTACTGCTACTACTATCTTCCTTCTTATAATATGCATTGTTTATTGTAAGTGATAAATAATGTTAGTAAAAAGTTCTTCCCAACAGATCTAGCTTTACTCCACAAAGATTTACCTGACCACAACTATTCTTTCATAACAATTGAAACAAAGATCATAACAAAGATCACTAAACTCTGTAAGAACTACTCTAACACAGGACCTATCATATTTTCATTGGAAATTTTTTTCTTGGTGTATTTCAAAAATAAAAATCCAGGTCAACAACCACTCATTTGAAATCCTTAGGGCAAAATGTGTTTTAAGATTTATAATCACCTCAGTTTAATAAGGCAAATAGACCAAAATATGGTTTACATACAATATATAATATAATATCCATTGCAAGGTCTCAGATAGCTTACTCTATTCAAATATGTGAATAGTTCTACCGTAAAAGATATGAATATTCGTATTAGGTAAGATTTTTTTTAAAGGCCAAATAGCCTTATATCAATCCAGATCAGTCTCTGTTCCAAAAAGCTTCTGGTCAGGACAGGTTTTAATTTTGGATTAGGGAATTGTGGCTAAGAAAGCATAGACTTATACTTGCAGAGTTATGAATCAGGAGATGAACTATTAGCTAATAGCTTGCAAAGAAATCTTTCTAAGGTGATAGCCACTATGTGAATACAATCTAAAAGAGAAAATACAAGACTGGACAAATAAATACTGAATACCGATAAGTACAAAAGCATAACATAGTAAATTTTAAAAGGATCCTGAATAGTGAAAACAATTCTGAAAAGAACACAGTTGGAGTACTCACACTTCCTGATTTCAATACCTACTATAAAGGTACAATAATTAAAGCAGTATAATAGAGACATAAGGACAGACATATAGACAAATGAAACAGATTGAGACTCTGGAAAATAAACCTATACATCTATGGTCAATTGGATTTTGGCAAGAGTATGAAGAGACCAGTCACTAGAGAAAGAATGGTTTCTTCCACCAATGGCACTGAGACAACTACATTTCCACAAGTAAAAGAATTAAGTTGGATTCCCACTTCAGACTAATATTAACTCCAAATGGATCAACAACCTAAATATAAGACATTAAACTACAAAACTCTTAGAAGAAAACATAAGGGCAGATCTTCTTGATCTTGGATTTGGCAATTGAGTACTAGATAGGATAACAAAAGCACACACACAAAAAAGAAAAAATAGACAAGTTGGATATCATCAAAATTAAAAACTCTGTGTACCAAAGGACACTCTCAAGAGAGTGAAAAGACAACCTATTAAATGGTAAAAATGTTTACAAATCATATATCACATAAGTGTTAAATATCCAGAACTCTCCCAACTAAAAAATGGGCAAAAGGCTTGAATAGACTTTTCTCCAAAGAAGACAGACAAACAGCAAATAAGCACATGAAATGATGTTCAATATCATTAATCATTCGGGAAATACCAATCAAAACCACAATGGGATATCACTTCACACCTACTAGCATGGCTAAAGCCAAAAACAGAAGAAAAGTACTGGTGAAGACATGGAAAAATTTGAGCCCTCATACATTGCCGGTGGGAATGTAAATGGTGCAGCCACTATAGAAAACGTAATGATTTTTAAAGCAGTTCCTTAAAAACTAAACATAGAACTACCATATCACCCAGCAATTCCACTTCCAGGTATAGATCCAAAGGAATTGAAAGTAGATACTTGTACAACAATGTGTGTTGCCACATTATTCATCACAGCCAAAAGGTAAAAACAATCCAAGTGTCTATCAACAGATGAATAAATAAAATATGGCATATAAATATAATAGAATATTATTCAGTCTTAAAAAGGGGTGAAATTTTGATACATGGTACAACATTGATAAACTTTAAAAGCATTATGCTAAGCAAAATGAGCCAGGCACAAAAGAATGAATACTGTATGATCTTGCTTGAATGAGTAGGATCATGATGAGTTCTAGGTATAGAACAGGCAAATTCATAGACACAGAAAGTAGGTGAGAGATTAACACGGGCTGAGGGTAAGGTAGAAATAGGGAATTATTGTTTACTCATTACAGAGTTTCTATTTGTGCTAATAAAATAGGTTTGAATAGGTATTAGTGATGGTTACACAACATCGTGAAAGTATTTATTGTCACTGAGTTGCATACTTAAAAATGGTTAAAATAGCTCATTTTATTTATATATTTCTTACAATTAAAAACTTAATTATGTAATGAACAAAATCACATCGAATTGTATACTTTAAATGGGTGCACTGTATTACATGTAAATTACATCTCAATAAAGCTATTAAAAATTATGTCGATGAAGAAGTCATAACTGCCAACTGATAACACAGATGGGAAAATTTGTAGTACATCATACAGATGAAAAGCATAGATTCTGGAGTCAATCTTCCTGGATTTAAAATGTGGCTCCACCTCTTCCTAATTACATGACTCTAAGTTAAGTTATTTAACCTATCATGTTCTTTTTTTTTCTTTTCCAAAATAAGAATAACAGTATCTTCTTCATAAGGTTGTTATGAAGATTCAAAGAGTTAATATCTCTAAAGTACTTAGTCAAGTGCCTGGCACATATGAAGCACTAATGCCAGTCATTATTATTATTGGGGAAAGTGTTTGGAGAAAAGCATATGAGATTTTAGGGTAGAGTTGGAGGAATCATCCCACTTCTAACCCACTGAAGAACAACAACCTGCTTCATGAGAGGCATGGAATTTGTCTTGAAAAATATTTGTTTTAAATGAAATGGAGCAAATGTGTAGTCTAAAAACGGCAATTGTGGGAAAGCTTCTGCAACAAGAATGCTGATGAACTGGAAGGAAGACAATATATATCTAAAAAGAGGAGGACTGACATACTGAAGCATAGGAGAAAAAGTAGTTAAGGGCTCCGGCCTCATGGATTACCAAATAAACCACCACAAATTTCTTCATGCTTCTACACAAGAAGGAGTTGTGATATTTAATTACTGTCAGATATGTACTTAACAAATACAATTCTATTTTATTATCTACTGCTGCAGGCCAAATTCTCTGGAAAAGACTTTGAGACACAGGTTAATCAGAGAGTGCTCTTGGGAGTAAGGGAAGAGAGATTAAGTAGAGAAAAGCTGAGCTGTGATGCAATTGCAGCAGAGGCCTCTGAGCTGCGATGGCCCCTCAATTATCCTGGACTGAAGCAAGAAGGATGGGCCTTTGTACTCCCTGCACTAACCTGTCATTTTATGTGAGCTACAACTAGGGACAGAAATGGAGTTTTAAGTGAGGCAGCGCTCATCAACTGAGGGCAACTCCTAAAGGTCCTGGAAACCATGACAGCCAGTACCCCTTGCAGTTAGGAAATGAGTGCCCTACTCTTAAAAGGGAATCTGTGTAGTGCACCTTAGCACTCACCATATTAATGGGACCATGTTATTGTCCCCAGAGCAACAGCTGCAGGGCTTGGAAACTTGTTAGAAACGCAAATTCTCAGGTCCCATGCTAAAACTAGTAAATCAGAAACTCTGGAGGTAAGGTCTAGCAATCTGTCTTTCAGTAAGCTCTCCAGGTAATTCTGATGCATGCTAAGTTTCAGAACCACTACTACATATGCTATGTAAAATATAAAATGCATGCAAAATTATTTCACTGCAGGTACAGACTGTACTCTTATGAATGCACATCATGGACTGATGTCCAATACCACTGGAAAACAAAGAAATTCTATTACTTGGTGCCCCAACTTTTGGTCAATCACAGAGTTGTTGGTTTACAGACTCGAAGGTAACTACTAAGCTCTAGCAATATCTGATATGGTACTTTATGTGACACAGATCCATGGAAAAGTGCATTAACAACATAATGTTATACTCATTGCGAAAAAAAATGTCTGTAAGTATAAGAGAACACGCTAAGGGCTATACAAATGTGAATTCAGTAAAGCAAAATGCTAATAGGTGAACAATTCTAGCCAAATCAAACTTAGTTGGCATCTGACTCTCTCCTTGGACTTCTAAAAAGATCTGCAGGTGAAGAAACACCAAGATCAGCTCAGAAAGGAGGCAGGGAGCAGCCTCAAGGCGATTTATCTCTTCTACAGAAGTGGTATTTGTAGCCAAGAGGGATGCACACGGTTGCAAAAAGCTAAGGAAAATCCTCAAGTCCGCATTAATTCTATGTGATAGATAGCAATGAGACAAATTCCAAACAGTGACAGGACAAGCTGGTGAAAAATCTTCATGGATATTGTCACTCTAAGTATTCAATAACACAGGAGTGATGGTGTGATCTGCAACTCATTAGAGCATCCCAGGAAACTTTCTGAGAAAATGGTAAATGAAGTACTGAATGCCCACAAACAGTTTCAAATTTTGATGGTGTTTTCCCTGCGCCTTAGAACTAGGAGCCTTAGCAATAAGAGTACAAGCTACTTACTATATTGCTCTCTATTCTTCAAAGCCCTTCAACACACATCTGTAATTTGATGCTCACAAGTACTCTTTGAGATTGGCAAGTATTACAGCTGCATTATATAGGTAAAGAAATGGGGCCTGAAAAGGCTAGGAGTGACTTGCTTAAGGTCCCACAGCAAGCTAATTGGAGAGAGTGATATTTATTATTGTTTACTGAATGTCTCCTATGTGCCAGGGATTAGGCTGGAAGTTATGCCAATATTTTATAAAATCCTCACAAGAAACCTTTCAAACTGAGTATTAATAGTATTGCCTTTTATAGATAAGAAAACAGATTCAGGAAGGTTAGGTAACTTTCCCAATATCACATGGCTATTATGTGAGAGAACCAGAGCCAAAGGGAAGTATGGTTCCAAAGAGTCAAACGGTACATTATTATTGTTACTATTATTATTATTATTGTTATTATTATTTGAGACAGGGTCTCATTCTGTCACCCAGGCTGGAGTGCAGAGGCACAGTCATAGCTCATTGCAGCCTCAATCTCCCAGGCTCAAGCGATCCTCCCACCTCAGCCCTCCAAGAAGCTGGGACTATAGGCGCATGCCACCATGCCTGGCTAATGTTTTTAAAATTTTTTGTAGAGACGGAGTCTCACTATGTTGCCCAGGTTGGTCTTGAACTCCAGGGCTCAATGATCCTCCCCTCTCGGCTTCCCAAAGTGCTGGGATTATAGGCATAAGCTATCACACCCAGCCCCACAGGGTGCATTCTTTTCACTATATTATTTCAACTGGTCTTGAGTGGGTCTGGGCATTATGCTCAGGTGATTTTAATGTTCTCTGCATGATTTTCATGTGCACCAAGGATTGGAAACTGTTACTAATGTACTACAGTAGCACTATATGTACAGTTCTGGTCATGACACTAGCAAAAGTGTAAAGGTATACATTGAAAAAATTTAAATAAAAAGGCATAGGAAGTAGACAAGAAAAGCAGACGTTAAGGAAGAAGAGTAAATAAAATGTAATATCTCCAATTTCACATATTTTTGATAAATAAATATTTACATATTAAGTATTGGTTGGTTTACCCACCTTAATAATGCATTGGGGGCAAGAACTCTAAAAGCAAGGCATAAGGCAATTTTTACAGAAACAATAATATTTCAGATTCTGAAAGTCAGAACTCAAACTGATATTTTATTTGATCACAAAATTTTTCTACATTTAGAATAAAACCATTTTTCTTGCATTTCAGGACACTCCCATGTGTAAACAAACAGTTTCAAAACCAGCATTTCAATGGTGTAGCTTCTTCAAAAGGTAGTTAAATATTGATTTGCCATTCTCCTGGCATAATGACCAAACAGAATACTCCATCAGTTTGTTGAACCAATGTCCCTAAGTGCTGCCAAACAGGTCAGCAATTAATGTCTTTGCTGAGTAGTTGGTTTCCACGATATCTACAAGGCAGTGATTTCCATTGAATTGAACTCAAAACCAGAGACAATCCATTCATTCACATGAAAGCTAGCTTGTCATTTGAAACTCACAGGCAACTGAACTACCAGCTCTTCTCAGACTCCAAGACTTATTTCCTCCTCCCAACTGCCAATCTCTGTTTCACCTAGAAAAGCCCCAACCCCCCTCTTCTTTGCTATTAAATTCCATAATAACGCCTCCCAGCTGCCAAACCTCTTCGTTCTCCCCTTTGTCTACCTTTATAGTACGTGATCAAGAGCAAATGCTCCAGCAAGCTTAAAATCTTACAGCTGCACAAAATACACATGGGAAACAAAACCTTCAGAAACAGGGTATCCTTTAATGTTTAACTTAACCTAAGCCTACTTCTTAAACATATTTCTGTCTACTGGCTGCAAAATTCCATACTGGCAGAGCTTTAAACATATACATTCTATAGTAAAATTCTGATTTTTTTCACTTAAATATATTTAAATAGTAATTGCAATTTCACCTCACTTAATATTTTTGTTTTATTTGTATTTCTGTGATTTTTGATTAAAATTTATCTATAGGGTATTTTTTATTTGTAAAAAATAACATTTGCACTTTTTCTAGAAGTAATGTTCACTGTAAAATAGTTTCTTTTTTTCTCCTTCCATTCTGATTCAAAAGGGAGGGAACAATTTCCTTTTAGGACAAAAAAAAAATTGAATATACAACCCATGATCTGTATATAGAGTCCTAGGCTATAAAAAGAGGTATTTGGATATAAAATACAAATGGATAATTACCTGCTCTCTAATGTGAGAAAGATTTCCCAAACACACTTTTCTAAATAATTCTGTTGTAAGTGCATACCACCCAAATTGGGAGAAAAGAGATGTGTCATTCATATACACAGAAAGCAAAAACTCCTAATCAAAAAGATTCTTTTTTTCTATCCACTGTCATGATTAGCCATAAATTAATAGGGGAGTGAGGATATCTATTTATAAATGGGTGGATGATCCATTTGATTATGACAGGTAGACAAACAAAACACAGACATGAAGAAAAGTGTAAATCTGAACTATTTAATATACTTTTCAGTACACATCTGATATTATAAATCTAATACCCAACTATTATTGCTGATACCACAGCCCAATATTGCAAGTTCTTATAAAAAAAATCTTTCTATCAGACATCTCCAAAGATACTCTTATTAGCAAGACTGAAGAATACCTTTGCCATATCGAATATGCTCAGCTGTTTATCGCATGGTGAAGTGGTGTTAGAACCACTTAAAGATGTGTCTGACATCATTAATCTATTTGACCTCTGACCTGCAGATCTAAACTGTAACTATGGTGACCAAAGCTTGACCTTACAATGCTGAGAAACTTTAAAGCTCCGCAGTATTTTGGGTCACATTGTTAAGCTAGACAAAGGGGTAAAGAAGTAATGTGACAGTTTCCTGGGAATTAAGGTCAACGGGTCATTTGTACTTAGGCTTTTTGTGTATTAAGAAACTAGTTAAATTTTTTGATTTGTAAGAACTTTTTAGAATAGTACCTTGTTAGAAGCTATAGGAAGTGCAAATAAATCAATACATTAAGCGCCTAAGAAGTTGGAGATAAAAGTATAATTAGTGTTGAACATTCGGTAATATAATATTCCTTTCAACAATTTATAGATGTAACATACCCTGTTTTCAGGGTCTACACAATCACAAGTAAATAATTTCATCCAAAGATTACCATTTTAACATTAGAGATAAAGTAATAAGATGATAAAATGATCTCTTTTTACACAGAACATTCCTAGGAACAAATTCACAGTCATTTAATACATACTAAATAAAAACTGCCTATATACACATGCAATATTTATTTGCAACACTTTATTCTCTAAGGAAAGCCTATAATAAACAAAACAAGGAGCATGTATATAAATGTACAGATAGTGTAACACCGTGTAACTGTGGCTACTACTCCTAAATGTGAGCACCTCCTGTATTTAGGTGTACTCTCACTGCATAATTAATGCAGCACTTCACATAGAAACTGTGAACTTCTATTTTCAAGATTCTCTAATGATGCCAATAATAGGCTAGATTAACCTTTTCCACAAAAAGGCACAATCTGAGGCATTGCTTTACGGGTATTTATCCTGAAGCCCTGGTGATTTTTATGCTAACTCAATGGAAGCAAATTATTTGGTGTTTATGTGTGTAGGAGCTAGAGTGGGGGCTCTGCAGAAAACTAGTAAACGATGATATTTTCCACATAAGTAAAGCACATTCAAATAGTCTCCCAACCAATTCAATTTTAAAACACACGTTAAAAAAAATACTAGAGACAATTCATAACATTTGCCATTATTTTTGTAAATAATACAACCTATTTTGGTCTAAAAAAACCTCTTGAAGTTATCATAATTCAAATGTGTTATATTTCATCTCATATTTAAAAATAGGAGGGAAATTAAACATATATATTATATATGCCAAATTTTATGAGATATATAATCACATGGAAAAGCAAGGACAGTAAATATTTCCTTTTTTTTTTTTTTTTTCATTTTGGTAGTTTGGAAAGTCTGAGAAAGCAGGGCTGCTGAAAGAGCAACCACCACTTGCTGATTTATTTTCTCATCTTTCACCTACATATCTGTCAAAGAGGGTATACCAGTGATTTTTCTCCCATGTGTCCCTTAGAGACTATAGAGAGTCTTTAGTAGGTTTAAGGAAGTATTTAGAATGGCAAAATATTTGAAGACTTAGAAAAGAAAATCTAAGTGTGGGTCACCATAAATGAATTCTGACAGTACGCCCCAGGAGGGAGAAAGCTTCAAAACAAACCACACTGGGACACACAGTTATAAAGCCATGGTAGAATAAGGTAAGACCAGGAAAGAAGACACAGCAAACAGAACCAATGAAATCTTTTGATCACATCTTTTTCCGCCTGGATATGGACTAGATGAAAACAAATCCAAGGATAGAAACTTTTTTTAAAGCCTAAATAGCCATGTGGAGAAATGCCTAGTGGAACTCTCCAAAAAAAAAATAGGAATGTGTTATCAGAAGTCTAGAAGTCTACCATAACTAAGAAATAAAGGAACGGGGAGATGGAAGGCTGACAGCTGGGGGTAATGGTGGGAGGAATTGAATCAGAAAAGCAAAGAAACAATTTAATACATATCCCTTCTCTAATATATTTAGAATACGATCAGTTTTAACCAAGAAAACTGGTTAAATATACCCGTTTTTTTGGTTATATTTATCCAAAAATATACCACTAAAAAGACACAAGACACAAAAGACTTTATATGGACATTTTCTATTAAATCTTCAAACTATATTTTATTCCCATGTTACAGTCACTATTTCATTTACCAGTCTTGAAACATTCTTAGTATTAATCTCTGTATTATTATTTTGATATGCTCACTACAAAATATGATTTGCTAATATTTTATTTAGGATATCTGTATTAATGTTCCTAATTAAGACTTATTTTGCATACATGTAATACATTTTATTTTCTAGTAAAATTATTTCAAGTTCATTTATCAGCACAAAATAGGACAGCATGTTGTGGTACTTCAGAGTACAGTGTTCATACAACACACAAGCACTCACTGGAATCTGCTTCTGGACCAAGTCTATGCAGGGCTCAAGAAATATGATGATAAGCAAAATCAGGCAAGGTCCCTGACCTCATCGAGTTTTCCCCGTGGTCAAGGAAACGGACATTAATCAAATAATCACAAAGAAGTCAAACTGTAAACTATTATGAATGCCGGGGAGGAGAGGGATAATGTTATGAGAATATACAGAGGAGTTGGGGGAAGCTAAGGTGGTAAGGGAGGTCGGAAAAGGCAATCAAGTAATTGATGCCTGAGCTAAAATCTGAAGAATGGGAATCTTTTAACTAGATGAAGAAAGAAAAGAGCAATCATGGAAGAGAGAACCTATGCACAAAAGGCTTTCATGGAAGGCAATCTGGCAATGGCTTCTTTAAAACATATCATAAACATAGAAATATCATGTAGATTTTAAAAGTCACTTTATTTAGTTACTTCATTCCTTCACTTGATTTCTAATAATTTTAATACAGTAAGTGCTCACTATTCAAATATGTAAATTGAGGTCAACTATTAGAAAATAATCTACATTTTAAAATCTCTATTAGTAAGAATAAAAAGGCAGATATTCAAATGGATACAAACAAAATATGATCAAAGTTATTATTTCTTCTTTTTTTTGTTTTTAGAGATGGAGTCTCACTCTGTCACTCAGGGTGGAGTGCAATAGCATGATCATGACTCACTGCAGCTTTGAGCTCCAGGATTCATTCAAGAGATCCTCTATGTCAACCTCCTGAGTACCTGAGACTACAGGCACACACCACCACATCCTGCTAATTTTTAAAAATTTCTTGTAGAGATGGGGTCTTATTGTGTTGCCTAAGCTGGTCTCAAACTCCTAGCCTCAAGTGATCCTCCCACCTCAGCCTCCCAAAGAGCTGGGATCACAAGCACGAGCTCAAAGTCACAAAATATAGGAGCAGACATTATAATTAGCACAAGGCATAAAAGGGAAAATGGACTTTTGGTATTGTCTGTCTTATAAAAATAAATCAAAATTTTATACTTAATTTTAATATCCTAAGTCTGTTGTATAAACAATTTCCCACTGAGTTCAAAATATATATAACTGAATTCACTGCTATGAATAATAATTATTTAATTTTTAGGATTTTCATCTGTACATTTACACTATCATGTTTTAATGTGCTACCACTTAGATTGCATTTCTCTACTGAAAATGCAGTTGTTTACTTAATAAAGCACAGCGAGACTCTTTAGCAGTTTTCTGAAAAAGAAACTGGTTTTTATCTCCCTTAAAAGGAAATTAAATGGAAAATCCTGCATTTAAATAACACTAAAGTAGTGACACCAATGGATTGGAGCCAGGAAATTCAAAGTTAAAGTTAAAGCTGCCTCTCTATCCTTAAAACAGGCTATTGTTCTGTCACCACCTCCAGCCCAGCAAATTTAATTAAAACTGAGTTCTGACCAGTTGATATAAGTGGTTCAGAAAACTCCTTATGGGAATTTCATCCTTTAGATGGCCTTTTATGCTATACTTTCTCTCACTGGTACACAAAGAGTCTATGTAAACTTTTTCTTCTCTTAAACAAAACAAAACAAAAAAAGAAGTTAGGATAAAAGAAATATTTTTATCCTAAATTTTGGTATTCCTAAATCCAAACAAAATTTTGCCCTTCAAGTCCTTTCAGTCTAACTACTTGGACAATTCAGACTGAAGTTTCCAAAAGCTACCTTTTTCTTTTATTTAACTTAAATGTTTTTTTATATTCATTAATAAGAACATGCTTTTTTCTTCCATTAACTGCTTTCTAATTATTAAAAGAGACTATATAACATGGTAATTCAATTATAACTCATACATTAATACTTTCCCCAAAATTATTCCTTACCTCCTCTGTTTGTAAACTATTGAACAGCAGTCTAACTAATATTAAAGTTTAAAATCATATTTTCAAAATAGCTGAGATTAATTTCCATTTATCTCTAATAATAAGGTCTTGAAGATTCTATGGTAATTGTTTCTTATTAAGAATATTCAACAAAACAATTTAACTTCACAAAAGTTTATATTTATTCTATTCAAAATTCCTGCCTTTGCCAATAATTCAATTTTATTTTCAGCAGCCAGAATTTTTTAAAACTTGCATAAAGATTATTTCTGAAATTATCTTTTTGCTTTACTAAATCTGAAACTATGTGAAAGAAGATATTTTAACATTAAGTATTTATCAAGTCTACTTTGAATGCATCTTTTCTTATGGAGGTGGTAGATTTCATGAAGTAAAAAGAAGACCTAGAGTACCTATACTCTGAAATAAATATACGCAAATAATTAAATAAGGGAAGAAAGGTAAACAGGAAATAGTATTCGACGGACAGTGCACATTATACCATGTGGATAACAAAAGCCCCAAAAGTAAACCGCAAGTGACATCAGTGAAGATGACAGAGTAGGTAGCTCCAAGAGCTTGCGTTCCCACAGAAATATCCAAAATCAAGCAAAAGTGTCAGGATCAACTTTAACAAAACTCTTGAAAATAGGTGATAGCAACCAAGAAAATGCTGAAACCAAAAAATTAAAAATAAAAGATTAAGGAAACTTAAAAACACTAAGAAAAGTATGTGATATTTGTATTTGCCCCTGCTCCAATTCTCTCCTTGGCTTGACAGCAGTCTTCAAAACTGCAGGTAGCTTCCCCAGTGGGCAACCCTGGTCCTCGGCTTTAGAGGAAGCAAAGACAATCTTATTCGCAAAGAATTACATTTGCTATAACCTGTAAGGGAAATCCCTTGGGGAATAATGTAAAGCACCTTACTTTGTTTCTCTAACTGGGGACTCATTCAGAGGAGAAATGCAGCAGAGTGTCCTTGAAAATACTGTAAGGTAAACAAACAACCCACAGCTACCTAAGACAAAAAGATTATAGTTGGGGCATATAATAGAGTACCCAAAGCTTGGGCAGAGAAGCTGAAGAGAGAGCTTCCCTGGGAAATAGGACATGTATAGCATTCATGTATACTGAAGAATTTTAAAATCCATGCACATGCTCACTAATAAAAACTTATTCTATCAGCTCTAGATGATCTTTAGGATCAATGCAAACAGGAAGTAAAGGCTAAGACAGACCTTCAAAACAGCCTAGCAAAGTGTTGAAGAAGTTTGTCAGCAAAGATCCAATCTGTAAACATTAGGGGAGGTATTTTGTTTTGTTTTTCTTGATTTTTAAATTTTTTAGTTTTTCTTTTGTTTCTTCTCTTTTGTCTTCTGTTATTCAAGTTATTCTCTATCAAGACACTAGCTGAACAAAGCCTAAAGGAACAGAGAACTCAAAGAACACACATGAAAAAGAATACTACATTAAGAAATTAGTTCAAAAAGTCATTAAACAAATAGCTACATGCTATAGCAAGGGACAAAAGTAAACCCAGAGGAGAAGGAAAAATCTTATTTCTAGATTTAATACATTATCATATTTTATATGCCCAGTTTTAAACTAAAAAACTATGAAGTGTGCAAGAAACAACGAACTATGTTCCATCAAAAGAAGAAATTAACAAAAACTGTATTTGAGGGAGCATAGACTTTGGACTTAATGAATAAAGACTTTAAATCAACTGTCCTTAAAAAATCAAAGAGCTAAAGGAAATCAGCAACGTGATGTATAAACAAGTAGAGAATATCAATAAAGAGAGAGAAATTATAAAAATGAACTAAACAGATATTCTGGAAATACAAGTACAATAACTAACATGAAAAACTTACCGAAGAATTTCATTGCAGGCAGAAGAAAGAATAAATGAGTTTAAAGATAAATGAATGGAATCAAAGAGATTTGTAAAACACAAGCAAGCACACCAACATATATGTTATGAGAACCCCAGATGGAGAAGAGAAAAGAAAACAGTAGAGAGAATCTTTAAAGATAATGGTTGAGCACTTCCCAAATTTGAAAAATACATAAATGTACACATTCAAAAAGCTCAACAAACTCCACGAAGAACAACTGTAAAGAGATCTACACCAAGACACATTATAATCAAATGGCTAGAAACCAAGGGCAAAGAAGGAATCTGGAAAGCAGCCAAGGAGAAGCAATTCATCCAACATACAAGGGATCCTCAATGAGATTAATAGCTGATTTATTATCAAAATCATAGAAGAAGTTAAATAACATTTTTAAAGTACTGCAAAGAACTGTCAACCACGAATTCTATGTTTGGCTAATTGTCCTTCAAAAACCAGGAAACATTAAGACAGTTCCAGAAAAATCAACACAAAAAGCAAAGGAGTTATTTATAAGTAAAATTGACCTGTGAGAAAAGCTAAAGAGAGTCCTTTAGGATTAACCAAAAGGATACTAGGCAGCAACCTGAAGCCATGTGAAGAAATGCAGCGCTCTAGTAAAAGTAACTGCACGATAATATAAAAGCCAGTATTATTGTATTTTTGTTTGTATCTCCTCTTTTTATTTCCTATGGTATTTAAAAGACAGATGCATAAAACAATAATTATAATCTATGTTATCAGATACACAATGTATAAAGATGTAATCTATAAAAACCGTAACATGAGGAGAGAAGAGTATAGAAACAGAACTTTGATATCCTATTGAATCTAAGTTGGCATTAATCCAAACTAGGTTGTTATAAATTTAGGATTTTAATTGTTATCCCCATAGAAACTACAAAGAAAAGTCTTTAAAATATACACAAAAGAAAATGGAAAAGGGATCAAAAAAGCACACATCAAAAAGTTAAACACAAAATATGGCAGTAGAGAAGCAAATGAGGAACAAAAGGCTATAAGACATACAGAAAACAAATAGCAAAATGGCAGAAGCAAACCTTTCCTAATCACAAATTATTTAAAATGTAAATTAAATGACTCTCCAACAAAAAGTCAGAGATTAGAAAAGCATATATATTTTTAAAACTTGATACAACTATATGCTGTTACAAGAGATTCACTTTAGATCCAAAGACACAAATAGGCTGAAAGTTAAAGAATGAGAAAAGATATTCCATGTAAGTCATGTCTAAAAGACACCTGAGGTGGGTATACTAAAATCAGATAAAATAGACTTTTAGTCAAAAATTATTGGCTGAGTGCAGTGGCTCATGCCTGTAATCCCAGCACTTTGGGAGGTCAAGGAGGGCAGATCACAATGTCAAGAGATTGAAACCAATCTGGCCAACATGGTGAAACCCCATCTCTACTAAAATACAAAAAATTAGCCAGGTATGGGGGTGTGCGCCTGTAGTCCCAGCTACTTGGGAGGCTGAGGCAGGGGAATTGCTTGAACCCAGGGGACGCAGATTGCAGTGAGCCAAGATTGCAACACTGTCCTCCAGCCTGGTGATAGAGCAAGACTCCGTCTCAAAAAAAAGACAAAAAAGTTACAAGTTACAAAAAGGACACTATATATAGATAAAAGTGTGAATATATAAAGATAAAAAAATTATAAACATATATGCACCTAATAATAGAGAACCAAATATATAAAGCAAAAATCTACCAAATTGCAAGGAAAAGCAAACAATTTACAATACTTGTGGGAGATATCAATGCACTACTTTTAACAATAAATAGAATATTTAGACATAAGATTAGTAAGGAAATATAGGCCTTGGACAACACTATAAACAGACTACATCCAACAGATACATACAGGACACTCCATCATCAACAGCAGAATACTTATTCTTCTCAAGTGCACATGGAACATCTACAGGATACACTACATATTAAGCCACTAAACAAGTCATGATAAATTTTAAAAAACTGAAGTCATCCAAAGTATCTTCCTCAACCACAATAAATGAAGCCAGAGAAAAATAACAGAAGAAAAACTGGAATATTCACAAATCCATAAAAATTAAACAACACAATATTAACCAACTATTAAGTCAAAGAAATCACAAGGGAAATTGGAAAATATCCTAAAATAAAATGGAATCACAACATGCTAAAATTCATGGGATACAGCAAAAGCAGTGCTCAGAAGGAAATTAATAGTTATAAAATATATATTATTAAAAAAAAAATCTGAAATCAATAACCTAACTTTACACTTTAAGGAACTAGAAAAAGAACAGAAAACTAAGTGCAGAGCTAACAGAGTGAAGGAAATAATAAAGATTATAGCAGAGATAAATGAAATGGAGATTCAAAAAACAGCAGTTAGTGAAACGAGAAATTGGTTCTTTGAAAATATCAACAAAATTAACAAACCTTTAGCTAGACTAAGAAAAAAAGGGTAAAAAATACACGAGAATCATAAATGAAAGTGGGAATATTATGTTTTATAACATGAAACACGATAAACACTCTTATACATGAACATTATTACATAAATATTATATAATTATTTATAATACAAATATGTTATTTATGAACATTATTTCATTTATTTATTCCACTTTTAATTCTCTAAGCTTTATTTCTCAATGTTAGAGAAATAAAAATGATTATAAGAGAATACTATAATTGTGCACCAACAAATTGAATAACATATACAAAATGAACAACATAGACAAAATGAACAAATTCCTAGAAACACAAAAACTGCCAAAACTGACTAAAGAAGAAATAGAAAATCTCAACAGCCCTCTCACAAGTAAACAGATTAAGTCAGTAATCAAAAACCACCCATCAAAGAAAAGCTCACAATCGTGTGGCGTGAAAACATTTAAAAGAATTTAACATTTAGATGAATTAACATCAATCTTTAATAACCTCTTTCAAGAAACAGCAGTGGAAGAAATACTTCCTAACTCATTCTATGAAGGGATTACTCTGAACCAAAGCCAGACAGAACACTATATGAAAACTTCAGACCAATATTGCTCATGACTATAAATGAAAAAAGTTTTCAACAAAATACTACCAGTGTCCAGGAGCAGATGAATGAATGGGCAAATTTTAATATGGACATACAAGAGAATGTTCAGCCATAAAAAGGAATGAACTACTGACACATGGTACAATGTGAATGAACTTTGAAAAAGTTATGCCAACTAAAAGAAGCAAAATACAAAAGGCCATATACTGTACAATTCCCTTTTGTGTGAAATATCCTGATTGGCAAATTCTTAGAAACAGAAAACAGTTTGGCAGTTTCTGGGAGCTAAGGGAAGGAGAGAAGTGACCAGGGAAAATAGGGAGTAACTGTTTAATGGGTATGCAATTTCCTTTTGAGGTGATGAAAATATTTTGGAAATAGAGGCGGTGGTTGCGTAACACTGTGAATATATACTTAGCTACTAAGTTGTTCACTTTAAATTATTAATTTTATGATATGCAAATTTCACAATAATTTTTAAATTATACAATTAAATATGGGGACGAAGCACACAAATCATTAAATGATAGACAAAACTAACACTTTGTAAGATACTACATGATGACTGCAGCTCGCTGTAGAATGAGGTTATTACATATTTCTACATCAGCAGGAATCCGCCTCCATAAAGTAGAACTTCCACTAACAAACCTATAAGCTTTGCGGTAACTTGTTAAGGAAATCCAAATCAATTTTTCTGTTTGGATTAAGGTGGTCCCTAATGTGGACCTCTTCTCTGTGTAGTATGTCTTACTGTGTTTATGAGAAAAAAGGAAAAGAATAGCAAACAGGAGTAAGAGAGTACCATTAGCAAGAATTCTAAAAGTAGAAAACCACCTTTTAATCACCTGGGAAGCTTTTAAAAAACACTAATACCCATGCCCCAAACCCCTAGAGTTCTGATTTGTGGTAATTAGTACGGGGTATGGCCAAGGCATCTATGTTTTGAAAAGCTCCCCAGAGGAGTTCTCTGTGCCACCATGATTGAGACCATCATGAGATTGCAGTGTTCCCTTTTTCTGACACATTCCCAACACCTTGTGGTCCTAATCTTATTTTCTAAATAGGAAGAAGGGAAAGAGAATTGGAGAGAATTCACTGAGCCAGTCATATGAAATATGCTATGTCATTTCATCTTCATAACTGATAACATAGGCAGTATATTGAGATGGTCAGAATGGCATGTTTTAGGACCAAAATGCCTTTGTTCATATATCAGCTCTTTCATTTATCAGTGGGGCAAGCTATCTACCCTCTCTACTCCTCTATTTCCACAGCTGTAAAATGAGGAAGTACAGTATCTCTCTGTTGTGAAAATCCACTGGATTACAACTATGTTTGGCACAAGATAATTGTTCATAATTATTATTATTATATTTACAGATAATAAAAGGAGGCTCAGAAACAGTAATTTGCCTAATGTCGCAGTTTTAATACAATATAGAGTGAGAGTTAGAGCTCCAGTGTATCTGCCTCCAAACCCCAGGTGAACAGGTGGAGCGGAGTGATATGAGTCTTCAGGGCCAATGTTAATTGAACTTCTTTGTGTATATAAATAAACAGGTGTCAGATAGCTCCCACTGGGTCTCAAAAGCCAACTGTTAAGTTTTCAGAAATTTTGTGAGCTGGCTGTTAAATAGTCATGATTAATAATTAAATTATATGTACTTATATGTTTAAAAAATTACATTAAAAACAAGAATAAATACTCAAAAGTCATCTCTTCCTAATAATCTTACTATATTTTTCTATTATCTATGCTCTTAAAGTTAATTATATACCCTGTATACATTTACATATCTTTTTTTTCCCCAGAGATTTCAACATCTGGTTTTCATTCACAGGTGTCAATTCATTGCTTTAAGAAGCTTTAATCTCTTGTTAATTCTCTTCCTCCCAAAGGAACTTTTTGTTGTTATTTTTTCCTCTAGCCCAAGAGATCAAAGGTTCCTGGGGATGCAAGTTTGGTTTTTGTAGGGGTCTGAAATGCACCTAGGTAGAGCAATTAAACCATACTATACAAAGTTAACTTGGGTCTGTGAAATTTTTACACAAATGCTTCATTTAAAAGCTGTCTCCATGAAGGCATGAATGGTAGGAATGAGGGCGGAGGGTTCTCTGAGGGAACTCTTGAACTCAAGAAGGTAAAAACTGTCTGGCTCACTGCAAAAGCCCGCTAGCCACCACAGGGCCTGACCCATAAGTGTTACACATACCACACGTGGGAAGCAGCATAGCATACTGACTCCAGCAATCACTAGGTGACCCTGCACCAGCTTCTGGACTTCTGTGCCTCTGTTTTCTCATCTATAAAAGTAGAACAATAAAAGTACCTGTCTCATTTAGTTGGTATCAAGATTAAGAAAGTGCTGGGAACAATGATCAGAATGTAGTAAGTTATTATTATTACCATATGATATATTTTGAAGACCAAAAGTCATTATTTGGACCTATAAAAACTCAGATACTCCTGAGTAACATCTTAGGACTTTGTCTTATGGGAAGGGATTCTATTGGACATTATAGAAGCTGACACCTGGCCTACTGGGCAAACCATCAATACTAAAGCTATAAACATGACCTTTATTAAACAGCTAGAAAAGATTGTGAAATGTGCAGATAAACCAGAGACGTCAATAAATGGAATCTAGAAAGTAAACTTGTGCTGGGCACACACAAAGAAAATTAAAAGGTTAACGTGAGCTATGGGCAAAACAGAAAAAGCCCAAATGTCAGAAAAGTACAGTGGGAAGAAGCAAGAACGCTTAGCTACTGAGCCTTTTTCTCCCTATTCCCATTGGGTGCCAGATCAGCTATTGGCTTGTTTTTGGCCTCCTGTTCACAGCTCTTATGGTTTTTAGACACCTCCCTAGTCCAATGGCCATTCTAACAGAAATGATCTGAGAACCGTATCGGGTCATTAAATGACCCTGTTCACCCTTTCCACCTATTGGAGTGACATGCATTACAGAGACCAAAATCTCTTGGATTTAGGAAGAATGAGGGAAGTACCAGCAGCTCCATTCTTGAAGTTTGAGCTTTTATCTTTAAACACATATCATTTGGTTAGGAGTGAATTTTAATTCATTAAAGTTTAATTCTGCAAAAATGTATGGGTCATCTATTATGTATCCAGCTCCATGCTAGATTTCAAGACAGAAGCTGAAACCTGAGAAGGAATGGGCAAAACCATCACAGCATGGTCTAGTGAGAAAAAATGCAGAGGTAAAGAGGAGTCACAATCTCAGTTTCCTCACATCACGGTGGAAAACTAATCCCTGACAAATATAGAGGGTGGCAGTGAGGGTATGATTTTAAAATAGAAGCAAAAGTATTTTATAAACTTTATAGGATAGGCTAGGGATGGCAAATACTACCTCCTGGAGGCAGTGATCATGACATTTCATCTCATCAAACCTAGATGTGACCCCAGAACATTTAACACAGTCCTCAGAGCCACTTTCAATTGCCTTGGCACATAAGTACATAAGTAGATAGTATAAATGAAAGGGATTATTATCACCGAAAACTAAAATTAGAATGAAAACAGCAATTAGACTTCCAAACTCTCTTCAGTATCATTATGGCCTTTGACATCAAGGAAAAGCTAGGAAGCTCTGCTTTTTAGATCCTGACGCGGCAGCTTCTGTCCTTCTGTGAGATATTTTCCTTCAATTGCTTCCTCAAGTCCAAGACAATTGTTATTTAAAAAACAAGTAATTTTTTTTAAGGCAAGAAATGTCTCAGAAAGGGAAGGTAGGCAGCAAATTGATACATTTCAGGTTCACTGTTCAACTTTCTTTGCATCTGGAAGTTGAGTCCAATGGGTTTGGAATGTGGGAGATGTCTGACCTGCACTGCTATTTGTAAAAAGAACTTGAGTGAGTCACTTGATCTCTCCTGAGGATATTAACAGCTGCCCTGACAACCTTGCTAGGTTGTTGGAGAGAGCAAATGAATTATCATGGTTATCAAATCCTGTTGCAAGCTATAAAGTCCTCATTACTGTTAGTTATTGCTATAATCTGGCATCTTTTCTTTTAGAAAAGCATTTCAGAATGCCTGCTTTTAGAAAATCACATTCTGCAGTTTGTTCCTCTATTTTTCACTACATTTTATTTAATGATACAGGTGTATCAAATGTTTAGCATGGTGCCTGCCATATGATCACACTGAATAGATTTTATTAATTATTATGTATATATTTATCATGTACAACATCATTCTTTAAAATATGTATACATTGTGGAATGCCTAAATTGAGCTAATTAATACATGTATTACCTCATACGCTGATTGTGGGGAGAATACTTAAAATCTATTCTCCTAGTGATTTTCAAGTATACGATAGATTGTTATTTATCTATAGTCACCACACAGTACGATAAATCTCTTGAACTTATTCCTCATTTCTAACTGAAATTTTGTACCCCTTAAACCAACCTACCTAGCCCCCAGCCCCACCCCCCACCGCCCTGTGCCCAGTAAGCCACCGGTAACCACAATTCTACTTTCTGCTTTTATGAATTCAACTTTTTAAGATTTCACATATAAGTAAGATCATGTGGTATTTGTGTTTTTGTGTCTGGCTTGTTTCATTTAAGATAATGTTCTTCATGTTAATCCATGCTGTTGCAAATGACAGTATTTTCATTTTTTTTTCAAAGCAAATAGTATTCTATTGTGTATATATTCCACATTCTCTTTACCCTTTCTTTTTTTCTTTTTTTTTTTTTTTTTTTTTTTGAGACAGAGTCTCACTTTGTCACCCAGGCTGGAGTGCAGTGGTGCAATCTCAGTTCACTGTAGCGTCAATCTCCCAGGCTCAAGTGATCCTCCCACCTCAGCATCATGAGTAGCTGAGACTACAGGTGTGTGCCTCCATGTCAGGCTAATTTTTGTAGAGACGGGTTTTACGATATTGCCCAGGCTGGTCTCAAACTCCTGAACTCAAGCAATCCTGCCCCTTGACCTCCCAAAGTATTGGGATTACAGGTGTGAGCCACCATGCCCAGCCTTTGTTATCCATTTATCCATTGATGAATACTTAGGTTGATTCCATATCTTGGCTATTATGAACAATGAATATGGGAGTGCACATATCCCTTTGACATACTGATTTCATTTCCTTTGGATATATACCTAGTATTAGGATTGATGGATCATATGGTAGTTCTATTTTTAATATTTTGAGGAATCTCCATACTGTTTTCCATAATGGCTGTACTAATTTACATTCCCACCAAAAATGTGCAAGAGTTCTCTTTGCTCCTCATCCTCATCAACACTTGTTATCTTTTGTCTGTTTGGTAATATCCACCCTTAATTTTTGCATGTGAACTCTGAAAAAAATCCACTACACATAATTGTTCATGATCTCTCAATCTAGGTGTTTTATATTTGTTTGTTTGTTTGTTTTTGAGACGGAGTCTCGCTCTGTCGCCCAGGCTGGAGTGCAGTGGTGCGATCTAGGCTCACTGCAACCTCTACCTCCTGGGTTCAAGCGATCCTCCCACCTCAACCTCCCGAGTAGCTGGGACGACAGGCATGCACCACTATGCCTGGCTAATTTTTTAATTTTTTGTAGAGATGAGGTCCCATTATGTTGCCCAAGCTGGTCTTGAATTCCTGGGCTCGAGCGATCCTCCCACCTCAGCTTCTTGAAGTGCTGAGATTATAGGCATGAGCCACCATGCCTGGTCTCACTGCAATTTTTTCAAAAACTTATCTGTGAAGCAATAAAGCACAATAGGTCAAAAGGGTTCAGCCATGGTTTGAAACCTGAGTGCAACTGTGTGTGACCTTGGGCAAGTTTCTTAACCACTTTGTTCTGTAAAAGCAGGACAATGGTGGCCAGGCGCAGTGGCTCATGCCTGTAATCCCAGCACTTTGGGAGGCCAAGGTGGGTGGATCATGAGGTCAAGGGATCAAGACCACCCTGGCCAACATGGTGAAACCCTGTCTCTAGTAAAAACACAAAAAATTAGCCAGGTGTGGTGGCAGGCACCTGTAGTCCCAGGTACTAGGGAGGCTGCGGCAGGAGAATCACTTGAACCACGGAGGCGGAGGTTGCAGTGAGCCGAGATTGTGCCACTGCACTCCTGCCTGGCGACAGAGTGAGACTCTGTCTCAAAAAAAAAAAAAAAAAAGGCAGGACAATGGTACTAACTACCTCCTAGGGGTGTTAAGAGAATTTCATGAGTTAATATAAGTGTTTAGGATAGAAAACTGGAATATATATGTGTTCAATGAATAAAAATTATATTGAGCCCCAAATCTACCATTTTATAAACTGTCCCCAAGAATAAATTAATCTATTTGAGAAATTGCATTAACTCCTTTGGGTCACCAGAGTGACATTCAATCCACTATTTACTCCTGCATACTTTATCCTATATCTATGTAACAACAGTTGCCACTTAAAAGCAAACTAAATTGTTATAAAGTACTATTCCTTTTTGAAACTGACCCTTGACTTCCATATTTCATTCTCTTTTTCCCTCAAACCTTAAATGGTCTTTGCTTTTTAAAATGAACAATTTTCCCATTTGATGGGAAGAAAGGGAAGAAATAAATTACTACTGCAAAGACAAGTTGAATGTTTCAATGGACCAGGCCTTGGCATCTTTCAGAATAAGACATGTTTAATTCAAAGAGATGACTTGGTATGAGATCAGTGGTAGCTCCAAAGTTTTTGGGGGAGGTGGGGCAAAACAGCCTCCTTGGCCAGTTCCTGAAATCTTTAGAGCACTGCCTTATTTGCAAGTTTATTTGCATGAATTGTATCAATATGAAATGTAGTCAAAAATTTACTGTGTGCCTGTCCTTCTTGACAGATGAATAGAAATTGCTCTCCGTTCAAGTTCACTAGCAGTAAAAGCCAGCAGCTGCTCATCAGTTGTTTGCTAGCCAGAGTTCTAAAGAGAAGACAGTGGGAACCACACTTCATAGTTTTATAGGCTGTAATTGGTGTCTAAGGTTTGCTCTGAAGAACCACTACATTTAACATAGAAATATTTGTGAGTAGAATCTTTTTTTTCTTTCTTTTCTTTCATTCTAGAGGTCAATGCTACTAGAAATATGACCAAACCAAGAAAGAAGGAGTGTAATAGATTTTTAAAATTCTATATAGAATCTTGTATTAATAGATTGTAGAATATCTAGATACATTGCAAAAAAAAGTTGATCTTTTCATTTAAAACTTTTTATTATAGTAATAAGTTTTCCACATTGAAAAATACAGAAAATATTCAAAAAATTAAAAGTCACTCATAATCTGCATTTACTAAAAAGTCCTAAGATGGTTCTAATACACAGAATTGAGATTGCTGCCGTTAGTGGATAAGAATGCCAAGCATATTATGTTATCTAATAGGTCAGTAGACTGCTATGGCCAGCTGTATTTCTCAAACGTGGCTGAAACAATATTTTCCACCACTCATAGTCTTCTTATGGGGTGCCCAACACTCCTCACATAGACAGGGAAGTGTCTATACTCCTGCATCTTAAATCTGGATGGATTCATGACTATGATGGAAGTAGTACTCCATGAAGAAGTAGGATAAAGGAGTCACTACTGAAGACAGGTTATACAAATGTAATGCAGTTCTGCCGGTTTCGTTCAAGATGCTCAGTTTCCAAATCCAGACATGCTGCCATAGGGAAGCCTGGGCAGTCCATGAAGAAGCCCACTTGGAGAAAATAGAGACTCCCATCACACAGCTCTGGTTGAGCTCCTAGCAGAAGCCAGTGCCAATTTACCAGCCATGTGTGTGAGGTCTCTTGAAAGTAGATCCTCCAGGCTGGGCACGGTGGCTAATGCCTGTAATCCCAGCACTTTGGGAGGCCAAGGTGGGTGTATCACCTGAAGTCAGGAGTTCGAGACCAGCCTGTCCCACATGGTGAAACCCCATCTCTACTAAAAATATAAAAACTAGTCAGGCATGGTGGCTCATGCCTGTAATCCCAGCTACTCAGGAGGCGAGGCAGGAGAATCGCTTGAACCCGGGAGGTGGAGGCTGCAGTGAGCTGAGACTGCACCACTGCACTCCATCCTGAGTGACAGAGCAAGAGTCCATCTCAAAAAATAAATAAATAAATAAATAAATAAATAAATAAATAAAATTTAAAAAAAAAATTTAAAAAAAGAAAGTAGATTCTCCAGCCCCCAGGTAAGCCATCTCAGTTGATGCCCTGTGGAGCAGAGATGAGTTATAACTATTGAGATTTATGGACTAAATAGGTTATTTGATGTTATTTTAGGGTACCAGTTTTGGGGAAGTTTGTTATGAGGTAATAGACAGCTGATTAAACCACTAATAGTAAGACCTATTAAAACTTTCTAAAAGAATAGTAAGAGATTATTATGTGGGAACACTGTGCTGACAGTTTTAAACATAATAATTCAGTTTATTCTCACAATAACCCTATGGCACAGAAAATGTTATTATTCCCAATTCATATATGGAAACACTGAAACACACATACACAGATTAAGTAATTCACCCAAAACTTAACTCAGCTCACAAGTAGCAGAACTAGGCTATAAATTAGAAACTCTGGCCACAAAACTAGTGCCCTTAACCACGACACACTAAGCAGTCTGGAGTATATTCCACTAAATCAGGATCCAATGGTTGTTCCTGAAATCCAGCTGAGTTAGTACCTGCTGCCCCAGGTCCTGCTCGGTCACTTTCTATCGGGAAAGACACACTACCAAATGTACTACTCCCTCCCCAAAGAAATGAGAGACTTCATTTCATGAAAGGGCCCTCTCCACTCCCAATAATCTCAAGGCGGAAATGAAAAGTAGCCAATCTTTACCAGACCTTTTTAATAACAATTTTATTAGTGAAAACAATATATATTTATCATAAAAAATTGGAAAGCTAATTTTTAAAATAGGCATAACAATACTCAGATATAACCACTGTAAACATTTTGGTAGTTTCTTTCCTTTTTTCCATTTCAAATTTTCTCTTAATATCATTAAAATCGTAAGACATGTAGAGTTTTATATGCTGATTTTCTCACAATTACATAGTATATTTCCATGTCATCCCAAAAACCTCTGAACACATAAATGGTTATAAAATAATTCTCTCCATAGATATAACTTGATTCCATATTTTATTGATGGATATCTGGTTGCTTCCACTTTTTTCATCTTTTAAATAATTCTACACTGAACATCTTTCTTACAATTTCCTCAGGCTAGCTTCTAGAACAGAAATTACTGAGTTAAAAATGTATGGATTGGTGGGGTCTTTGCAACATATTTCCAGAAAGTTATCATTTTACACTCCTAGTCACAGTCACAACTCACTCTGTCTTATATTAGTTATCATTTAAAACATTATTTTGTAATTTGATAGGTTACAAGTGGTATCTTTTATGTTAATTTTTAAAATGACCTGTATATACACTGTTGGGAATGTAAATTAGTTCAGTCACTGTGGAAAGCAGTTTGGAGGTTTCTCAAAGAACTTAGAACTACCCAGCAACCCCATTGTTGGGTATATACCTGTAAGAAAACAAATCATTCTACCAGTTTCTATTCTGCAACACTGTTCACAATAGGAAGACATGGAATCAACCTAGGTGCCCATCACTAGTGGATTTGATAAAGAAAATGTGGCACATGTACACCATGGAATACTGCACAGCCATAAGAAAGAATGAAATCATATCTTTGTAGCAACACAGATGCAGCCAGAGGTCATTATCCTAAGTGAATTAATGCAGGAACAGAAAACCAAATACTGCATGTTCTCACCTAGAAGTGGGAGCTAAACACTGTGTACTCACAGACATAAAGCCAATAGCCATGAACAAAATAAAATACCTAGGAATACACAGAAACTAGGAACTACTAGAGAAGGGAGGGAGACAGGGGAACAAGGGTTGAAAAACTAACTGTTGGGTACCGTGCTCAGTACCTGTGTGATAAGATCATTTGTACCCCGAACCTCAGCATCATTCAATATGCCCATGTAACAAACCTGCACATGTACCGATGAATCTAAAATAAAAGTTTAAAAAGACCCAATTCTACATATATGGGGGAAAAGGCAAATGACATCTTAATATCATTATAAAAATAGTTTTGGTCTTGCAGACCCTTTGAAAGAGTCCATTTAAAAACTGCTGGGATAGAGCAAGCAAAGGTTGATATCCACCTAAAATTCAATAAGAAAAAGAATACTTTTTTAAAAAACCTGTATGACTTTGGTATAAAAAATGGTTCTTTGAATAAGACACAAGAAACACAAATATTTAAGTTATGAAAACATTTTTAATGCAAACAAATGTAAAAACAAAAGCCACTCACTGATGGAAGAAACTTCCAACACAAGTATACATACAAATAATTATTATCCAAAATATGTGAAGAACTGCTACAAATCCATAAGAAAAATACAAATAACTTAGGAGAATATCAGGCAAAGAACATAACTAAGGTACTTCAAAGAAAAGAAAATCCTAAGGGTCTATAAATATCTAAAAAGGCGTACAACCCAATAGAAACAGAAAAATTCTAAGGAATACAACAACAAAGTGTTGTATTTCCCAAATACTAATAATGGGAATGCAGTAACCACTTTAGAGACAGAGCAGACAGTGCAGATTGCCGACTTGACACCCACCTTCCCCTTCTTCCTTCCTAACGGTATATTTTGTTCAGGTATCTCCTTCCTCCTGGTGATATTTTTCAAAGAAAACTACCCTTGCCCTCCAGTCAATCATCATGGTCTTGTAGACCCTTATAAGTAATCAATTTAGGCATTGGCATGCGATTTAATTTTAGCCAATGAAACATGAAAGAATGTAGCTAACACAAATTTCTAAAGAAAGTTGCCCTTCCAAAGAGACATAGAGGAATAAACGCCTCTGGCCATTGTTTTGTCTGCGCCTGATTCCTCGTGACTGTGAGGAAAGCTATTGAGTCAATGAATTACCCAAATCTACAGCAGTTCTACCTCTGGACTTCTTATTATATGAGGTGATAAGTTTCTTTATTTAAGCCACTTTAAATTCCATTGTCTGTTACCTGCAGTTAAAAATACCCTAACAGAGAAAGCTTAAAATTTTTGCAATATCTAGTATAGGTAAAAAATAATCATCCCTTAAAACTCTGAAATTCTACTTCTAGATATATTCGCCAAGAGAAACTCACACATGTGGAATAGGAGATACGTAAAAGAATGTTCCTTGCAGTCTTATTTGTACAGGAGACAACTAAATACAGTTTTGCAGTTAATGAATAAATTAATATTAAAATAAGTAATTATTGCTATTAATTATAACAGATGAGTAATTATTAATTCTAACATATTTATAATCCCTTTTCTGTTCTTCCTGGAATAAGGCTGCCACTATTATGAGACCAAGGCAACCCACTATAAAGCAACAAGTTGGAAGAAACAGGGGTCGCTGACTATGTCGAGAACCATACTCACCCTGGACCCCCTATTTGGACTTTTAAACAAGTGACAAATCAACATCCATATTGTTTAAGCCACTCGCATTTTGAATTTTTGAAGAGTCACAGCTAACGCTAATTTTAATTAGACAAATATGACAACATAAACTGGAAAATACCATCAAATTGATGATAGTAGATGCCTATGGATAAAGAAAGAGGTAAGTGGATGAGAGCGGAAAGTAATTAATAATATTTCAACTTTATTATAATATTATATCCCATTTTTAATGAAGAAGCTAAAGCAAAAATATTAAAATGTTAATCTTTGTTAATTCTGGGTGGTGCATTGTTGTTGTATGAGTCTCAGTACTTCCCTGTTTGTCTTCTAAACAAAAAAAGAAATGGATCACACAGAAAAAGTTTAGCCAAAAAGGAGAAATTAAGGAACAAGAAAAAGAAGAAAGAAAAAGAAAACGCCCTTTCCCAAAACAAGAAAATGTGCTCCCTCTATAAATACAAATTAAATCAATATTAACATACAATGTATCTCCTATTAAGTTAAAGATGAACACTACTCAATGTTACTAAAGAGGCAGAGATTAGGAGGGTGCATATATCCTTTCTTGAGGGCAGTCTTGTAATTATAGTAAATTCATTGAAAGAGTGTCATCTCTATAAACCATAAGTTTTACCTCAAAGAAGTTATCCTAATAAATATACATAGTAAGCATAAAGATTTAGTTAGGAGTATTTTTTTTCTTTTTTAAATATGGAATGCTTCACGAATTTGCGTGTCATCCTTGTGCAGGGGCCATGCTAATCTTCTCTGTATCGTTCCAATTTTAGTCTATGTGTTGCTGAAGCAAGAGGAGTATTTTTATAATTTGCTCACAATCTTTAAAAACTGGAAAGCACACAAACACCCAGGTAGAGTGGCTAGTTATGTAGGTCACTGTGCAAAGTCATAAAACAAGTAAGTTAGACACACCAAAAACAAAACAAAAACTATAATATCTCTGAAGAATATTGATGCAAAACCTCACCAAAATACTAGCAAACTGCATTCAACAACATATTTGAAAAGATCATTCATTATGACAAAGTGGGGTTTATCCCTGGGATGTAAGGATGGTTCAACATATGCAAATCAATTAGTGTGATATATCATATATACAGAACAAAAGACAAAAAACTATCTGATCATTTCAATTGATGCTGAAAAAACATTCAATAAAGTTCAACATCCTTTCATGATAAAAACCCTCAAGTAACTGGATATAGAACAAATGAACCTCAACATAACAGCCATATATGACAGACCCACA
Source organism: Theropithecus gelada (assembly GCF_003255815.1). Taxonomy (NCBI): domain Eukaryota; kingdom Metazoa; phylum Chordata; class Mammalia; order Primates; family Cercopithecidae; genus Theropithecus; species Theropithecus gelada. The sequence continues at coordinate 85,720,250 of NC_037678.1, read as the reverse complement.
GCTAGTATCACACTGAATGAGGAAAGCATTTCCTCTTAGATCTGTGACATGACAAGGATGCCCACTCTCACCACTGTTATTCAACATAGTACTGAAAGTCCTAGCTAGAGCAATAAGACAGGAGAAAGAAATACAGGGCATCCAAATTGGAAAGGAAGAAGACAAAGTTTCCTTATTTGCAGATGATATGATCTTATGTTTTGAAAAACATAAATATTTTACCAAGAACTATTAGAACTGATAAACAAATTCAGTAAAGTTGCAGGACACAAAATCAACATGCAAAACTCAGTAGCATTTCTATATGCCAACAGTGAAAAACCTGAAAAGAAAATTTAAAAAGAAATCCCATTTACGATAGCCACAAATAAAATTAAATACGTAGGAATTAACCAAAGAAGTGAAAGATCTGTACAATTAAAAATATAAAACACTGATACAAGAAATTGAAGAGCACATACAAAAATGGAAAGATATTGCATGTTCATGGAGTGAAATAATCAATATTATTAAAATATCCATACCACCCAGAGCAATCTATAGATTCAATGCAATCTCTATCAAAGCATCAATGACAGTCTTCACAGAAATAAAAAAAAATTATGTGGAACCAAAATTTAAAAAAAAAACAGAATAGCCAAAGCCACCCTGAGTAAAAAGAAAAGTACTTGAAGGAACCACATTACCTGACTTCAGATTACACTATGGAATTATAACAACCAAAACAGCATGGTACTGGCATAAAAACAGACACATAGCTCAATGGAACAGAATAGAGAATGCAGAAACAAATCCACACACCTACAGTGAACTCATTTTTGACAAAGGTGCCAAGAACATACCTTGGGGAAAAGACAGTCTCTTCAATAATTTGTCCTGGGAAAACTGAATATCCATATGCAGAAGAATTAAACTTGATCCCTCTCTCTCGCCTTACACAAAAATCAAATCAAAATGGATTGAAGATTGAAATTTAAGACCTCAAGCTATGAGGAAACTCATAGGGGAAACTCTTCAGGACATAGGTCTGGTCATAGATTTCTTGAGTAATACCCCACAAGCACAGGCAACCAAAGCAAAAATGGGCAAATGGGATCACATCAAGTTAAAAAGTTTCTGCACAGCAAGAGAAATAATCAACAAAGTGAAGAGAAAACCCACAGAAACAGAGAAGATATCTGTAAACTACACATCTGACAAGGGATTAATAACCAGAATATACATGGAGCTCAAGAAACTCTGTAGGAAAAAAAAATATTAATCCAACCAAAAAATAGGCAAAACAGTTGAATAGACATTTCCCAAAAGAAGACATACAAATAGCAAACAGGTGTAGGAAAAAGTGGTCAACACCACTAATCATCAGGTAAATGCAAAGCAAAACAACAAAGAGATATCATCCCACCCCAGTTAAAATAGCTTTTATCCAAAAGACAGGCAATAACAAATGCTGGCGAGGGTGTGGAGAAAAGGGAACCATTGTACACTGTTGGTGGGAATGTAAATTAGTACAACCACTATGGAGAACAGTTCTGAGGTTCCTCAAAAAACTAGAAATACATCTTTCATATGACCCATCAATCCCACTGCTGGGTATATACCCAAAAGAAAGGAAATCAGTATATTGAAGAAATATTTGCACTCTCATGTTTGTTCCAGAACTGTTCACAACAACCAAGATTTGGAAGCAACCTAGGAGTTCATCAGCAGATAAATGGATAAAGAAAATATGGTACTTATATACAATGGAGTACTATTCAACCAAAAAAAATTAGAAAGAATAAGATGGGCGGGCACGGTGGCTCATGCCTGTAATCCCAGCACTTTGGGAGGCTGAGGTGGGTGGATCACCTGAGGTCAGGAGTTCAAGACCAGCCTGACCAACATGGTGAAACCCCGTCTCTACTAAAATACAAAAAATTAGCCAGGCACAGTGGCGCATGCCTATAGCCCCAGTTACTTGGGAAGCTGAGGTAGGAGAATAACACTGCACTCCAGCTTGGGCAACAAGAGTGAAACTCTGTTTCAAAAAAAAAAGAATAAGATTCTGCCATTTGCAACAACATGGATGGAAGTCGAGGTCATTATATTACATGAAATAAGCCAGGCACAGAAAGACAAACATTACATGTTCTCACTTATCTGAGGGATTTCAAAATCAAAACGATGGAATTCATGTACACAGAGAATAAAAGAATGGTTACCAGGGTCTGGGAAGATTACTCAGGAGGCAGTGGGGAGGTGGGTGGAGATGGTTAATAGGTACAAAAAGTATATATATATATATATATGCATGCATATATAAAATAAGAAAAATACCTCATATTTGATAGCATAACAGGGTGACTATAGCCAATAATAATTTAATTGTACATTTTAAAATAACTAAAAGGTATAACTGAACAATAACACAAAGGATAAATGCTTGAAGGAATGGGTACCCCATTTTCCATGATGTGATTATTACACATTGCATTATTGTATTAAAATATCTCATGTACCCCATAAATATATATACCTAGTGTGTATCCACAAAAATTAAAAATAAAAAAGAAGTTATAAAACAAGTATACTATTTTCCTAATTTGTTAAAAAAAAAAAAAAAAGTGTGTATACAGGTACAAATTGTAAACGTTTGAAAGGCTTTATACCACCCAATGTTAATACTGGATAGTGGGAATTCAGATTATTTTTATTTTCCATTTATTTATTTGTTTATTTATTTATTTAGAGACAGGGTCTCATTCTGTTGCCCAGGCTGGAATATAGTGGGGTGATCATGGTCCACTGTAACCTCCACCTCCTAGGCTCAAGTAATCCTCCCACCTCAGCCTCCCAAGTATCTGGGACCACAGGCATGCACCACCATGCTCAGCTAATTCTTGTATTTTTTGTAGAGATGGGGCTTCATCATGTTGCCCAAGCAAGTCTCGAACGCCTAGGCTCAAGTGATCTGCCTGCCTCAGACTCCCAAAGTGCTGTTAATTGAAACAAGTCTGATGGAAATGGACAGTACTGGTCAATTCATGTCTTATAGTTAAAAAATGCATATATGGTTCCTGATAGTATAATATTCCAAGTCATAAATATTCATTTATTTTTTAATGAATCTGTAAGCATCACATATTAAAGATACTGAGGAGAAAAAATAGAATTAGGGTACATTCCACCAAAAATCATTCCTTGAGATAACAGGACAACTGGTGGTTTTCCTAAACTGATAAGTGAAGAAATTCATTTTTTTGTCTACTAATAAAAGATGTTGTTCATAAAGGACAAGTCGAAGGGAGTAATAAGGTTCAGAAGAGCCAAATGAAAATAGAAATCCCTATTAGGATTCTGGCACATTATTTAGTAGATAATACATCCTGAACTGGTAAACCTTCCTTCTTAATATTTTCTTTCATGTACATTCTGATACAAATTACCATGAACCCTTAATGTCACAGAATTTTTATTGCATGTTCTAATACCTATACATTTTTTCTTTTCTTTTCTTTTTTTTTTTTTTTTTTTTTTGAGACGGAGTCTTGCTCTGACGCCTAGGCCAGAGCGCAGTGGCGCAATCTCAGCTTACTGCAACGTCCGCCTCCTGGGCTCAAGCAATTCTCCTGCCTCAGCCTCCCAAGTAGCTGGGACTATAGGTGTACACGACCACACCCAGCTAACTTTTTGTATTTTTAGGAGAGACAGGGACAGGGTTTCACCATGATGGCCAGACTGGTCTCAAACTCCTGACCTCAGATGATCCACGTGCCTCAGCCTCCCAAAGTGCTGGGATTACAGGTGTGAGCCACCGCGCTCAGCTTATACCTATACATTTGTTCTGGTTTCATATCTTGGATGACTCTGTTGCTTCCACTGACATGGCAATATTAGGCTAGATGTTAACCTGGATACAACACCAGAAGTCCCTGAAAGCTGCCCCATATTCCTAATGGATATGTGGGTGATCTGGCTGGGACATGTTGGCCCCATGTTCTATATCCTTGTTTTAATAGCCAAGGCTTAGTTCTAGCTCTCTTGTCAAGGGTCAGTTTTCATTCTCCTAAAGGAAATGGTAGAGGAGACCCTTTCTTAGCCAAGGAATTGCATTTTTGAATGCAGAACAGATAATGACTTGGGAATCCCATGGATTTTCCTGTAAACTTAAAACTGGCAGCTTTTGGAAAGCCTCATCTCTCTTCCCTGGAAGAGCATAAGATGGAAATCAGCAGGATTAGGTCACATTCCGGACTAGTAACACATCTCCATATTTGTGTACCCTTACCATCCTGTACAATCAGATTTTACTGTATTTTAGTCTATATTTAGCTGTCCACTACTCTTTTCATGCTATTATCATTATTAGAATACTGGTCTCATTACATCGATATTATTATTTAGTCCTCATCTATGTACTTTCTTCTTCATAACTGGCCTCTATAATTCAGCAATTTCCTCTATCCATCCCCAAAACTCACTACGAATATGGGTGACCTCTCATATGTACATTATGAATGTTCCTAGAGAATTTCCTGTCTTCCTTGCTTGCACTTACCACCATAGTAACTGATAGAGTCTAAAATCTACCTACTAACTAGGACTCTTTTCACCTCAAATTAACATGCTCTTGCTATCTTAGCACCTCTGATTCTCTCCTTACTATCTCTTCAAAAACTTTTCCTCTTTAGCTGCTTTCAGTCTCATTTCAAATACGTTTTGTAATCTAGAGCACATTGGTTAAATTGTTGCTGACCTTCTCACCCATAGGCCACAGAAAAGTTCCTTTGCCATTCCTTTGAGATTGCTCAAGAAACTATATATCTATGTCATAAGATGGTTTTGTCCAACGTATAATCTATGTACAAGTGGACAGACCAGCTCGGGAAAGTTAGTTATAAACTCTTTGAAAAACAGAGAATATAGTAAAAGAGATCAGACTTATGAGGCACACCTTGCTATTCAATAAGCATTTGTTGAAAAACTGACCAAGGGAAGACACGTGGCACACAAGGCATCAGACTAGGGGTCTTCTTAGAGTACCAGTTCTACCTTCTCCTTCTTACTCCTTTTGTTCCATCTGAGTTTCTACTAAACACTCTCAAAGCAACCGATTACTTAGACATCACCACCCATTCCTCCTAATTAGCAAATTCTGAGACTTAGATGATAGAAAAATCAATCTAAACAAAACAAAGAGAATGCTAGTAAGTTGGATAAAGTGCTTTAAAAAATTGTAACCTGTCTGAGCCTGAATACCATGTTTTTTGTTAGAATACACATTAATAGCTACCTGAACGAGCATCTGCTATACAATTACTAGAAATCAGCTATATTAGAATGGAGATGGTAATATCTGTTCTTTGTTCAGGGACTCTTCCTTAAGCAGAATCAGATAATGTAGGAGCAAAGAAGCCAAGGGAAAAGAAAGTTTCAGAACACAATTGATAGAATGTGAGCTACACAGGAAGTCTACAGAACATAAGGCAAACAAAACAAAAACACTACACTCATACATCTTGTAGTGTTTTTGTTTTTGCTACTCATATGGATACTGATTAAAAATTTATCTTTTTTTCCCAAATATATTTGGGATCATTATTATTTTTGTGATAAAGTTAGATTACTTTAAACTTCAAACTTCAAGAAAATGCAAGCCTGATTTTCACAAGGGAATTGCTGTCTTACTTTTTTTTTTTTTTTTTTTTTTGAGACAATCTCGCTCTGTCGCCCAGGCTGGAGTGCGTCCAGGCTGGAGTGCAGTGGTGCAATCTCAGCTCACTGCAAGCTCCGCCGCCTGGGTTCACGCCATTCTCCTGCCTCAGCCTCCCGAGTAGCTGGGACTACAGGCACCCACCACCACGCCTGGTTAATTTTTTTGTATTTTTAGTAGTATTTTTTGTATTTTTATTTTCACCGTATTAGCCAGGATGGTCTCAATCTCCTGACCTCGTGATCTGCCCGTCTTGGCCTCCCAAAGTGCTAGGATTACAGGGGTGAGCCACGGCACCCAGCCTGCTCTCTTCCTTTCTAAAGTTATTTCCTTCCTACTATCACAACTCTCAGTAATGAACAACTTGTTGTCCTTATAGAAAAATCATTTTCAGGCCAGGTGTGGTGGCTGTCACCTGTAATCCCAGCACTTTGGGAGGCCAAGCCAGGCAGATCACCTGACGTCAGCAGTTCGAGACCAGTCTGGCCAATATGGCAAAACCCATCTGTACTAAAAATACAAAAAGTATCCAGGCATGGTGGTGCATGCCTGTAGTCCCAGCTACTCCAGCCTGGGCTGGATAGAGCGAGACTCCATCGGAAAACAAAAACAAAAACCTTCAAATAAAAATAACCAAGAAAACAAGATATAAATATGATCTAAAAGTTCCTTATAATTACCTAAATAATGTATTGTACTTTCTATCAGAAAAATACTTCTCCCTTTATCAGAAGGCTATTTATACTCTTGTTAAAACACTTTATACTGAAAACACATAGGATATAATTGTCTGTAACTTCTCCCAGATATAAGCTAGAAAGATTTGCTTGTAAGGAACAAATAATAGCAACAATGACAATAATACTAGTGATAATTGTACTTAATTCATATATAAAATATAGGTAAAGCCATTTAACTAATATTTTACTGCACTTAAAATTCTAGACAAAGCATAATTCAGGCAAATGTTTAAAAATACATGAATCCTACTTTCTTTTTTTTTTTTTTTTTTTTTTTTTTTTTTGAGACAGAGTCTCGCTCTGTCGCCCAGGCTGGAGTGCAGTGGCGCGATCTTGGCTCACTGTAAGCTCCGCCTCCCGGGTTCACGCCATTCTCCTGCCTCAGCCTCCCGAGTAGCTGGGACTACAGGCGCCCACAACCGCGCCCGGCTAATTTTTTGTATTTTTAGTAGAGACGGGGTTTCACCGTGGTCTCGATCTCCTGACCTTGTGATCCGCCTGTCTCGGCCTCCCAAAGTGCTGGGATTACAGGCGTGAGCCACCGCGCCCGGCCATGAATCCTACTTTCAAAAAAGTTTAGCTACTTGAAACCACTGTAAAACTAGGATTTTGGGCAACAAACCTTTGACATTTATATTTTGCTTGTCCTTTCCTACTCTTTGGTCAGTCAACATCCTTTGTTCTTTGTTAATAAACTATGATCTGATAAGCTTATTTCTGACTTGCATTGGGGAAGAAAGGGAGGACAGGATTACACGTGAGCACTTCAGAGCGACAAGTCTGTTCCCTGGGCCACTGAAGAAAACAAAGAGGGGTTACATCCAAAGCTGCTCACACAGTTGTGTGTTGCTTCTATGCAAACATGAGAATTAAACAACTACCAAAAAGCTCCTCGAATTTCTCCAAACAAAAATTAATAACTTTAAAAAGTGACACATTTTTAATTCTTTTTCAAGTCTACCTTCAATTTTTAAAACAACTTTGAATACAAGAATGAAAGTTCATTAAACTATAAATACATTTTGGCAATATTTATGTACTTTAAATAAACTTGTTAAGTCTAGATCTTAATTTTTAAACACACATAAGAAACCTAGTAAAGTATTTGTGAATTTCCAGCATGAATACATTGCAAATGTCAAACAAAACAAAAACCAAACAAAACTTAACTAGTGAAAAAAGTATAAAGTTTTTAAATTCCTCAAATTTGAGGTTAATCATTTACAGAATAAACTAAGTGAGTCTAGTTAATATATAACATATTTGTCATAAATCATGCTTAGAAAATTTAAGTACCTTTATATTTTACAGGAAATTTCCCAATGGTAAATGTGACTTAATTTTTAACCTATTTTATTTGGAATAGATTGTAAAACATCTACATAATCCGAATTTAATCAACTGATACTTGATCCCCAAAAATCTTGCAAATAATAAGTTCATACCAGTTCCCAAGAGGCAATAAATGCTAATTGTAGTAAATCTGCTTCCTGCAGACAGTGCCAATGAAGGGCAGTTTCCAGAGTCATTAATAAACAGATAAAATAGAAAATAGTCTTTGACTATACTTTAAACATGTTTCTTTCAACATTAAGCACATTAATGTACCCAAGTAGTCTAGACTGCAGAGAAATTTCAAAGAGATAATCTCCAATACAAGGAGAACTACAGAGCCAGTTTCCAGAAAAAAAAAAAAAAAAAAAATCTGACAATTTCAGAAAATCTTCCTTTCAGAAAGTCTATTTGTGTATCTAAAATTAGCACCAAAACTCCAGAAATAGTGAAACAATAAGATGGTTTCAAAATGATGACCCCTTTTGTCCAAACTGATAACAGTAGCTGGCTATGCAGAGAAAATCACGTGCTTCAGGGCAATCCACTTGTATCATATCTTGTTGATCCACATCTCAATAATCAGACACATATTGATCTGCTCCTATTAACTGTTAGTCATTCCTCCAAAGCTGTATTTTATACTAATCATTGCCAAAGATAAGGAATTTGTCCTTTGATTTGTAATTAATTCTCAGAACCAGCGTTAGATACTGTTATCTCAAAGTCTAGCATCCAGGAGCGAAGGCAGAAGCATTTCTCAAATTGTTTCATTCCCAAAGATAGATTGTTAAAGCACACAGTTCAATTTAACATTAGTGAATTGTTTCTTTTGAACTGATCCTAGCCCTACTCATCACTATGAAGATTAAAAGCAACTATCCCCAGGTTTCAACTCAGTCTTGGTATGTGCTTTCTCAGATTTAGTAGTGAACTATTATATCCACCACTTTATTTGAAGTCCATAATAGGAAATTAGGTGGGTCCCACATCCCTGTCTTCATAAATAAGGGAACTAAGGCTCAAAGAGCTCTAGTTATTTTCCCAGGGCCACATAGAAAGTATCATATAGAAATGATTGACTCACTCTGCTTGCTCCAAGTTTCTGATTTTTTCAAGAATAATTTTAAGCCTTTTTTTTTTTTTTTTAACATTTTAAAACAAGTAAAGGGGGCAGGGCACTGGGGAGTGGCAAGGGGTCAAGGACACAGCTTTGACCTATATCACCTGGAGTTGTATATGCTCTATCTGCATGGCCATATATGGAGGTGCTGAAGAGGGAAGAAAGTAGGGATCAGCAGGCTTCTAGTTTTGCACCAGCTCCTGTCACACCCCCTCACTTTGGCTAGGTACTAGCCTGTTCTGAACCACAATTCCTCCTTTCTTTCCTGGGAGGCCAAGGAGGTGCTTTTTCTCAGTTGTGATTTTTAATTGCCTTTCTCCCAGTCCCCAAAGTGTAACAGTCTATCTTGAGTGTTGGGGAAAAGAAGAGTGTACCAGAGGGTGGGCAAGCAGGCAGGCAGGCAGGGAAATAACCACTCTGATTTTGCTTTGATATCTGTTTCAAGTCCTGTAATGACAGATCTCATTCCAGTGCAGAATGTTTTGGAAATACAGTTAAAAGGGTTATGTGATTGTTTTTAAGTACATTTTAAGTATTGACTAATAAAAGGCAAATATCAGAACAAAAGAACAGTTTAATACAGCATTTTAAAAATCTTTTGGTATCCTAAGGCATCCGTGACCTGCTAAAATCTAATTATTTCTCCAATACCCTTTGGAATTGTTCAGGAAGATGTGGTAGAGTGTCTAACTAGTACATTAAGCATCTGGCCTGACTTCACAGAATTACAGATAGCTGAATGTGCACTCTCTATATATTTTATTAACATCCTATAGGCTTATGCTAAGATGTAATACTGATGTGCCCTGACATGCATCACTACCTGTTGACAGAAAAATCTGGGCTAGACTTGAGAGGGTCTACAAATAGAGTATCTTTTAAAGATGTTTTGGCAATTTTAACAGAAACTCTGGCTTAAGAAAAAAAAGACAAAGAGAAAAAGAGCAGTTTCAAGTTTATAAATGTATAAAATATGCCCAAGTTTCAGCATGCTAAAATCTCTGAAAATGAGCTGATCCTTAGCATTCACTCCTTCCTTCTCAGCCTAAGAGTACCCTTTTTCCTTTGGGTCATGCCCTGTCCTCCATTCTCAGTTGTGTGTCTGAGTAAGGCTGGGCTTATCTGCAGCTCCTGCAGTGGGCTTAAGCTCACCAGCATATCTCCCCACTCCATGTAATAGGTTCAGGAATGAACCTATGATCAAATTTAACCAAATGAGAAACACTGACCCCCAGGGCTCTGTGCAGGGGCTTTTGGAGGACGTGTCTCTCCCTTGAACACTGTGTTACGGGAATGTGATATGTGGAACTGTTATTGCCTAAGAGGAAATCCCAGAGCTGCCAAATGTCCACTGTATATAGCCTGAGGAGGCTGCCAGCAATGAGAAAGGCAGGACAGAGACCCAGAGAGAAACTGTATTCTTATTGACATATTTTAAGCCACCGTATCAAGCTTTACCTGAAGTTGTACTATACATTTTAACTTCTCAGTCACATGAACCAATGGATTCCAATTGTTGATTTTGCAGGTAAGGCTTAGCTCTTCAATGACTTGCAACCAAAAGAATCTTAACTGATAACAGTCCAAGACATTTAATATATCAAAAGTATGAACTATTTTTTCTTTTCTTTTCTTTTCTTTTTGAGATAGAGTTTCACTCGTATTGCCCAAGCTGGAGTGCAATGGTACAATTTCAGCTCACCGCAACCTCCACCTCCTGGGTTCAAGTGATTCTCTTGCCTCAGCCTCCCAAGTAGCTGGGATTACAGGCACGTGCCACCATGCCCGGCTAACTTTTTGTATTTTTACTAGAAACGGGGTTTCACCACGGTAACCAGGCTGGTCTCAAACTCCTGACCTCAGGTGATCCTCCCTCCTCGGCCTCCCAAAGTGCTCCCAAAGTGGCATGAGCCACTGTGCCCGGCCAAACTGTGTTTTCTTTACACAATTTTGAAGATTTTATTCTCATGGAGAATGCTGAGGGAAAGGAAAACCATGAAGAATGTTTCTTAGACTTATAAGAACCTTAATATCTTCTAAGATTAAATCTCAGAACTTCATAGTTGGAGGTAGTTTGGGGATCATCTAGTCCTACTAGTTTCTTTTACACAGGGAGTCAATAAATATGTATATGATGAATGAATGAATGAATGTGTGAAGACTGAATGAATGAATGAGTGAATGAGGTAGCTTAACTCTAGACAGACCTGAATTATATTGTTCCATGAAATGACTGTATATTTTAGTCAGTTTCAGCTGGTAGTTGGTAACTAAAAGACAGATGAGGCTTCTGTGTGTATGTTGTTTTTTCTTTTTTTTAATCTGGATATACAAGTAAATGGCAGAACCTGGGAAACCCAATTCCAAATCTAATCTCCTTTCTTGTCCACTAGGGAACATCTCACATCTTCTCACAAAAACAAAGAACACCACAAAGTCCTTTGAGATGACAAGTTCAGATAGTCCTAGAATTTTAAAACTGGGATATGTTATTGAAGTTCATTTCCAAACCAGTTGCTTTCAACCTGAAATGCATTTTCTCATGTACAATGTTAGATTCACAGGCTAGCCAACAAAACAGAACAAAATGCAAACTAGCAAACACATTTTCAACACAAAATATCTACTAGAACCCAACTAAGTGTTAAGTTCTTGGAACATGAGGTCATGAGATGTGTAAGTACAAGAGAAAAAAAAAATCAATAAAATGCTCTCCTATTCCTCTTTTTCACTTCCATTTACTAGCTATAAAATTACTTCAAAGGGAAATTTGAAAAATTTTAAAAATCTGTTATTGACCCTGTACTACCGCCCTTTGTGCATTCTTCTCCCATTCTTAGTGTCCTTTTTGTTCCAGGTGCTTGGATGCCCCCCATCTTAAATAATGACAGCTATCATTTTATTGAGCACTTACTGTGAGTCAGGCACTGAGCTAATACTCAAAGAGATGAAGTAATTTGTCTACAGTCATGTGGCAAAGCCAACATGGAGCCCAGCTGCGCTAGTCTCTAAAGCCCATGTTCTTAAACTACCCAGGTCTACTACGCTGGTTGTCCTCCATCCTGAGCCAAGTCCTTCCTACTGTGAGAATCCACCTCCTCCCTTCCTATTACAGCCTAAAGGACTTCATGCTAAAGACTGCCAGCATCCCATCCCCTTCAAACAAAACAGTCATCCCCTTATTGTAGCCAATGTGCCTTAGAAAACAAAAGAGAAGAGCAATCTGAAGTAACTCATGATAACCTCATGTTTCCAGAGGTTGTACATACTATTTCAAAGGGGGTACCTCTTATTATAAGTTCACCTCCAACTAGTAGCATTTCAGGTAGCTGATAAAAGTGGGAAGTGAAACAATATGTAGGCAGCAAAAGAGTATATATTTTGGGACAGCATAGGAGGCCAGAGCCGGGCACGGGGCTCACGCCTGTAATCCTAGCACTTTGGGAGCCCAAGGTGGGTGGATCACGAGGTCAGGAGTTCAACAGCAGCCTGGCCAACATGGTGAAACCCCGTCTCTACTAAAAATACAAAAATTAGCTGGGCGTGGTGATGCATGCCTGTAATCCTAGCTACTCAGGAAGCTGAGGCAAGAGAACTGCTTGAACCCAGGAGATGGAGGCTGCAGTGAGCCAAGATCGCGCCACGTGCTCCAGCTTAGGTGACAGAGAGAGACTCTGTCTCAAGAAAAAAAAAAAAAAAGAGAAAAAGAATAGGAGGCCAGAGATTCTAAGAGTTTGCCTCCAAAGTCAGTACTCCAGTATAGAATATGTTTTCACAATTTCTTTTCTTTTCCTACATTTTAATCTATAGCTTAAAAGGGGAAAAGAAAGCAACAATAAATAATTGGCATTTAATAAATCCTTGCTGCCTTTATTTGTCATGTGACGAAACCAAAGCCTAGGGCAATAAATATGAAGTCATATAACAAATGGCAGTCCAGGGAAGGGAAACCTCCGAACTGCTAACTCCCAGGCCAGTACAATTTATTTTTGATACCTATAACCCAAATCACCAATTGATCTTTCTTTTCTGCTTAAGCTCTGCCTAAATGAAGATAAAACTTATTAAATATGGATATAAACCCACAGGAATTTGACCAGGCAAAAATTTCCTTTTTTAAATAGAACCAACTCCCATCTGAAAATGGCTTCTAGAAAGAATTATTTCATAAAATAATTTAATCCATGTGTTTCACAGTAACAGAAAAGAGTCCACCCTTTTTAAAGAGATTATCTGTTATAATACCACCTCCCTTTCCTCCCAAAATTCAGCAGCTGCATATCAGTTTAATTGTACTACCTAGCAGTTCAAATAAATTGACTTTTCAATGGACATTAGAATCTAAAACTCCTAGATTTAATGGGTCTGTCCTCTGAGGCCCACAAAAGTGCAATCATAGAACAATAGGGTCAATACATTTCTTATCAAGGGTTCACCTACTTTGATATCAACCATTCTTGGAAGGGAACTCAGAAGGTCAAACTGTTATCAAACAAACATATAAATAGATAAACTAAATGAAGTTAATGAAGAGACCATAATCAAATACTCCTGGGAAAGACTATTAGCTGGCCTTCTTCAGAAATAAATGTGCAGGGAAAAATTGAGAAAGGACAAAGGAAAAAGTCACGCACTTCTAAGAATAGAGCAAATAAAGATATTAGTTTAAGGAGATGGTCCTCCAGGTAAATATAACAGCTAAGTTCTTACCAGCAACATGAACATGTGAAATACACTTATTTGATGGAAAACTTATGGGCACAAAGCAATTATTGACCAAATAGCAGAAACCAGTCTACAAAAATCATAATTAAAAATAAAAGTATAACTCTGTTAATTAGACATAGAAATTTATAATATCCATGTCTTACAACTGTCCAGTGTTTATTCATGTACCTAAATTAAAATAAAATAATTTCAATTCAGGCAAACCACCCTGAAAGATATTTTTCTTAAGATGTTTATATCTAAACCCATGCTCAGATCAGCGAAAACATTTAGAAAGGAAAATATTCTATTTAATTTTTAAAAAACATTTTATTGGGGATCGTTAAATATAAATAATCCATTTTAAATAATATAAACATGTAGTAGAAGTACATAAAACATACTTTCATTTTCTAAAACATAGAGAACAGTAACTTCTTCACCTCCAAAAGAATAGACCATTTATTACCATTTAAAAAAATCGTTTGGCATTCCTATTGCCCTTCGCACAACTAAATGAATCAGTGACGTGTATATATATGTATATGTATATATATACACACACACACACATACATACACACACACACACACAATTTTTTTTTTTGGAGGCAGAGTTTTGCTCTTGTTGCCCAGGCTGGAGTGCAATGGTGCAATCTTGGCTCACTGCAACCTCTGCCTCCTGGGTTCAAGTGATTCTCCTGCTTCAGCCTTCCAAGTAGCTGGGATTACAGGCACCCACCACCACGTCCAGCTAATTTTTTCTCCATGTTGGTCAGGCTGGTCTTGAACTCCTGACCTCAGGTGATCCGCCCACCTTGGCCTCCCAAAGCGCTGGAATTATAGGCGTGAGCCACCGCAACAACCCTGATGTATATATTTGAACCTGCTTTTTATTCATTTGTTCAATAAATGAATAAATATTCACAGTTGGGATTACTGGCCTACATCTTCCACAATTATAACATTATTTTAGCTAGTGAACAATAAAACTAATTTGATTTTGGTTAACTTCTTTTCAATACAGATGGTTTAAAAATAAAACAAAACCTGTGTTTTTCTATTGTGATCTTAAAAATATCTTTCTAACATGCTTTTTAAAAATATATATAAGTATGCTGCCACTGCCTTGTAGTAAACTTTAGAAAATGTTGAGATTCCAAAGGGCTGCCTACAAACCAAATGGCATCCTAGCTTTGGCAGGCTGATGCTTCATTTCGGCTGCTCTCGCCCCCTCTAGCGTTTGCAAAGCTCATCTGTCTGATTATCCAGTTACCTCACTGAACAAGAGCTTGGCTAAGTCCTGCCCATCTATGACATCACCCCCTTCTTCAACCACTGCGAGGTGAAGCTTTAAACTTCAGACTTGGAGGTGGGCTGTGTGCAGTAAACTGGAATGCTCTCCCTCGCTCACTCCTCAGTGTAGGAGTGATCTGAAGCAGGACAAGCTCAGCCTGCAGCTGCCGTGGGCTTTGTGTGGACTGGACGCAGAGCTTGGGAGACGGGGGAGGGCTATTACTCCAATTCACAGTCAATGGAATTACAGCTATAGCGGCAGTGTATATAGGATTGCTTTTTCTCGTCTTCCTGGTAAGTGTTTTCCATGTTTTTTCTTATGATTGTCCCAGAAAGTTTGCTTGGTTTTACTCTCTAGAAAGAAACGACTGGATACTATGAGAAATCCAAATAGGAACGTTTGCTCTGTCACCAGAAAAAGCAATATATGTGTGTGCAAGCCAGCAAAGAAAAATTTCACTATATGGCCAAATGCAAGAAGTTTCTTAGAACCTTCTTTCATTTATAAAAGATAGTAAGGGGCTATTTTCTGTCTCGAGTAATTGCTATTTGAAAAGAGCCTTATGGAAAACAGCAAGTTGGAAAGTTCAGTGTTAAATATCAAACAATACAAGGAGATTCTTCACAGATAGAAAAGCAAAAGGTCCTGCTAACTTGGTGTGTACTGTATGTGTGGTATGATCACCAATTGCTGTTTTTACAACTGTGAAAGAAAATCAATAATCCCTCAGCCCATGAGTACGCAGTACATGAAAAGCATACATCTTGCTCACAGCTAGCCGAGCTGCTCCTAGAGACTTATGTGCCTCTGTAAAGGATTAACAGCTACACCTAGATTTTAAAGCTTGCACTGCTATCGTGCCTGAGCTGCTTCAAGCATTTCAGGCTTGCAAATCTCAACTAGTAAATTGAACTCAGAGGAGGGGGAGACTCTCTTCCAAACTATATTCCCTCTTCAGTAGAACGCCAAAATCCATTGCTTAGGCAAGTGTGGTATGTGACTAGCATAATAAATGGCTAAGTCTACTCAGAAAAACTAACAAAGCTCACCCTGGAAGCTATGCCTGATGTATGCAGTGAGTTTGGGGTGGCAGGAAAGAAAAATAAATGAGTAGAGCCCTCATCAAGTGGGTTTTGCAGAGGATCCATTCTTTGCAACTTACAATAGGAAAATCTTATATTGGAAGAAATGCGTTTATACTACAAAGCTTGAAAAAGTAGTTAAATGTATCTTCTCAAAAAAATTTGTTCACTGAATTAGGTCTGAAACAAAATGGTTGCATATAGGTAAAGAGTGCAACAGGCCCATCCATGTCTTCTCAACGTCTGGGGGGTTCTTTTTTGTTATTTTATTTCGAATTTAAAGAAAAAAAAAACTTGATTTTTTTTTCAATTGTTAGTCCAAATTCTCTAATGGTTTTAATAATAAGGCTATTTTAAATATTCTTAATAAATGTCTCCTTTAAAATGCTCATCTATGTTATTTTATTATCCAGAAACAACATAAATAAAGCCACTAGAAAAGTCCTTCAGCTGTAGCAATGCCTTTCATTTATCTCTAACTGCATAAAAATATCCTGACCAGCCTAAACATAAAGAATAAATTTGCCTATATTCAGGGAGAATCACTTATACTTGATCCAAAGTGACAGAGGACTAATATTCATCTCCTCTGAAATGAGTGAAGAAAAATGAATCCTTTAAAAGTACCACAATAATATCAACATTACCAACTACCACAAATATTAATGATAATATGCCAGGTTTTTACCATGGGAAAATTAAATCAGAGATATGCCCCTTAGTTTGGACACATATATACACACACAGACAAACGTACATCTATTTATTACCCTGAAATAAAAACAGGGTTACAAAAATGCATAGATTTAACTAAGAAAACTAAAATTTGATTTTTTGAAGACCACAGCCAAAACACATCAAGTCCAAGGATCAGCGAAATATTAGTGAATGAATAAACATAATGAATTCATTAATATCGTGGTTCTGTATAACTCTCTACCAGTTATTAATTGGGTTTTTCATTTCACTGCACTCCACCCTTTAAAATCAATTATGACTGGGATCAAAATGCACAATTAAACACTTCCCAAACATAACGTTTGTGAAATGTATAATTGGATAGCAAATAAAGTTTTTACAAAAAGAAGAAAAACAGTAAGAAAATCTGTCATAACTAAAGGTGGCAGCAAAATAGAAGGTATGTTTCTTTTGCTTTTAAGTGTTAATTAAAGAGACTACAATTCTATCAAAACTTTTTCAGAGCTAAATGAAGCAGTGTGAAATAAATTTGGTTGAAATCTTGTGGCTGTCAGACTTTGTTAGCAAGCTATTAATTATCTTTACCCCAGTTTCTTCTCTAGACTGTATTGCCCAATCAAATAGAAACTCCAATTATGCTCAGCATCTCCTGCCTAGGGACACAAGACCCTAATGAACACTCAGTCTCTCTCGACGAAAAATACAATAATCAGCTTTAAATATGCAAGTGCACTGCAGAGAGATTTTTCTGTGCTTTTCTTGGCCACACACCCTAAGGCTTCCTCCTCTTTCTGGATTATTTTGAACAATTTTAAGCCCTACAAAAATCTGTGCAGGGAATTTGCCTTGTCTTAATAATATATTAATGTTTCTTCTTTCTTGCTTTTCATTTTTGATATGCCAATGTTCATACCAATATTAAATCTGGTCACTAAAAAACATATTTGGTTTATAGTTGCCATTTCAGTCATTTCTTAACTTTTATGCCTCTTTTTAAGGTGGGTGGGCTATAAAACAAAGAATGTGATTGATTACTGGCAAAATTCAGAGCTAACTTAAATATTCTGAATAGATTCCATTATATATTCTTTTATTCAAACCCATTTATTTAAAAAAAAAAAAAGCATTAGAAACAACTGTTTAAAGTCAAATGAAGACTACCATAAATAAAGTCAACAATGGAAATAAGATTCAGTAAATTTTTCAAAGGCCATAATTTCTCCCCTCCTTCTTTCCTCCTTCCCCCTACCCTCCCACCCCCCACCTTTTGCCCCAGAGGCCTTCACTGTTCTTCTCAACGGGAGGCTTTGTTGTAATTAAACCAGAGAAAAACTGGCCAGCAGCAGCCAACATCTGACTTGCGGCTTCTGAAAGCAGTGTTCTGGTAGAGTGTACCACCCCCCAGCGGGCAAAAACTCTACAGTAAAAATCTCTCAGCAATATTAATCCTCAAAACTGCATTTTCTCTTCAGAGCATAAAAACGGATGTTTCTCAGCTCCTTCTAACATTCCACCATTTCAAAAATTTACTGAAAGTCAACAAATAAATTTCCAACAAAGAGTTGGTCTTCTGAAACAGCATTCTTCCTCTTAAGAAAATAGGTATACACATTTCAGAAAGTATTTTCCAGTTTCAAAATACAGATCAACATCACTAAATTTGGTTAAACATCACATTAAAGGACAGTTTTCAAAGCTATGTTTATGTTGTGTAAGAAAGAACTTTGAGTTATCTATTTACGAAAATCCCAGAGAAAACAGATTTTAAGTAGAAAGCAATAGAGTATAATTTAAGCAAAAGCTAAAATTTCATTTGTTTTGCATACGCAGAATCTCTTTCCTACCCTAAAATCAAGTGTCAGGGATGTATAAAAAGCTTTCTGCAGGTATTAGTCTGTTTAAATGAAAGGAGGGAGAAATTGCTCTCATTTGATGGGACAATGACAGCTTTTGTTCTTTATTCTTTCACTTTACATGTGCACAAGTTACTGTGGCAACTTTGAAGAGAAAACCCACAGACCACATTTGGTTAAAAACCATTTTTAAAGTGTGCCACTGGACTGTGGATTGATCAGTTTATGTGTTGTTGATTTTCTTCCTCTTCATCTGGTTTAAGTAATACCCTACTTGTACATGAAAAACAATGTATTTTATGACTTCAGGTGGTCTCACCGACCAGTATAGTGCTTGCCACACAGTAGACTAAAATAAATCTATTTGCTGAACTACTGTATGGAAACTTAAATATTAGAAATTTAAAGCACGTCAACCAAGTTGTACTCACGCAGTTAAAAAGGAATTTAAAGTCTGCAATGGTAAATGTGGTTTAACAAAAGTAGGCGTACTTTTAATTCCTTTTGCTCAAAAGTCAGCACAAATGTAAAGCATGCCCCAACCCCAAACTCTATACCACTTACCTTCACCACTCTCTAAATTAATATCTTACTCGTTCTTACAAGTCTTGTTCTCTAATTCATTTACTTTGGGTTTAATATCATAAAAGGAAGCAGCATTCACTATGCTGAAGGATAATATCCCAGTTTGCCTTTTTGTTTTAAGGATGCTTGATTTAACTTTACAAGCCAAAACAAATGAAGCAGAATTCAATTCATTTGTCACAAATGTACCGGGGAAAAGAACCAGTAACAGAAAAAGAAAAAGTAGAAATACTTAGCATTGGAAATGTTATCCCCTATTTTCCATAAATGAAACAAGGATCTTGTTCAGGCTAGAAAATAGTCTGGATAAAACCAAGTATGAAAAGGCACACTTGCTTCTCTGCCTCTCAGCAAACCCTTCAGACTTCATGACTCTCAAGAGGAGAGTTAGAGGTCCTTCTGCTTGCCTGGCATTAAACAAAAGAATTGGAACTTTCCTGAAATCTGATGATCGTGGAAAATTTAACTACCAGACAGGCTGCTTAGAAAGCATTTTGCTGTCACTATCAACTAACCTGATGTACTCCAGTTTTTCAGTTTAACCATATATATAGTTTATTTGAAATACCATTTGTTGTTGCAAAGACTTAGCATTCACAGGTTGAGCTTTTTTAGCAGCAATTTAAGCCTTCATAAATAAATTACCTTCCTAATACTCTAAATTATGATTGTATAAATTCCAGTTTACCTAGAAATATTCACAAAGTTGGATACACTTGTTTAGGCATGAGTTTTTTTTAGTCTCAAGGTTTTACTTAAAACAAGGCAACTAACTTGGATGAAAAGTTCTACATGCCATTATATTTTAGACTGAATATTTTTAGAAGTCCCCAGCATTAAGAAATCATTCTGTGGGAGAAATCATTAAAAAAGAAACTAAAATCTCAAAACCTTACACCTGAATTAATATTTTTCAAAAATGAGTAATGATCAAACAGGTCAAATCAAAATCAATTTAAATCTAAGGCATAAATAAGAAATTAGCACTACTATTATATAGCTTCATCTTAATCTAAGTAATATTCTTAAAACATAAGAAATACCTTCTCATAACACTCCCAGCTCCAAAATATTGTAGTAGCAGGGAAGAAATCATATAAACATGTAGATTGCCGCAAGTTCTTGATTTTATTTAAATATCAGTTTTCTATTCAGATACAACTTCTTATATTAGTTTTCCTAAAATAGTATCCTTATCTATTTACATGTTTTATTGGGTGTACCATGGAAATAAATTGGAAGCTTTTCAGACTTGATGATTACATTATAAATGCAAAAAAAAAATCTACAATTTTTATTTGTAAAAAGAAACTGAATATGAATATAAGGATCCCTATTAAAAATTTGATTCATCAGTGAGGTGATTATGTTTTTCTTCTTTTTACTACAGTTTTAAGTGTTTTATAGTTAAATAATGCCTCCATTAAAAAAAATTTTTTTAACATTCCATTAAGTTACCAGGGCTCCATTTATGTTTTTCCCCCAAGTTACCCCATTAACAGTATTTTTCTAAAAGATCGATTCATTTTGTTCAGAAGTAATGGCCTCTTTCAAGCCTAGGCAGACAGAAAGGCTCTGAAGTCAGTGTTGTGGAAACCTGGCCACAGTGTCCATGCCAGTGGGGGTCATTTTTCTTTTCATCATCGACATTTGACTACAGTATTTCTAGGTGCGCAAATATGTAGATCCAGCTCAGAAAGGGAAAGTCAAAGCATAGGAGATTGTTCATTTTTGATGAAGAGGTGTTTGCAGCCTTTAATATGCCAAAACCAAAACCCAAAAATCTGTTTAGCACTATAGTTTCAAACATAAATGGGAAAGAAAAGACATAAAATGTAGTCAAATATGAATGGTTTTGAGCCTAAGTAAAGGGAGTAGGGGCATATTAGAGTAGCTCTGAATGTAACCTTCATTTCTGAAAGAGTATCCTTCTCTCCTAAGAAACCTGTTTTATGTTTTTCCTTTTATTTAAATACAATGTGGGGAGAAAAGAATGACATTTTCCAAGAACTTAATGAGATTTAAGGCTTTCTGTTAATCCCACATTATTACCACTATTGTATGAATGGCAAATGTGAGTTTGCATATCAAACAGAATAGAGGAAGCAGCTTCACAAATGTAAAACAGGTAAAATAAACAAATTAATCTTCCATCTTTTCACACCAATTTAGAACTCTTTCATTCTCTGGGTTAAAAATGTGAAAATCAACACATATTGTTAGAGCCTAATTTGGTGAAATATACATAGTTCAGATACAAGATAAAAGACATTTATTTTATGTCTGGTTATCATTATGACCATCACCTTGGACACACTGTGGTCTGACCTGACTCAGGGAACGATCAGTTTTTAAATCCCCAAAATCAGCAGATTCATCATCTCAAGTATATATTGCCTCACCATCATCCCTGGAATATCAGAAATGCTTGACTCTTGGTAACACTTTAAGCAGGTTCTCTCTTGTTATTTTTATAATGGTTTTTAATTAGTTTCTAATGCAATTTAACGTAAGTAGTTGTTTTCTAAACTTAACCACATTATTTTATATGTTGAATAATTTTCAAGTTTAAAAAACTTTTACAGAAGATACTTTAAAAAGTAACCTTGTAATTATAATTTCAACAGCTTGGTTTTCCATTTTCACACACTGAGAAAGCAACAGTTTTCAAGAAAAGATACTATTGGAATTTGACAATAACAGGCAAAGCCCTAAAGGCATCACAGTAAAACCTCACATTAAACAATAAATCATTTAAACTTCCCTCTGTGGGCACTCTGCAATATTCACTAGAGACTGTTTGATCCATCTGCTAACTGCTATTTTTGTTTCAAGTTGCCTAAATAATAAATTATATGTATCTGTAATTTTTTTTCACTTTTCTTCTGTTAATATAGCCTATGACCATGTTGGTATGCAGTTAGCAAACTAAAATAAACTGAATTTTTGGAGAGAACCAGAAACACAAATTGTGGCCTTATTTAACATACTCGTTCAGCAGAGCATTTGAATTATGGAACAGATGCTATCCTTGCTGGATGTTAGGTAGTAACTGTGGGAGAAGCAAATTGCTACTACTTTAGTCCTTACTTTCAGGGTCACATATTTCCAGGATACTCAAATGTTCCCTACATATATACAAAGTATCAGAGTGGATGATCCTGCATAACCAATTGGAACATTACTCACCTCCTCCAAACTCTTAAAAAATCTTCATGCATATTTGATAATAGGCAAAGCAGTCAACATTAAATTCAAAGATCTCTTTAGTCAAGCCAAAAGTCTTCTTTCAGAAACGATGCACTTATTAAAAATTGGCATATTCATGTATGAACCTAGAGAGAAATGCCCCATCTGGTGTGCTTTCCTAATGGTCACTACAAGGAGATCGAAATAATAGTGTCCTTTCTATTTCAAATACAAAATTTTTTTTCAAACTCAGTATGCTAAAAGAAAATTAGAACAGTATTCTCCAGAAAAACTAAACATGACTTGAACTTCTATGTCACCTTTTGGGCAAGAACACCTGAGTGCTTAGAGTTTCAAGATCAATAAGTAGTCCTTAGATGTACCCCTAAAGAGAAAGGGGATGGTGTCGACATTCTGCAGTTGGGAAAATTGAGACCTGCTTCAGGAAGAATCAAACAGGGAACTGAGCAAATCAACAGAAAAGCTTTTAACATAGCCTTTTCAACTCTAAATTGTGGATTGTGTGACTTTGTTAAATCATGTTCAGAAATGCCTAAAAAGTTACCTTGGCATTTCTGTCAAAAATACTTGTTAATGTATTTGCTCACCTCTTTGACATGTACTTGTTTTCTTCTTTTTAAACATTTTATCATTTTATGCATATGATTTCAAAGTAAATTTTTAAAGACTGGCTTGAATTTGAAAGCCATGGTGTTTAATTCAAAGTGACACAATCATATAATAGAAATTATCTGTTTGATGACAATCTCTACTTTGGCTCCTACTTTATTTATATAAGAAAATGAGAAGTCTAAAAACAAAGAGGTCAACCTATCCCTTTTGACTAACCACTATGATGAAAGATGTGTTGTTTTAAGACATTAAAATTAAATGTCTAGGAAATTTCTCTAGTATGTTAAAGTTCATTATTAATAGTTCATTAAAACCTTTTACTTTCACAGGAGATGCTCAGTCCCAGTATATTTTAAGGAAGATAAATATAAAGGAAATTTAGTATGCCTCGTTTTCTTTCCATGAAGAATTTAGTTTCCTTTACTTCTTAAAAGAGAATACCTGTTCTTGTATAACGTGACTGCACCAGACATTCTGAAAAATCAGCAAGAAGCAAAAGCTGGAAATAGCTATTTCACAGCAGGTAATCATACCTCAGGATGTAGCTACTGTACAAAGTTTATACTTGGATAATCCTGGATGGGAATAAAGGTAGGGGGTAACTGCCTGAAAAACCTATTACTATACAGGCCTTAGCATCATGAATGGCTTTCTTCATGAGGATCTGAAGTTACTATCTCTGACCACATTGCACAGAAGAGCCAATAAGAATTTCAAAGAGGGCAATTTCCACTAAGGGAATTAAGCTACACAAAAGGAACCTTCACACAGAAACTCTATCAGAAAGAAAAAAAAAAAAAAAATACATAGGAAGCCATGTGTCCTACATAGTAACAGGAAGCAGAATTGTTTCTGCCCCCACTTTAATGAGCTTGCCCACCATGCTGAACTGCAGCTGGAATGTTCATTGACAACAGCAAGCCTGATCTGGAGGTGTGTGCGGCATAGGATTACTTGAATAAACAGTGAAGAACATTTCCAAGGACTAAACAAAAGTTTATAAGTCCCAGCCCCTCACCAGGAAAATAATATATGTGCATTGGATATTCACTCCCGCAAAATTTACTCATCGTTCAATAAGGTAGGAAAAACAAAGTATTTTATTTTCATGCCTAAAATTACAAAGGCTAATTAATACTTAAAAGGACACAAGATATTATATTACACAATACATCAGTATAAATCTGTACTTTGCCAGCCATAGAAAAAGTTGATTTATATTCTAGGTTAGAATTTAAAGAAATATAAATGCACTGTGAAAACACATTATGAGATAGAAAATAATGAAAAATGTGGACAAAGTCATTAAAACTTGCAGTATGAAACATATAACAAAATGCAAACAGAAGAAAGACAGAGTTCAACATGAAGTGAAATTTTCCACTTAGGTTAGCTGGATGTATTAGCTTTGTAATTCTTTCCCAAAAATAAATGAAGGATTCGTTCTTATTTTCTTATAGAAATCCACCCATTTAAAATAATACTTAAAATTAATAACCAAAGAAAATGAAATGACATTAATAATCAAAGCAAACTATGGGTTTAATTGAGATTCAGGATCTCAAGATGTGGGTAACTATGAAGTTTGAAGTATGAAGAGAATAGATATTTTTATGACATTTTTCTATACCTGTATAGTCTTTGCCAAATAAAAAGCAAATATAAAAATTTGTGGTTTTTGATAACAGTAAAATGGTTACCTTTAAATATACCAAACAATATTCCAAGGTGTTAATTATTATGAATATTAAGAAAGAAATGGATATTCAATTAGCTTGATCAATGACTGTCTATAAGGTTGATATAAAGTATAATTAAAATACTTTAGATTATTCAATAAAACTTCAATTATATTTAACATTTCAAAATCAAATGGATTTGGGACATGTTACTTTTTAATGTATAAAGAAATTAAGAAACCATTAAGGTAAAGAGATTATATGACACTGTCTATTGTTAGCTAGCAATAAGCCCGACTATGCCCTCTCCCAAAACAAATTAAAATATTAAAAGTGATTATAGATATTTTAGTTTCCACATTCATTTTAAACATTATATTCAGTATGCTGTCCTTATTGTTTTCTGTCTTTTTTTACTCACTTCATTTTAGGGTTCTGAAGTAACGGAAGCTACCTTGTATAAAGACCTCAACACTGCTGACCATGATCAGCCCAGCCTGGAGCATCTTCCTCATCGGGACTAAAATTGGGCTGTTCCTTCAAGTAGCACCTCTATCAGTTATGGCTAAATCCTGTCCATCTGTGTGTCGCTGCGATGCGGGTTTCATTTACTGTAATGATCGCTTTCTGACATCCATTCCAACAGGAATACCAGAGGATGCTACAACTCTCTACCTTCAGAACAACCAAATAAATAATGCTGGGATTCCTTCAGATTTGAAAAACTTGCTGAAAGTAGAAAGAATATACCTATACCACAACAGTTTAGATGAATTTCCTACCAACCTCCCAAAGTATGTAAAAGAGTTACATTTGCAAGAAAATAACATAAGGACTATCACTTATGATTCACTTTCAAAAATTCCTTATCTGGAAGAATTACATTTAGATGACAACTCTGTCTCTGCAGTTAGCATAGAAGAGGGAGCATTCCGAGACAGCAACTATCTCCGACTGCTTTTCCTGTCCCGCAACCACCTTAGCACAATTCCCTGGGGTTTGCCCAGGACTATAGAAGAACTACGCTTGGATGATAATCGCATATCCACAATTTCATCACCATCTCTTCAAGGTCTCACTAGTCTAAAACGCCTGGTTCTAGATGGAAACCTGTTGAACAACCACGGTTTAGGTGACAAAGTTTTCTTCAACCTAGTTAATTTAACAGAGCTGTCCCTGGTGCGGAATTCCCTGACTGCTGCACCAGTAAACCTTCCAGGCACAAACCTGAGGAAGCTTTATCTTCAAGATAACCACATCAATCGGGTGCCCCCAAATGCTTTTTCTTATCTAAGGCAGCTCTATCGACTGGATATGTCCAATAATAACCTAAGTAATTTACCTCAGGGTATCTTTGATGATTTGGACAATATAACACAACTGATTCTTCGCAACAATCCCTGGTATTGCGGGTGCAAGATGAAATGGGTACGTGACTGGTTACAATCATTACCTGTGAAGGTCAATGTGCGTGGGCTTATGTGCCAAGCCCCAGAAAAAGTTCGTGGGATGGCTATTAAGGATCTCAATGCAGAACTGTTTGATTGTAAGGACAGTGGGATTGTAAGCACCATTCAGATAACCACTGCAATACCCAACACAGTGTATCCTGCCCAAGGACAGTGGCCAGCTCCAGTGACCAAACAGCCAGATATTAAGAACCCCAAGCTCACCAAGGATCACCAAACCACAGGGAGTCCCTCAAGAAAAACAATTACAATTACTGTGAAATCTGTCACCTCTGATACAATTCATATCTCTTGGAAACTTGCTCTACCTATGACTGCTTTGAGACTCAGCTGGCTTAAACTGGGCCATAGCCCAGCATTTGGATCTATAACAGAAACAATTGTAACAGGGGAACGCAGTGAGTACTTGGTCACAGCCCTGGAGCCTGACTCACCCTATAAAGTATGCATGGTTCCCATGGAAACCAGTAACCTCTACCTATTTGATGAAACTCCTGTTTGTATTGAGACTGAAACTGCACCCCTTCGAATGTACAACCCTACAACCACCCTCAATCGAGAGCAAGAGAAAGAACCTTACAAAAACCCCAATTTACCTTTGGCTGCCATCATTGGTGGAGCTGTGGCCCTGGTTACCATTGCCCTTCTTGCTTTAGTGTGTTGGTATGTTCATAGGAATGGATCGCTTTTCTCAAGGAACTGTGCGTATAGCAAAGGGAGGAGAAGAAAGGATGACTATGCAGAAGCTGGCACTAAGAAGGACAACTCTATCCTGGAAATCAGGGAAACTTCTTTTCAGATGTTACCAATAAGCAATGAACCCATCTCGAAGGAGGAGTTTGTAATACACACCATATTTCCTCCTAATGGAATGAATCTGTACAAAAACAATCACAGTGAAAGCAGTAGTAACCGAAGCTACAGAGACAGTGGTATTCCAGACTCAGATCACTCACACTCATGATGCTGAAGGACTTGCAGCAGACTTGTGTTTTGGGTTTTTTAAACCTAAGGGAGGTGATGGTAGGAACCCTGTTCTACTGCAAAACACTGGAAAAAGAGACTGAAAAAAGCAATGTACTGTACATTTGCCATATAATTTATATTTAAGAACTTTTTATTAAAAGTTTCAAATTTCAGGTTACTGCTGCGATTGATGTAGTGGAGATGCCTGAACACAATTCTATATTTTAGTATTTTTTAGTAATTTGTACTGTATTTTCCTTGCAAATATTGGAGTTATAAACCATTTACTTTGTGTTCTACTGAGTAAGATGACTTGTTGACTGTGAAAGTGAATTTTCTTGCTGTGTTGAACAATCAGGACTGCATTCACATGAGATCCTTGTAGTATAAGCACAGGCCATTTTTCACTTTGGTATTAATAAAATGTAAAAAAAACTGGCTGAATGGCTGAATGAGAAAATTTAATTTTAGAAAATGGTTATGAAATAATGTTCCAATTATTAAATTTGTATTATCCCAGTGGTATTCAATAAATCAAAGTGTGTGAAGTAATGGGCAATATCAAACCTGCTGCATATCTCCATTTTTGCTCTAGGCAAATTAATTATCCTTAAAAAAGTTAAGCATATCTTCTGAACTGAATACATCAGCTGGCATAAAAGGAGTGTGAAGTCTGTTAAAGCCATTGTCAGCAAAGCTTTGAAAATAAAGGACTTCACAAAAACAGTAATGTAAATGTGCTTCCAAGTTGCGGGGGAAATGTGTACTTAGGAAAACATGAAAACTTAGATTTGTATAGTGTAATGAACACAAATACCAAAACTGCATTTTGGTTTTGCCTATGCCATCCTGATTTTTGAAAAGTGACTTATAAACACAAAATTGTTAGTGTTTATGATGTTTTTATCATAAAGGATGTCAGAGAAATTTTATGCATATTAAAAATATAGTGTAATTATAAGCGATTCCCCTCAACAACCCAGGGAAAGTAGTTCTTTAAATAAGAGAGAATTTAAAGAAAAATAAATACTAGACATCAAATTTAGATCTGGTTTATGTCAAAGGTTTTAACACTGTACATAAATGTTCAATTTACTTTTACAAAGATCAAGAATACTGCCCATTACTGTCACAATTTTCCAGATATTACATAATGAACTTGTAATGTAACATTTCCTTCTAGCTTCCTACTGAATTGTGAGCTATTACTTGTTGAAAAACCATATCACTTTTCTGTTGCCATGATTTTTTTTTTTTTTCAACAAAAAACCAAAGTGCATTGTACGCCCTTTGGCCAGTCTTGTATGTGCCTTGATCCAACGCTACATGTATTCAGCTTTTAAAACTCGACAAATTTTTCATACTCCTTAAATATGAAAAATTATGGTCTTATTGCTGAATAAAACTTTTAAAAAGTACAGAATAATTGTGCTTGCTTTTTCAGGATTGTGTTACTATCACTAAGTAGCAAATTGCCCAGCACATTAGTCCTAAACGTCCCATGTATTTTTCTAGGCATAAAAATAAAAGTTGGCTAAAAATTTTAAAAAATCAACATCTTGAGGTTGTGTATCATTTTACTTTAAAGAGCGCAGTATTTCGTGTATAAATTTATTTCCTCCTACTTCTTCATTGTATAGATGGAAAATTTAAGAAATGGTTTCACGGCCTTTCTCTCTTAGGCACACTGCTGCCACTGTCCTGATACTTTTTAAGGTGGTCTTTGAAAAATTGTTTTTTTAAAATAGCCTTTTAGTAGAGTGAGTTGGCATTTGTGATACTGTGAAATATACACTTTCTCTTTGTCCTTGTTTCTGGCATACAACTCCTAAAATCTTTGCAATCTTCAAAGTGATATATTTTCATTTTTCATATGCTAATGAGTTCACTGATGGCTGGCAGGCCCTAAGTAGCTTCAAGATAAAGTCTGGTCATTGAAAAGACCAAGACATGATTATAGGGTTGGGACTTACAACCCCAAACCCCAACTTCCAGAGAGGGAGAAGGGGATGAAGATTAAGTTGATCACCAGTGACCAATGGTTTAATCAAGCATGCCTGTGTAATCAAGCCTCCATAAAAAAACAAAAGGCCAAGGTTTGGAGAGCTTCCAGATAGCTGAACATGTGGAGGTTCCTGCAGGGTGGCATGCCTGGAGAGGGCGTGGAAGCTCTGTGCCCACCCAGACCTCACCTAATGTTTCCTGCCATCTGGATCCTTTGTCGGATCCTTTATAATACATCAGTAAATCTGTTGCCTTGCATTTTGTGAGCTGTTGTAGCAAATTAATAGAACACAAAAAGGGATCCTGGGAAACCAAACATGAAGCTGGCTAGTTTTGCAACTGGTGTCTGAAGAGGGGGCAGTCTTGTGGGAATAAGCGTTCAACCTGTGGGATATGACACAATTTCCAGGTAGCCAGTGTCAGGATTAAACTGAATTGGAGGACATCCGGCTGGTATCTGCTTTAAAACTGATTGTTTGCTCGGTGTATGGGGCAAAACTTGGTAAGACAAGTCTTCTGTGTTGATTATTGTTGAATGAGAGAATTAAAACACACACACACACACACTTTGAGTTTGTGTTTTCCACATAGAGCATCAAAAGACTTGAAATCTTTCAATCTGTTCATAATGTCTGTACTATTTAGAATAAATAGTACAATTAAAAACAAACCACTTACCCTTCCTAGCTATGTTTCCATATCTGCAAAAGGGGGTTATTAGTACCCTCATTTTTGTGAGGATTAAATGACATGATGTGCATGAAAACTGTACAATCTTCTACAAAATATAAGTTACTACTATTATGGTCAACAAATGTTTGCCATCTGTTCCCAAATTTTACTAGAGACTGCTCCTTCTACTCCTCTACTGACAAGGAGATATCTCCAAGTGACTATGAAATCTTATTAATTATTTGCTTGCTTTCTTCAGAATGTTTCCCAACACTCTGTCTTTTGGCTTCCCGTTATGGCTGTTTTCGAGGAACAACTGAAAGACTAATGTGATTAACATTAAACATAGTGAATGTTTCTGAAGGAAGTCTGACTTTGTTTCTAGAAGTTTTGAGTAGTTTAAGCTATAGTTCTTCTAAAAGTCAGGGAAAGGACTGAATGTCTCCATAAAGTCTCTATCAACCTGTAGTTTATAAAAAGCAAAAAAAAAAAAAAGAGAGATTATATTGATATTTTCCAGTCAGTATACCTTCCATGAGCATAGAAAAGTTTGTGTATATTCTAAAATACACCTTTTGATTATGTTGCCTGGAATAAATCAGAAACATGTTTTATACTAGCAAATATGCAGAGCACCAACAGGATAAAAGTTTTTTCTTTACCTACAATTGCTATAAAATCCAGTTGCTTTGCAAAGTACAAAATATACATATATATATACTTCAATAGAATATCAAGATACAAGTCTCCACCTTAAAGGGCACTCAATAGTTATACACACATTTCCATGCATCCCAAACTAAATGATATTAATAAGACTAAATTCCAAATCAGGTACTAACAAATTTATAGGGAAAAAAAAATCCAGTTCTGAATATATAGCATATAGATTTAACAACAACAACAAATAAAAAAAAACTGGGAAAGCTAGAAAAAAACTAGAGGGAAAAAAATTACTCCCTTGCTAAATGTTTGACAAAATCAAAAATTGTTTTTAGATATAGCCACTTGTAACTGCATTTAATCACTGCACTTATTCTTGCTCCCTATTAAAAATGACACTGTGCTCTATCTTATAGCAAGGCTGATTTATTAAAAGTATTATTCCCCTATTCCAAACAAACTGGTGAAAAGAACTCGGCTTTAATAACTACAGTTTCTGACTAATGCATATTTTATAGCTACATGCCAACATGACAGTTTTCATGAGGAATCCAAAGAGAGCTCCATGTCCTAAAGCACCTGAAGCATGGGTGTTAATGGAATCAATCCACCAATGAATGTAGTATTAGTTCATTCTTGCTGAAAATGGTAGTAGCATTTAAAATTCTAATTCCTTTTTCCTTCTTAGCATGATTAGCAAATTTTGATTTAGCATAGTCTTGGAATAACAAACACTGTACTTTTTGTTTTGGGACTTTTTGTTAAATGATAAGCAAAAAATAACTCATGCTTATCAATCACTTTTTAAGAACTTCAAAGTTCTCTACAAATATTCTTAACTAGTCAATGACTTTTACTGACTGGCCTTTTTTTTTTTTTTTTTGAGACGGAGTATCACTCTGTTACCCAGGCTGGAGAGCAATAGCGCAATCTCAGCTCACTGAAACCTCTGCCTCCTGGATTCAAGCGATTCTCCTGCCTCAGCCTCCCGAGTAGCTGGGATTACAGACGTGCGTCATCACACCCAGCTAATTTTTGTATTTTTAGTAGAGACAGGGTTTCACCATGTTGGCCAGGCTGGTCTCGAACTCCCAACCTCAGGTGATCCACCCGCCTCAGCCTCCCAAAGTGCTGGGATTATAAGCGTGAGCCAGCACGCCCAGCTTGCTCCTTTTTTATAAGGAGCAGATGGCTTGCCTTCAAGAAGTGTGCTGTCTACCAGTTATAGGGCATAAATAGCAGTGACAGTTCACTGCTCTGCAGTAAAGAGGAAGAAACAACTACATCTATTTGAATAGATCAAGGAAGACCTCATGAAGGAGATAAAATTAAGGATAGGTGTTGAGGGGTAAGAAGGAGTTTAAAGAAAAGCAGATACTTGTTCTGAAGAAAAAATAGTGACCAAAATTATAAAGAAATAAAAATGGCCAATGTTTCTCAACCTTGGCCTTGGTCAGAATCACTTGAGGGAGGTTTTTATTAAGATAATCAGGCCCCAACAAAGACTTACTAAATTAAAAACTCCCAGATGAAGGCTAGGCACATACATTTCAAAAAATTCCAAAGGTGATTCTGCTGTGGTCGAGGACCACTGATTTAGGAGGTGTTTGGATAAAGGCCAATAGTCCAGCTGAAATACAGGGTCCATGAAGGAGGTAAGACTGGAAAGATTTTTTCCATTAGGCTTTGCAGTGTGTTGAATTCCAAGCTGAGAAGTCTACATTGATATTCTTTGGCAATGCCTCTTAAGCAGGTATATAAATGATCAGTGCACTTCACGCAACATTTTGTAAAAATAAAAAATATTGCATACAGATGAATGGGAGAAACTGGGAACAAGAAGGCAAGTTAGAAGGCTATGCAGTATTTCAGGCAAGGGGAAATAAGGGCCTGAACAGTGCACTGCCAGTGGAATGGGGTAAAAAAGAAATAAAGAAAGCTTTAATTAAAAAGATTACAGTAAAAAAAAAAAAAAGTAGAATATTGAAGATGATGAAGATTTTCAGCACAGGTAAGTAGAATGTTGTTGAGGCAACTAATACAGATGGAAAACAACTGAGAAGAAACAGATGTCAGAGTATTTTGTAAATATTGGCTTTGAACAGGTGACTATGTGCGCAGTACAGGTTTACATCTGCTAATTTTTAATAGTGCCCTCTTCAACCCTCCATAGTGACCCAGATAATAAATTAACATGACCTTAGGTTTACATTATCCCTCTGGACATGTCTACAGAGGGTTACAAAGGAGGATGTGGGGACAGATCCTCAGTATCAGGAAGGGAAACCACATCTAAGAGGTGAGTATTAAAATTGAGAGGGCAGATGACATAACCAACAGAAAATAAGCAGAGAGAAAAGAGGTGCCAAAGGAGCACCCTTTGTAATGGGGGAAGAGGGAGAAGAATCCACACCAAAGAAATAACACACAAACAAAATGTTGGGGGGGGGGTCGCAGAGAAGGAAAAATAATCACAAAAAGAAAATATTATGGAGTCAAAGAAGTAAAGTACTAAAAAGGAAGGATGTCAAAAATGTTATCAGGGTAAAGACATAGGAGAGGTCACCACTGAATATGAAAAATGAGGTGACCCTTGGGGGATTATGAAAGCAGTGTCTGCAAGTAATGAGGGAAAAGCCTCTAGGGTGCTGACAGGATAATGGGAGATAAAGAAAACAGAAACAATGATTAAGACTACTCTTTCAAGAAGATAAGAGGGTGAAGGGGTCTTGGTGGGTCATGGGGAAGAACAAGATAGAAAAAAAGGAAGTGAACACCAGGAGGGAGATATATTAACCTGAGGAAGAAGATGGGAGTATAGTGAGAGGAATCTACAATGAAGACAGGGAGCATATTTAATAGGAGAAAAGAAAGTGGAGATGCCCGAGAGGTACGGCCCAAGCCATGACTGTGGCTCTAGGATGCCTGAAATAAAGACCGACTGAGAAGCTACGGTTTTACAAGTATCACTAGCTAGGAGAACAAAGTCACTGAGAGAGATGGAATGAGGTGGTATGAAGGTAAGGTTTGTAGTCCAGGCCCTAAGGAAGATGGGGAAATGTCCCAGAGATGAAGAGGATAGAGAAGATGATGGTATTAGGTGATGCAACTGTAAAATACAGATTTCAAAATAAAGGTTTTTGAATAATGATGACAGAAGCATAGTCACATCTTTCAGGTTTGGAGAAAACATTTCTGAGTCTACCTACCTATATCCCATACCTCTCCCCTACCCTATTTTCATCAAATATTGGTAGTTTCTAGAGATGGAGCAGATAACAGGGAAGTTCATCCTCAAGGAAAAATGTCAATTAATTCAAGACTATGGGAAGAATGCTAAGAAAAATGCTAATCACATGGGAAACTGGAATCCAAAAGAAAAAGATTGCAGTGAGCCTAGTAAAAACAGTTAGAAAACGATCCAGAAAGGAGATAATATTCTCAGAAAGAAAGAGACATGAAACAGGAAAGCAAAGCGGGAAGGGCATTGCACCTAGGGCTCTAACAGATAATCAGTTACACAGGCTGCTGGTCATGAGAGGTGGGTGGAAACTCTTATTCTAAATAGTACAGACATTATGAACAGATTAAAAGAAGAACTAGAATAACCAAATTAACCTTGATCTATTCTTCACACTTCAAAACAGAATTAAATTCAACTTTATCTCAAAATACACACTGAAGAAGTATTTTTACCCATGTAAGCTTGCACTGGGCTTTCCTACAAGTATTGTAAGATTCCAGGCAAAGAGGTAAGCAAATCACATTATGAACATCTCCCACTCCCTACCCCTATCTCATTTTTTTTTTTCCTCGCTCTGTCGCCCAGGCTGGAGTGCAGTGGCCGGATCTCGGCTCACTGCAAGCTCCGCCTCCCGAGTTTACGCCATTCTCCTGCCTCAGCCTCCGGAGTAGCTGGGACTACAGGCGCCCGCCACCTCGACCAGCTAGTTTTTTGTATTTTTTAGCAGAGGCGGGGTTTCACCGTGTTAGCCAGGATGGTCTCGATCTCCTGACCTCGTGATCCGCCCGTCTCGGCCTCCCAAAGTGCTGGGATTACAGGCTGAGCCCCCGCGCCCGGCCCCCTATCTCATTTTTATGTTATATGGCTAGAATGAGATTAGAAATAACCTTTAAGGCTGCCTTCAAAGTTTTTCTTTTTTAAGAGGTTTCAAAATGAAGCATGCAGCCACGGGGGTGTGGAAGTTGGGGATAATGGGATTTTACAGATTGATTATGTGCACACATAAAAGCAGTGCTTCTTTTTCAATGCCAGCTGGCTGGAGTGGAGGGAGGATAGTCTAGGCAATTACTAAGCAAAGTAATTACCCTGTTGAATGTACGTTGGGGGCTTTGATAATTGTGACAACACAAAGCTGAGGCTAGTTCATACCAATGTTCCATTAAAAAGCACAGAATCACTGCTGGAATCTCGCATTTTAATTTCCTTAATATGGGGATCAATGTTAATGAATATACCCAGAAAAGACTAGGTTAAACAAAAGTCTAACAGAAGTTTCTCTTTCTAAAATATGTTCTGTAAATATTAGTGACGTCTTACACATACAGTGGGCTTAATAAGTGCCTGCTGATTATGTTGCTGCTACTACAGACCCTACCATTTGTTGAAGACTTTGTCCAGCCCAGCGTTAAGTATTTTAGATCTTTTAATCTCATTTAATTCACACAATAACTTTAGAGATAGGAATTATTATCCTTATTTTTCAGATATGCAAATTAAGACTTTGAAAGGTCATAGAGATTTGTTATCCATTCAACCTTAACAATGATGTACTACTGAGTATCTGTTCAACAACTGTGGCTGGACTTGGTTGTACAATAGTAGACCAAAAAGACATGAAGATTATGGTTGGGGGAGGGCAGGAATCTAGATTTTTTTTTTTTTTTTTTTGAGACAGAGTCTTGCTCTGTCACCAGGTTGGAGTGCAGTGGTGCCATCACGGCTCACTGCAACCTCCGCCTCCCAGGTTCAAGCAATTCTCCTGCCTCAGCCTCCCAAGTAGCTGGGACTACAGGCACATGCCACCACACCCGGCTAATTTTTTGTATTTTTAATAGAGATGGTGTTTCACCACGTTGGCCAGGATGGTCTCGATCTCTTGACCTCGTGATCCACCCGCGTTGGCCTCCCAAAGTGCTGGGATTACAGGTATTAGCCACCACACCTGGCCAGGAATCCAGACATTAAACAAAACTCAAAGGAATATAAAGTGAAAAACTGTGATACGTACCACAAAAGAGAAAAACATGGTGCTATGAGTGAGCATAACAAGAGAACCTATTTAGATTGGGTGGTAAGAGAAAGCCTAAGACCTGAGAGATAAAGAGTCAGCCATGTAGAGTGAAATGAAGAGTGTTCTGAGCACAGGAAACAGGCTGAGTTAAAGCTGCAAATAGGAAATCAGCTTAACGTGTTTAAGGATTAGAACAATTCAGGTGGCTCAGGCTCAGTGATCAAGACATAGGTGAGATCAGCAAGGTAGGCCTGAATGAGGAGTCTGAACTTCACTCTGGCATAAAAGAAAGACAACCGACAGTTTTTAAGAGGGCAGGGAGGAAGACGGGGAGAAGAGGGGGTGGGGAGCTGGAGAAGTGAGTAAAAGAGGAGGAGAAGGTGTGGGGATCAGACCGTCAGATTTCAATTGTAATAAGGTCACTCTAGCTACTCTATGGAGAAACACTGTGTGGAACAGAATAGTGGTGTCAAGTAGAGAGGTGGAAAGATGCTCAAAATATTTTGAAGCTGTAATGGATTTCTTCTTAAAGTTAAATAGTAAGTAGTAGAACAAGAATTCTGTTACTGAAGCTTGGGCTCTTAACTTCTTCATCAGCGGTGTTCAATCTTTTGGCTTTCCTGGGCCACATTGGAAGAAGAAGAATTGTCTGGAGCCACACGTAGAATACACTAATACTAATGATAGCTGATGAGCAAAAATAAATAAATAAATAAATAAATAAATAAATAAATAAATAAATAAACAAACAAACAAACAGAAAGAAAGAAAGAAAAAAATCACACAAAAAAAATCATGTTTTAAGAAAGTTTACGAATTTGTGTTGGGCCACATTCAAAGCCATTCTGGGCTGCACGTGGCCCACGGGCTATGAGTTGGACAAGCTTGTCTTAAATACTGATCAGAAACACTTCGTCAGTAAATGTTTTAAAGTTTGAGTCAAGAAAAAAAGATTATTTCCTTTTACTGAGATAACAACTAGAAAGCATTTTCAGGATGAAATCTCAAAACATTTAATGGGGAGGTGTGACTTTTTCTTCCAATACTTACAGACCTCTGCCCCATGATGCTGAATGATGACTTGGGGTCGTCAATAGTCAATGACTGTCAACTACCCTAAAAGTAACACTTGTCTTTCTTGTAGCTTTCAGTGAATTTAAACTCAGAGTTGGTAGAAATAACCTTAATGTCTGGGTTCCCTACAAGATCTTTTCATGATCCCATCACATCTTCTAAGAGCCGCAGTATAAGAGAATGGAAGTTTCAGATTACTGAAGCTTTTTCCTAGCTTTGTGCTGAAGTTGAGACATTTAACTCAAGAGAATACTGACTAGCTTACAAAGTTAACAAATGCCAAGATTATTTAGTGTTTTTCAATAATCTTTAAAAAATCTTTGAATAATTATTATGTTATATTCAGAGTACACTTGCCAGACCTACATAAAGACAGGTATCAGAGGTCCATATTTACTCCATGCTTTTAGCCAATATATCATAGAATGTTAAAGCTAGAAGATATTTCATCAATTTTGGTGATGTGTACTAACCATTAAATTGTGTTAAATCCCCTAATTGTTTTAAAACAATACTTTTTTTTAGTTTATAGTTGAACTGTAACTGCTTTACAGGTTTTGTTTGTCTGTAATGGAAAATCATGTAGCTAATCTATGAATCGCAATATGCTTCTAGCTACTAAGCTAACTACTAGCTCATAGTACTTATCATATAAGTTAAATGCTACCTTTGTTGTTATTATCTGATATATTTAATATTTTGCTTATGTGTTATTATCTATATGCCCCACTAAATGCAACTCCATGAAAACAAGAATTTTTTTCCCCCCTGTTGTTTCACTGCTAAATCTTTCCAACATGTAAAACAATGCCTGAAGCCTAGTGGACACTTACAAAATATTTGTTGGATGATTGAATAAAAGAATGAATGGGCTTCAAACACTTACATCACTAAGTATTACCTGAGACAATCTTGGTGAAAGCTCTTTGTAAACCGTAAGCCATTCTACAAATGTAGAGCATTAGCAAAGACCATTTATTAAGCATTTCACATCCATTATCTCCCTTACTTCCCAATTCACAAAAGAAACTAAAGTTCAAACAGCTAAAGCAACTTGCCCAATATAACACAGCGTAAGTGGTAGAATTAGAATTCCAACAAACAAGTTGATTCCAAATCCAAGTATCTTGACTCCAGATCTCCTGCCTTTTCTATCTTGCTCTTTATCGTGACATGCTGACTCCAAGTACATAAAACAAAACATACCAGAACACTATTAAATTATACATACAAATCATATTTGAGATAATGACTAAGAGCATTATCTTTGAATTAGACAGACCTACATTTTCATTCCAGTTTTTGCCACTTATTTGGGATATGGCCTTGGTCAACTTTTCTAAGCCTCAGTTTCACCTTCTGTAAAATAAGGTAGTAATAATGCCTCTCTAATTGTGTGGAAAAAATTATGTATTTCAAGTAAAGGACTTAACTCGCGAGTATGGGTTAATGGCTCAAAGTGCCTAAAATTTTATTTATTTATTTATTTATTTATTTATTTATTTTGAGACGAAGTCTCGCTCTTGTTGCCCAGGCTGGAGTGCAGTGGCGCGATCTCAGCTCATCGTAACCTCTGCCTCCCTGGTTGAAGCAATTCTCCTGCCTCAGCCTCCCAAGTAGCTGGGATTACAGGCATGCACCACCTTGCCTGGCTAATTTTGTATTTTTAGTAGAGACGGGGTTTCTCCATGTTAGTCAGGCTGGTCTTGCACTCCCAATCTCAGGTGATCCACCACCCTCAGCCTCCCAAAGTGCTGGGATTATAGGCGTGAGCCACCGCGCCTGGCCAAAAAATTTTATTTTTATCTTTGATGATAAAGAAACATTTTCCTGGTATCTTACAACCGACACTTGAATGTGGAATGACAAAAAGAGGGAAGTGTAGAAACAAATCAACAGACTTCATTTGCATTTCTATTTTCCCTCTGTACTCTGCACTGATTTTACAGAAGCAAATGCTAACAAAGCCATATTTTTCTCTCTCTCTCCCAACACAGAACTGGGCTCATTACATTACTCTGCTGCCTACTGATAAAGGTACAAGTGGAAATGTCCACTGCTAAAATGCAGAAGGAATAATAATTTTTTTAAAAAAAGATTAGTTATCTTAAAGCTGTTAAAATGGTAAAGTAGTCTTCTTTGAGGTTTCCAGAATCCCAGTAAATTTTTTTCTTAAATAAGAACACCTATCTAGATGGTTACCTATTAAATCAAAGGTACAGAGTTACTAAAATGTATCAGTGTATAAGCACCAGGAACAGTGTTTCAGATGAATTAGCCACTCCTATTAGAATCACTTTTATTGGGAAAAAGTGTTAACAGCCAGGTACATGTCTCAGGCACTTTATAGTCTTGTACTTAACTACAATAGCATGTTGCAAAATCCAGGTTCCTCCCTTCTAGTTCTGAATCCAAATTAGCATGTCCTTGTTCTTGAGAGAGAGAGTCTCTTCTCTGGTTGTCCATGTGTGTTTACACAAGATATTCTTATTTCATAGTCTATCAATGGCTGATCTTTTCCAGCTACAGAAACTTAGTTAACATATTTCTTCAGAAAATTCTTCTATGAATGTCTACTAATATACTTAAAGGATTAGGTCTAAGAGTAAGAATTACGTTTCAATATTTATTATGGTGCAATAGTCTTACCTAGAAGAAGTGAACTAATTCACAAGCACATTAAAGTTTCTCACCTCCCCAGACAATTTCACACATTTTTCTGCCAATTCTTCACTTTTCCTTAGAAAGTGAAGTCCCAGATAAAGAGGTAGCCATAGATGCCACTAAAACCAATTAACACTTCACCTTCATTTTGGGACCAAAAAAAGGAGGGGGAAAGCAGCGGTTTAAAGCAAATCTTTAATACTTTTGTGAAAGTAAATTTGTAAGTCATTTCAAAGTAAAAGAGAATAAGTTACTTGGGACAGAACAAATGTGGAATATTTAATGTTCAAGTGAAGAAAATTAAGGGCAACTGCTTAACAAATGTTCATAAAATATGCAACTATTCACCAACTATACTATCCCTTAATGATAAAAATTAGAAGGTTAAGAATTCCTTGAAAGTATTTTAATCCTTATCTCTCCTTCAGCCAGCCTATGACAGATAACAAAGTGACCAATATATTATTTTCAAATCTTGCTCAGAGAAAGAATTCTATAATATACTTTAGAATCTCTTAAAAAATTTAATGTACACACCAAAGTGTCTTAATGTAGATGTTAAATGTAGACATTTTTAAATGTAGACAATAAAGTGTTATATAATTAGCTTACAGAAAACCCCTCAGGTGCTAATACTATTTATATAAAATATTGAAGGGATGACAAGTATGAGTGTTTTCAAACATGCCACTCTGGCATACAGGATAGTGGTTGTGAAAAGAGTTTTGGAGTTGAGCTACCCCAATTTCAAACCACACTGCTTCTAATACTTATTAGCAGGGCAACTCTGGGCAAAATACTTAATCTCTCTGAATTTGCCTTTCTTAATCTCACTTTGTAGAATTGGTAAATGAATTAAAAGTACTAAAAGTATATGAAGTACTTAGTATAGTAGTGTCTGACACATTAGTGCATACTTAGCATTTGGTGGCTATAGGCAATATATTGTAAGGGTTGTATAGATTCTGAAATCTGATTTCTCAGGTTCAAGTCCAGGTTTTCCCATTAGTTACTTATTTGGCTCTGGGCAAATTATTTCATCTCTGTATATTAATATTAATAGTAATAAATACATGAAAAAGATTAGAATAGTGCTTTGTACATGGTAGTGCTCAAAAAATAATTTTTATATTACCTCAACTGAAGTCTCATAGAAGCTAACATTTAAAGAACGTAGGAGGGCAGTTTTCTCTTCTGACGTTTGATTTGACTAGCAATAAAAGTAAATGAACACTATCAACTCAATCCGCATCCATAAATCTTTCCTATACACCAATATGCAATTATGTATTGATCAAATTCCCAGTGCAGCCTCACTAGTTTCAAGTTTTTCAGACTTGTCTGATGATACAAATCTCCCAGAGATTGTGACTGAGCAGGTCTGGGGTGGAGGGGTGGGGCCTGGAATCTGTATGCATAATCAGTTTCCCAGGGGAGTCCTATGGCTAGGCAGGCTCAGAATCCCTGAGTCAGTTGAAGCTGTGCCCAAACACAGAACCTAAGAAGAATATCTAGCAGTCACATCCACCTAAGAGAATTATTGTATTATAAATATTATGTAATGAAAATGAGAATTTTGAAAATGATTTGTTATTCAGCAAATATTTTATTATTTATCGGTACCAAATATTGATTGAGGGCCATTTAAGCATATTTTATAGTATAATTCAAAAAACAGTGTACAAAGGTTAATTGGAAAAGAAACCTACTCTTAAAAATTGAAGTAATTTGGGGTGGTAACAGTGGGAAACAGAAAGAAAGAACATCATCGACAAAGATATGCATACAGCCTGGGAGCGGTGGCTCACTCCTGTAATCCCAGCACTTTGGGAGGCTGCAGAGGGTGGATCATTTGAGGTCAGGAGTTCAAGACCAGACTGGCCAACATAGTGAAACCCCGTCTCTACTAAAAATACAAAAATTAGCTAGGCATGGTGGCGGGCACCTGTAATCCCAGCTACTTGGGAGGCTGAGACACCAGAATCACTTGAACCCAGGAGGCGGAGACTGCAGTGAGCTGAGATCACGCCACCACAGTCCAGCCTGGGCGATGGAGCAAACTCAGTCTTGAAAACAAACAAAAAAAAGATATGCATACAGTTATGTGTCACTTAACCACAGGATATGTTCAAAAAATGCATTGCTAGGCCATTTCATTGTTGTGTGAACACCAGAGAGTGCATTTACACAAGCCTAGATAGTATAGCCTACTACACACCTAGGCTATATGGCATACTCAACTTCTCCTAGGTTGCAAACCTGTACCCCATGTTACTATACTGAATACTATAAGCAATTGTAACACAACGGTATTTGTGTGTCTAAACATAACAAAACATAGAAAAGGTACATTTAAAATATGACATAAAGGATTTTTTAAATGGTACACCTGTATAGGGCACTTACCACAAATGGAGCTTGCAGGACCAGAAGTTGCTCTGGGTGAGTCAGTAAGTGGTGAGTGAATGTGAAGGCCCAGAACATTATTAAACATAACTGTAGATTGTATTAACACTGTACACTTAAGCTACACAAAATGTATTTTTTAAATATTTTTCTGTCTTCAATAATAAGTTCACCTGACTTCACTGTAACTTTTTCATTTTATAAATTTTTAACTTTTTTCAACTTTTTAACTCTTTTATGATAACACTTAACTGAAAACACAAACACGTTGTACAGCTGCACAAAAATATTTCCTTTCTTCCTACCCTTATTCTTTAAGCTTTTTTTCTATTTAAAAAAATTTAACTCTTTTTTTTTTTTTTTACTTTTAAGACTTTTTTCTTAAAAACTAAGTCATAAACAGACATCTTAGCCTAGGCCTAAAAAGGGTCAGGATCACCAATATCACTTTCTTCCACCTCCACATCTTGTCCCACTAAATATAACATGCATGAAGCTGTCATCTCCTATGACAACAATGCCTTCTTCTGGAATACATCCTGAAGGACCTGCCTGAGGCTGTTTTACAGTTAACTGTGAAAAATAAAATAAAAAGTATAGTAAATACATAAATTAGTAAGATAGTCCTTTTTTCTTATCAAGGATGATATACTGTACATAACTGTATGTGCTATAGTTTTATACACCTGGCAGCATGGTAGGTTAGTTTTTACCAGCATCACCACAAATACAAGAGTACTGCATTGCACTATGACCTTATGACGGCGAGAGAAATTTTTCAGCTCCATTATAATCTTATGGGACTATGATTGTATATGTAGTCCATCATTGGTTACAATGTCCTTATGCAGCACATGACTGTAATTTTATGGTACCTTTTGACTTGAGGAGTTCATTAAGTGTAGGATCAAGGGTCCTGTTAATCAAGGGGTCTGGTTCTTTAAGAGGTCTGTTACAGTTATTTACAACACTGCTATCATTGCTAATAGGTTAAAAATGCTAACAATTTTAGAACATCCAAATAAATTAACTACAAAAATTAAAGGGTCATTATTTTTCCTTGATCCTTCTGAACATTTGTCTTTAGAAACAAATTATAGTTTGAGTAAAATTAGCACAAGCATGGATCTGAATTTTTTCAAGAAAAGATAAGAGGAAATAACTTCATTTTCAGCAAGCCCCATGCTCACACCACACACATACCCCATACATGCTCAAACTTCTAAAACTGGAAGAGTTTTAGAGAATGAAAAGAGTCTGGAATCTATATACTAGTAGAAACACAAGGAAAACAATTGTGTAGGAAATACTAGCACAATAACATAAAAATAGCACTGATATTCTACTAAATGGAGAACACTTGTAAACTATAGCATAGCAAATGTTTGCAGTTTTCAACAGTTTATTATTAATTTCATTAGCCAATGTGGTCAAAAAAGTATGTATCTGTCTATTTTTTTGTTTATTTATATAGTTATTACTATTTAAGATACAAGTTAATACAGTGAAATCATTAGGTAAAATAGTGAAATCATTAGGCAATTCTCTCTATTCTCCTGGTCAGAGAATTTCTGGCTACGTGCATGAATTTGGAATAAAGTAGACTTAAACATAGTCATTATAGCTATTCAAATATTACTGGTCCATAGACACATGAGTTAAACATTTAACAGATATTACTTAGAATATCACCCAAGGGAACAGGCACAAAACTTCAGGTTTTTCAGTCATTCACTGCCCCAAGAATTTAGAAAATAAAGAGGCACTTTAGGACTATTATATCTAATCCTGAGAGCTTCTTTCTGAGTGGTGAGATTATAGGCACACTTTTTTCTTTTTACTTTTCTGACTTTCCCAGTTTTCTAGAAAGAAAGTACTGTATTCTTTTTATAACTAGGGACTAAATTCCTCCATTTAAGGAAATTACGTG
Source organism: Theropithecus gelada (assembly GCF_003255815.1). Classification (NCBI taxonomy): domain Eukaryota; kingdom Metazoa; phylum Chordata; class Mammalia; order Primates; family Cercopithecidae; genus Theropithecus; species Theropithecus gelada. Next base: position 85,676,534 of record NC_037678.1, on the reverse strand, counting down.
AAGGGTCTAAGTTATTCGAATATTATAGTAAGGCCATTTAAAAACTTTTTCCTTGAAGAGGTTGAATCATACTGTCCCTCAAAAAAAATTGTCTTGGATAATCCTCATTTTATTCATTAAAAAATAATGTAAGAAATAAATTATAAAAGAGCTGAAATTCTATGTGCCATATCCAAATGCAGATCTTCAAAGGATTGTCCACAGCAGCAAGGCTAAGTGATGATAATAACAGCTTCACTGGTAGTAACGGAAGAACTCCTGTTCATCTGGTATATGATCCAAAGATGCACAGGAAACCCAGTGAAGGGTGGCATATGCATATGACAAATGCATATCCTTTCTCAGCAAGAGGAAAGCCAACTCTTCCATTGTATTGTTATTAAGAGACAGGACATAACCACTGCTACTCATCCTTTACCCTTTCCATCTCCAATTGCCCACTCCCTCCATCTTTATTTTTTCTTTCCTATTCTCTCTGTAGCTTTGGCCTATCTCCACAACCATTCCTTAGTAGGCACTCAGAAGCATTGTTATTCCCAGTGATGGCTCTAAGAATTCAAAAAGGGACAATTTTGTGAACAGACACTGTAATATGTGGCAGAGATCTATGTGGCCTCCCATGTACACAAACATGGCCACTTCCTAGAGCTAATCCACAATTGATTTGTTAAGACATACTGCATGTATAAGATGGGTTCAGTAATTTTCCTTTGAGCCTTTTTCAAATTTTCTTAAGTACCATGCTAATATAAGTCCAGTATGCCTGATGTCATGCTATTTGAGGAGGCAATATGCATCCAAAGGGCCAGGAACTCACTATGAGTCTTTAAAAATAATAACACCCTTACAGAAAGGCATCTATCAAAACGTGAGTTCAATAAAATGATATGGACAAAGTCAGAAGATGGAAGCTGTTTTAATCCAGCACCTTCAGCTACATAAGATCCATATTCTACTGCTCACTGCAAGACTTCAGCTGACATATTCTTCAAAGAACTGACATGAGGAAACTCAAAAATGCCTAATGACAGACCTTTCTGAGGTTCTCAAACTGAGAGCTGTTTGCTTGGGTTTATAAAGTGCAGAAACAACTTAGGAGGCAAATAACATAAATGCCATCAGTATGTTCCAATCCAGAAGTTTTTATTACAGTAAGTTTAGCTCTGGGCAAGCTGCCGCAATCAGCATATTGTGATAGCAAATACACTGACTCTGTATTTTCTTTCTAAGCAGTATATAGCACTCAGACTGTTCCTGAGAAAGATTCATGAAACAGCTCTAATCAACACATTATAGTTGGAACAGCTATATGTAACACTCACAATTTTTATGCCTTAATTGTCAAAATTGTTTGCTTTGCAGATGAACACAATCAACTTTAGCTTTCAGTAAGATCATCCAAACTAATTATCAACTGACATGACAAATTACCCCTATACTTCCACTATCAAGGGCATCCTCTGAGATTATAATTCAAATGCTAGAAAAGAAAAATCTAGAAATGGAGGCAAATAATAATTTACCAAAATGAATTACAAAAGTAAAGCTAAATTAGAAAAAATGTTCCTGCTTTTTTTTTCCAAAAAATTTCAAAGACCATTGGTAATATTAAAAGTTCTTTCTCACTCAGAAATACAGGCAACATCTGACAACATAGGGCTTACTAAATGGAGTGTCTTCTGAAAGTTGGAAAATCTTAGTTTTCTTCCCAGCTTACTGTTTTATGATCTTCTGAAATATTAACTTATTAACCTCAAATTTCATAGCTCTACAAGGAGATCTACAATTGTTATTTTAGACTTTATCCCAAAGCAATAGTTTCTCAAACCAATAAAAAAACTGAATATGTACCAAAATTTTACTGGAAGAAAAAGTGAATGAAGTCCATAACATCCTCCAAATGTAGTAAAAAAAAAATTCAAAAGTTCTTTATCAAATCCATAGTGAAGAAAAAAATGAAAGGTAAAGAAGTGGCTGTCTCTCACTTATCCATGTTATCAGTTTATGCCAACATTCAGATTCCTTTTCCATTCCCCAACCAAAATTCAGAACCACACATACAGAGGTCCCTTTTGGTTTTGAATTAATATTTCAAGTTTAATGTGAACTTTATTAAATTAATAGGGAGGTTATCTTATTCTCAGATTATGCTGAAGTTTTCAAATTTATGGTAAGCAATTATCAATAAGTCATCCATAACTTGTATACTTGTACTTTATCTCCCTCTCGGATTAATAAAATTCATTTTCCTTCTCAGTAGTCAATTTTGTGTGTGTATGTGTGTTTTATTTAGTCTATGGTTCACACTTTGAGGAGCACAGAATACCTAGGTTCTAACTGCAGCAGTCAACACCCAACTCAAGTCCAAATATGGTTTGGTATCAAATAGTGGCTTTGCCCCTCTAGCTTAATTATACAAGAAGACAATGCTGGGTCATGGCTAAATGGCACTCCTGGGATAGCTGCAGCAATTTAATGGCCTCATATGCAATTGATCTTTGCTTTGTCAACCAATCTGGGGACACTGAAAAGAGAAAATATTAGGATCATGTTTGCTCTCGCCTCTCTGTTAAGATCTTAGCTATCTGCTGTTTTGCTACCCTCTACAACTTGTCCTCTCTCCCTAGAAGATAGGAATTTTAGATTATCATTGTTTGAGAATGAGGTGCTGGTTTGAAGACCCCCTAAATATCAATTGCCAATTGTCTTATGTTAAAATTTGTGTTACTGTGAGGTATAATCCTGCATAATTTATATTTTATCATAATTTCAGTAAAACATTTAACAATTTTTAATTATATCCTTCAGGATTACATGGAGATCCACAGACTGTATAATCATGTTATTCGGTGGACTGAATAACAGACCCCTAAAATTGATCAGGAACAACCTAGACCTGGGTCTCTAACAACACAACACAGAACCTGTCCTCAAGCCTGAATTTTTTTAAGCTTTTTATCAGTAACTTGAATAATGACACATATGACTTTCTTACCAAGGATTGTACCTTAGAGGTAGAATCAGAATTAAGAGAGAGGGATATCACAGAAACCAAGAAAGAAGAGAATTTTCAAAAGGGAGAAGTTAACAACATTCCCAACTTATAGAGGGAAAGTCAAGAAAGATGAATAATGAATAGTGCCCATTGGATTTGGAAAAAATAGATCATTATTGACTTCAGAGCACTTTTTATGAAGCATCAAAAGTAGTAATGAGAGAATAGAGAGGTTTAAAAATGAAAAGAGATTAGACAAATAAGAGGATTTAGCGGGGAGAGAGAGAAAGAGCAAGAGATACAGAAGAGAGAATGTTAGTTTTAAATGGGAGAAACATGAGTAGACTGATGTTGAAGAAAGGTATCAATAAAGGAGAGACAGTGAATAGATCAAAGTCTTGAGATAAAGAGAATAGAACAGAATCCAAAATAAAGGAATTCAAAACAAAAAAAAATTATATAAAAAAACTTACCCCCAAACACCAGGAGCATCAATTTTCTGAGATACAAGAAAAGATACATGGGCACTTTATAAGCTTGGTCAAAGGGACCAGAATGTCAAAGAATTTTCATTAGACAGTTTTTACTTTGTTCTGCTATTTGAAAATATTCTAAGAGTGAAAAAGAAAATTTATTTGGGAGGTTAAGGAAAATGGTGAAGTATGGGGAATTCCTTTCAACAATTTTATTGGATAGTACGCCAGACTCTATTAGAGATGGCAGAATATGGCAGTGAACTAAATCAGCCAAGAAACATAATAACCACATGGGCTCCCAAAATGTTGTAGTTCCTTGGGATTCTATTCTAGGCCCTCTTCTCTCTATATACACTGTTCCAAGTCAGTCTCTTCCACTCTTTTATGCTTTTGGTTCTAATTACCATCGTAATGTGTATATGATTATATATATGTATGCACTCATGAAGGTTATATTCTGTGAGAAGAAGGCAGACAAATGAAATGAATAAGCAACAATAGTTTACCTGGTAAATAAATGATATGTCCTGTGAAGAAAAATAAGGCAGGAGAAGGCAATAGAAAGTGAAAGAGGTCTATATTTTAGATAAACAGGAAAATCCTCCCTAAAGTGATGATCATTTGAGCTTAAAACCAATTAAAGTGAGAAGGCAAAGCACGCATCTTTATAGGGCAGTGACTTTTAACCTTAGTGCACATTAGCATCACCTGGGAATCTTTTAAAACAAAACTAATATCTGGGTCCCACCCTTCAGAAATTCTGAGTTAATTGGTCTGGGATGTGGTCTAGCATCAGAACTGTTTTAAATTCCCCATTGATTCTAATGTATAGTCAAGACTGAAAATTACTCAACTAGTGGAAGAGCATTTAACAGAGGTAATCACAAGCACAAAGTCCCAGAGCAAGGAACATACTTAGAATCTAGGAGGAAAATATGGGGCAGCTAATCAAGTTTAAAACAAAACTTTAAATCATGGTGCTGACTAGCAAAAGCAATCAATCTTATTTTATACAGACCCCCCCCCCGAAAAAAATACAAAAGAAGACAAAGACAAAAATAAGGTGTGTGACTTTTCAACAGCAGTTCTCAGCAGCCCGAGGTTAGGTGTGGAGAAGGTAGATGGCTGGATTGACCCAGTACTAGGAGTCCAGAGATAAGAGTACTTAAAAAGGCTAATAGAGAGCTTTTGAAATAATAAACTGTTGGATATAACCTGAAGCAAGAAGGAATTAAAGTTGAAAGTTGTGGAGAAGTGGAATGTATCAATGTATAATGATCTAAATAAACAAACCAAAGAAAATGAGTGTGGGGGAGTTTAGTCAACCACAATTTCAGTCTGAACCAGAGGCATACTATGTCTACTAAATATTCTAAGGCAATCTTAGACTTCTTTTTAAAAATACTGGTTGACTTTCATTAGACATTCATTAACTTATCTTCTGGCGACAGAATGGATACTACTTGAACTTGGGAAAGTACAATTCACACATCAAGGGAGGAAGCAGTCTAGACTGCTCTGGGCTGGGCAGAACATGTTTGGAATATTATGTTCAGTTCAGATGAGCCTTTTAAAGAGAGTTTCTGATAAACATAAAGTGTTCAAGGATAGGTAGCCATGATTAAAATAATCTAGACATCAATTCTATTAGAAATGGAAACTTTCTTACCTGAAAAATATGATGACATGAAAGTTTGCAATCATAAGTAGTAAGAGAAAGGAAAGGTCTCAGACATAAAGAAGGGGTTCTCACTTCTTTATCATAGAAATAAAGTGGTACAGAATAATAAAGACACTCAAAATGTGTTCATTCTGGTAAATGATAGAAGACTAGACTTGTAGAGCTAAGAGGTCATGGTACTTCAAGGGGCACTAATGTAGATGTTGAATTTGACACAAAAGAATCATAGAAGATACCATGACACAAGTGCCCTCTATCCTTCATTAGAAGACCCCCAGTGTGTACTATGAATAAGCCACTGTATGACTCTATTAGGAAATTCTGTTCTGCTGAATGTACCTTTAAATGCACTGGGGGCTGTGGGATGGAAGAAACAGGGAGCGGTGTCAGGGAGGTTTGAGTCACTGAAGAGACATATTTGGAACTATGCAGAACTGGAAGACTATAAACCTTAAAAAAGCACAAATTTGATGCATATTAAGTACTAGTTATAAAGGAAACAGGGGTCAGCTGAAGGGCTTCTCAAATGGTGGACTCAGAAAGAGGGTAATCAGTAATTAGAAAGTACTTGCAAGATGTACTTCCTGTTCGAAATCTGTCTCTTCAATGAATGAAAGCCAAATAAAGCAGAGATGAGCTGTGGTGGCTGTGAGGTCGTATACCCTGAGAATAACTGCTCTTCTGGACATTTATTACCACTGTGGCTTCCCAGAGAGAGGATCTAAGGGATGTGAACACTGTGGATGCGACCCTTCTGCCACCTCAGAAAACAAGCTCTCTGGAGCATGGTGGATGCTTGTAAGGGCTCTGTGGCCAGCGTCAGGCAGATTAAAAGAGCCACTGATCCCCTCAGCTGTTGCTTGTTGCCTGAGGCCTTGTGCATTTCCAATAAGAAATGGCTGGTGGTAGGTCTGTTTCATTGAAAAATTGCCCCATAGCAAAGCTGTGACCCTAAAGCAAGAAAACTGAAAAGATAAGTGCTCTGTGAAATTCATTTCACTTTCAACATGTTCTACCTTTACCATAAATATAAGCCATAGTAAGTGGCTCCACCTCTCCACTGACATCAGAGGAAGGAACTTTAGAATCAGGGTTAGAAGACCACCTTCTTTACTGAATGTTTAACAATCTTTCAGTGAATGCAAAATAATTCTATACTTTCACCACTTTAAAAACAACTTCCGGCCAGGCGCAGTGGCTCATGCCTGTAATCCCAGCACTTAGGGAGGCCAGGGCAGGTGGATCATGAGGTTCGGAGTTCGAGACCAGCCTGGCCAACATGGTGAAACCCCGTCTCTACTAAAGATACAAAAAATTAGCCAGGCATGGTGGTGCGCACCTGTAATGGCTGAAGCAGGAGAATCACTTGAACCTGGCAGGTGGAGGTTGCAGTGAGCAAAGATCGCACCCCTGCACTCCAGCCTGGTGATAGAGTGAAACTCCGACAAAAAAAAAAAAAAAAAAAAAAACACTTCCAAGTCTGAATTCTAACATAAGCAAGAATAATAAATTTAAAAGTGCTGTATTCCCTTTGAAAAATCAAGGACATTAAAATCACTCATGTAAAGCAAGTCGCCTATTTCAAGCTTTGTCAAAATCAAATCTCAAGGAAGTACCAAACTCATAAATATTTTGCTACCTCTCTGTGGTAGGCAGAATTCTAAGAATGACTTCCAATGATTTTCACTCTTTTATAACATCCTCCCCCTTTGAATGTGAGTGAAAGTGAAGTCAGAGAGTATCCAAGCCTAAAAAGGATTTAATAAGTCATTGCTGCCTTTGAAGATGTAGAGGGCTGCAAGAAGCTAAAAGCAGCTCTCTGCTGACAATCAGCAAGAAAACAGAAAGTACAGTCCAACAACCACAAGGAACTCAATTCTGCCAATAATCTGAATGATCTTGGAAGCAGATTTTTCTCCAGAGACTCCAGATAAAAGCCCCACAGGATGACATCTAGATTTTAGTCTTGTGAAACTGAGCAGAGAAGCCAGCTACACTTCTGATCTACAGAACTTTGAGATAATAAATGCATGTTGTTTTAAGACAGTAATTCTGTAGTAATTATATAGCAGCAGAAAACTATATACCTGTACTTTCTATACATAGTTCTATCTATCCTAATAAAGGTAAAATTTGTTTTCTACAATTTTTAGAAGCAACAATTTAGAAACAAAAAAAACAGTTTTTCTTATTGTTATAAGAAAAATATTTAATGTAAAGAAAGGAAATCAAGAGAACTTACAGATTTCATAGTAGTTATGCACAAAAGATCAGAATTAAAATAGAATTCATATTTTATAAGTATATATGACTTGCTTTCCAGAAATCTATGTCATATACATTAAGAGGACTACACAGCTATTTCAAAAGAGGGAAACAGGTGAAATCAATAATACCAAGATATTTTAGTGAAAAAAAATATATATATGTAATGCTTTAAGGGGACAGCAATAATAACTTTTCTAGTTTAAATCATTGGTAGAATAAAAACACTCTATTTTCAAAAGAAAAGTGAGACTCAGTAGATATGAAGGTCATTATTTGATCCAAGGAATGACAAGGAACCAACACAACTATTCACCATTCATTTCAGTATGTTCTTGCTTTAGGGAAATTCAAAGAACATTTTTTCATACTTGATCTTTGTTGTTCAGTGGTTCATAGATATGAACGGAGTTTGGAAAATGCTTGGCAGTCTTATAAACTTACAGTATGAGGTTTGTTGGCTTATAACCTATAAGGCAACCAGACTATAAATGTCTTTCTACCACTGCAGATAGTTCATGTTGAAATAAATCAAAGGATTCAATATGCCACCAATACTTGATGTCCTTTCATTTTTTATTTTTTCTTTATTTTTTCCCACCTGAGATGCCGTGGCACCTTTCATTTTTAAAAAAATATAAAGCATATTCACATGCAAATCTTTCTTCAACTCAAGAAGTGGCAGCATGACATAGTGGTTAAATGTGTGGGTTCTAGAATTTGCCTTCCTGAGTAACTCCTAAGTCTACCACCTCCTAGGTGTGTGATCTCAGGCAAATTAGGAACTGCTCGGTGCTTCCAAATCCCTTTCTGAAAATGAAGATAATTAAGAATACATACCTGACAGGATCGTGGCACGTGTTAACAACATTAATAGGTAAAAAGTCTTGTAAGAGTTCTTGGAACAGATTAAGTGCTCAATATCCCTTAGCTCTTATTAAGACTGCCACAGCTTTTCCTTATAATGGTCCCCTAACTTTAGGTAAAATTAGAAATCTTAACAATGGATACATTTTTTAAACAAAGGTCTAAAGTGACAATGATGGCTCACTACAAACTTTCAACTATTTCCTCTGCTTGCCCCATTCTCTTGCATTACATCCAAGGTCTTTTATTCGATGGCTGCTTGTAGGTAAGATAGAAATCAGATGTGGAAAACACAGGATGGACTCTGAGCCTGGCCCAGCTGAATCCTAAACATTAGTCCAAAAATGTAATCTGAAGCGGAATCAGCCTTTGAGGTAGGCGGTGTGACCACCTCTGATTCTGAATCCTACTTAAAAACATAAGTGACTGGCCAAGGAAGACTCAGAGGCACATGGAAGACATCAGTGAGATATGAATGAAAAGCTTGTCAATTTTCTGAAATTTCCACTTGAAATAAATGTACTATTAATGACAACAACAACAACAAAAAAAAAAAAAAAAAAAAAAAAACCCTGAGAGCTTTGTTTCTTTTGCAGCCTTGAACTAAATGAAAGCATTATAAAGTATCCCAGTAATAAAGAGCACGGGCGTAGGAATCAAACACATCCATTTTCAAGGCACTCCTCTTGGTCTCAGTTTCCTCACTACTAAAATGGAAATAATACTTGTGAGTAGTTGTGAGATTCACATGAGCGAATGCAAGTATGCACATACAAGAATGTGTGATACATAATAAACTCTGAGGTAGCGATGTTGTAACAGACATTGGCTGTTATCATTATCAGTAAACAAATGTTTGACTTCTAGGTGAAATCCATCTCTTCCATGTAAAAAGCTATAGGATTTGATAAGCCTCACTCAAACTATCAGTGACTTCATCTTTATGATTTAGAAAACCTTAAAAACAGGTAAAAAGCTATGGATGGGAGTGGGGAAAAGTTGTACTGTCAGCTCCAACGCATGACTCAGAAATGTCACATTGCACCTGCATATGATATTACGATCCTAAATTATTCTATCAAGTTTCTTGGAATAAATTCAGGACTCTAACACAGAAAAAAGTGTGAAATTTAGAATATGAGAATCTCAATTAACTGGTCTTTCTCTGTATATATCAAAAGCAAGTCCTTCACTATGTAAGAAATTAAATCTTTGGTCAGATGCCTCTTCTTTCTGTTCAGAGGACTCCACAAGTAATCTTATCCCTTCTACACTGAAAGGTGTTTTGCAAATATTAACATTAATATTACAAATATTAATAAGGTTAATTCCCTTATTAAATTCCCAGGTTAAGTAGTTATGTTCAGGGTTTATTTTTAAGTTTTATTTAAAAAATAATTCCCATATATAGGCATACCTCAGAGACATTGCAAGTTCAGTTCCAGACCACCAAAAGTCCTCTCAAACCCTGCCACTGCTTTATCAACTAAGTGTATGTAATATTCTAAATATTTTGTTGTTATTTCAACAATGTTCACACATCTTCACCAGGAGTAGATTCTATCTCAAGAAACTATCTTTTTTTTGCTCATCCATAAGAAGCAACTCCTCACCAATAAAGAGAATATGCCAATAAATTGGGCCACGTTTCTGGTTTCCCAGTACATACAAAAGTTATGTTTATACTATACTGAGGTCTATTAGGTATGCAATATGCCTTATGTCTTTAAAATATGTATATATCTCAATTAAAAATACTTTATTGCTAAAAATGCCAATAATTGTCTGAGACGTCGGCAACTCATAATCAGTGCAGGTGGAGGATCTTGCATCAATTGCAGGCTGGGGCGGCTGTGGCAATTTCTTAAAATAAGACAACAAGGAAATTTTCTGTATTCATGGACCCATTCTTTCGCAAAAGATTTCTCTGTATTATGTGACGCTGTTTGATAGCATTTCACCCACAGTAAAACTTCTTTCAAAACTAGAGTCCTCTCAAACCCTGCCACTGCTCTATGAACTAAGTTTATATAATATTCTAAATACTTTGTTGTTATTTCAACAATGCTCACAGCATCTTCACCAGGAGTAGATTCTATCTCAAGAAACTATTTTCTTTGCTCATCGATAAGGAGCAACTCTTCATCCATGTAAGTTTTATCATAATATTACAGCAACTCAGTCACATCTTCAGGATACACTTCTAGTTCTAGTTCTCCAGCTATTTCCACCATATCATCAGTGACTTTCTCCCCTGAAATCCTGAACTCTTCAAAGTCATCCATGAGGGTTGGAATCAATGTCTTCCAAATTCCTGTTCATATTGATACTCAGACCTCCTCCCATGAATCACGAATGTTCTTATCTAGAATAGTGACTCCTTTCTGTACATTTTCAATTGACTTTGCTCAGATCCATCAGAGGAAACACTATCTATGGCAGCAGTAGTCTTAAGAAGAATTCACTTCTTTTTTTTTTTTTTTTTTTGAGATGGAGTTTCACTGTTGTCACCCAGGCTGGAGTGCAATGGGACAATCTTGGCTCACTGCAACCTCTGCCTCAGATTCAAGTGATTCTCCTGCCTCAGTCTCCCGAGTAGCTAGGATTATAGGCACCCACCACCACGTCCTGCCTCAGTCTCCCGAGTAGCTAGGATTATAGGCACCCACCACCACGCCCAGCTAATTTTTGTGTTTTTAGTAGAGATGGTGTTTCACCATGTTAGCCAGGCTGGTCTCAAACTCCTGACCTCAGGTGATCCACCCACCTCGGCCTCCCAAAGTGCTGGGATTACAGGCGTGAGCCACCACACCCAGCCAGAAAAATGCACTTCTTATATACGAAGACTTGAAATTACTCCTTGATACATAGACTGCAGAATGGATGTTGTATTAGCGGATGTGAAAACAGCATTAATCTTCTTGCACATCTCCATCAAAGTTCTTGGGTGACTAGGTGCATTGTCAATGAGCAGTAATATTTTGAAAATAATCTTTCTTTCTCAGCAGTAGGTCTCAATAGATGGCTTAAAATATGCAGAAAACCTGCTGTAAACAGATGTGCTATCATCCAGGCTTCATTCTTCCATTTATAGAGCACAGGAAGGGTAGACTAAGCATAATTCTTGTTAGCACTAGGATATTCAGAATGGTAAATGAGCAGTGGCTTAAACTGAAAGTCACCCACTGCATTAACCCCTAACAAGAAAGTCAGCCTGTCCTTTGATGCTTTGAAGGCAGGCATTGACTTCTCCTCTCTAGCTATGAAAGTCCTAGATGGCACCTTCTTCCAATAGAAGGCTAGCTCATCTTCATTGAAAATCTGTTGTTTAGTGTTAGCGGCCTTCATCAATGATCTTGGCTTGATCTTCTTGATAATTTGCAGCAGTTTCTACATCAACACCCGCTGCTTTACCTTGTGTTTTTATGTTATGGAAATGGCTTCTTTCCTTAAACCTCAGGAACCAACCTCTGCTAGCTTCCAACTTTTCTTCTGCAACTTCCTCATCTCTGTCTGCCTTTCTAGAACTGAAGACTTGGAGCATTATGCTGTATTAGGCTTCAGCTTAAGGGAATGTTGTGGCTAGTGGTCTTCTTTCCAGACCACTCAAACTTTCTCCACATTAGCAGTAAAGCTGTTTTCCTTTCTTATCATTCATGTGTTCACTGGAGTAGCACATTTAATTTCCTTCAAGAAATTTTCTTTTGCATTCCCAACTTGGCTAACTGTATGGCACAAGAGGCCTCACTTTCGGCCTGTCTTGGCTTTTGACATGCCTTTCTCACTAAGGTTAATCATGTCTAGCTTTTGATTTTAAGTGAGAGACATAGGACTCTTCCTTTTATTTGAACACCTAGAGGCCATTGCAGGGTTATTAATTGCCCTAATTTTAATATTGTTGTGTCTCAGGGAAGAGGGAAGCCAGAAGAAAGGGACAGAGATGGGGAAACAGCCAGTCAGTGGAGCAGTAACAAGAAACACACACATTTATTGATTAAGTTTGCCATCTTATATGTGCCCAGTTCACGGCAATTTGTAACGAAGATCACTAACCACAGATCACCATAAGAGATATAATAATGATGAACAAGTTTGAAATATTGTGAGAGTTACCAAAATGTGACAGAAAGACAAAAGGAAAGACATACTGTTCAGACAATGGCACTAATAGACTTACTTGATGCAGGGTTGCCATAAACCTTGAATTTGCAAAAAGCACAATAACTGTGAAGTATAATAAAGGGAAGGACAATAAAATGAAATATATGTGTATATGTACACAAAACAATCAATTATTTTAGAATGAATATTTTTACACCACCACCCAGATGAAGGCAAAGAACACTGCAAGCACTCCTGGAAGTGCAGCACACATTCCTTCGTAATTACAATCCTTGACCAAAAGTAATTCCAATCCCCATTTTTATGGTAATTATTTACTTGCTTCGCTTAATAGTTTACCTAAATTTGCATCTCTTCATGCTATACTTTAAGGTTGCCTATGTTTGAACTGTACTCAAATGGAATCACCCACCATGCACATTTTCATGTCTCGCTTCTTTCACGCAAACATTACCTTTCTGTGATTCACATAAGTTATGCATACACATAGTTTCTTCATTTTCACTACTGTGCACTATTCCATTATATGATTTACCAAAATATATTGATCTATTTGTTGCTGATGGACACTTGTTTTAAGTTTTGAGCTATTATGAATAATGCAGCTATGAACTTCTTGTATATGTCTCTAAATGCACACACACACATATAAACATGTTGGGTATACATCTAGGGAGAGAATTGCTTAATCTTTAGATATTCATATCTTCACATTTAGCAGATGATATCAAATTTTCCCAAGGTCATTGTATCCTAAGTATTAATTATAGCAAGCTTATAAATATGATAATTTGTTCAAACTGAGTCATAGTCTATGGGCACGGCTGCAAAATAGTTCTGTAACTGAGATGATAATAAACATGGTCCCAGCTTTATGATGAGAAAATCCATGGTCATTTGCATGTCTTTCTAGCTAGGTTTCCATATAGATAGATGATTCCAACAGGTTGAATCAGAGTAGATTATGAAACTACTCTATTGCTGTGCAAGTAGAATCAGCCTGAGTAATTGACAGACCAAGAATAGTACCTCAAAATTCTGTTCTGACTTGGGACCAGAGCTCAGCATACCTAATGAGTTTCTACAATTCTTGAATATTGAAAGCTAATGTACTAGGAGACAGTAACACGTGCAATATAAGTTTTATCCTCTATAGAGTAAACTTAGTGCTAGGCTCAGTCCCATTGTGTCTTCCTAGTTGGACCGATATCTGGAACTACTGCTTGTGATATGACAATACATCAGAAGGCAGGCTGCATCTACAATATCTAGAACAGGGTTGGCACATATTGGAAACTCTACAAATAACATTTAAATGATAAATAAATACATCGTTAAGTTAAAAATAGCAAGGTACAGAATGGTAGCACCGGGTATTACCACTCTCCCAGCCCCCTACGCAGTCCCCTCCTAATGATACTCTGTCTTGCAAATCCCAGCGGGTTTCCCCTAACGCCAGTCTCTGCCTCCTCAATTCAGCGAGTTGGCTGGGTTCTGTTTCAGTTCTCCTTCCTGCCCCTTGGCCTGGATTCAGCCTCAGAGAGGAAGATGGGACAAACGCTGGGCCAGTCTTACTGATTTCCCTCCTCTCAGGTCTCACAGTCCTATGTTGCCTGTTGTCTGCTATCTGAAAACAGTTGTTACGTATTTTGTGTTTGATTTTCTAGTTTTTTATTACAGGAAAGAAATTCTGGCAGCAGTTAAACCTTCATGGAAAGAAGTACAAATCGTTTTCCTAACTTCTCCAAGAGTGATAAAGAGTGTTTCCAAGGTGAATTTAAATGGTATTGTGATAGAAAAACACACACGTGCACACACAAACCCAATTCTTATCTTGTAAAGGTTCTATTAATTTATGAACTAAGTGATATAATTTCTGAGATTTGCTTCAAAAATATACGTAAGGGTGAAATTGCATGGGTATATACATTGGCCATGAATTGATAATTACTAAGTTGGATGATGAGTCAGTGGGAAGCCACTGACTGGCTGTTTCTGACACAGAAGTAGCTGTGTCAGAAACAGCTACTACTGAGTTTACAGTTAGGTAAGACATTAATAAAATTGCCAGGGTATGGTAAAAAAGAAAACTTGCTTACTCATTTTTATTCATCAATGGACATTTACAGCAATTAGAAAACCTGCTAAACATATGGTTCACTTTAAAAATCAACTTAAAAGAGCTCCACAACTTAAAAGAGCTCCATCTTTGCCAAATTTATAATTTATGAGCTCTGAAAATACTTCTTTAAAAAGGATTCTATCAAAAGAGCATCTCAATGCCTACTTTTTACTAGTGGAATAATGTTGTTTGCTTCTATGATATATACATTCTCTGCCATAGCTAATTTTTAAATAAATTAGTTGCCTACAAAATATTCAAGCTCCTTTGGGCTTCTGGCAAGCTTCCTATTAATGTATTAAAAATGTCATTAGCTACTAACACATAAAAGAATACTAACACACAAAATAATCCATTTTATATGCTGCTCTCTGTAAACAGCAGAATAAACAAACAGTACCATTCAAACTCAAGTCAAGCCTATCCTCATGCTTACTGCTCACTAAAGGTCTGTCAGAAGATTGTAATTAGGCTGTAAATCCTGGGTTCCAAGCAGCTCTCAAAAATCATTTTACAAACTATTCATCTAGCAGCTATTTTATTTGTCCCCTAACAGAAATTCAATCCTCTAGTCACTGTGCTATACACACATGCATGAACACACACACATGCATACACCCAAACTAACTAGAATTATTCAATGATTGTTCAGCTTATGCTGCTACAACTGTTAAAGTGAGGACTTACATACATAAAAAGGTTAAAAGTGATTTGGTTTGGTTGAAACACTACACCAAACACATTTTAGGTAACTAACATATAACTTTCCTCATTAATCTGATGGGCTTCTTCTTTCTAGTGATGTGTCCCGATTTGGGACTTGGGCATAACAAATGATTCACTGCCCTTTAAAGCTCAAACCTAATATTCATTCACCTTTTTTGAAATAATGCAATGCTGCTGGAAAAGGTGTAATGTTAAATTTATCTGTATATTTTCATACTCTTCCAATGGCAGATATTTTACCTAGGAAAGTGAGCTATGAGATAAAAGGGAAAGACACTCTATAATGCACTTTTGGAAGGGCTGAAGACTCAGCTGGCAGACATATAGTGTCCTTCTTGGTGATCATTTTCCTCCATTGGATCTCTTTGCTGGACTATCACACATCTGCCAAAATGCTGCTTGAAAAACCTCCAATGGCTTCCCATTGCAATAAGAATAAAGTCCACACTCTTTACAGTGGCCTAGTGGGCTTCCATGATCTGGCCCCTGCTCACCTCTCTGAACTCACACCTTACCACTCCCCAGCCTGCACATCTAGCCACAGTTTTGGTTTCTTTATGAAACCAAGCATCTTCCTGAAATAGATCTTTTTCCCCCAGATCTTCACATGGCTAACTCCTTCTCGTCATTAAGGTCTCACCTGAACTGTCACCTCTTTAAAGGGGCTTTTTCTGATCATTGTTACTAATATAAGGTACCCACAGCCCCTACCTCAATTCACTCTCTATTCTTTTTTCTTCTGTGTTCTTCAAACCATTTATCTCTATCTAAATTGTTATTACATATTTATTTGAGTGTCTTATTAGCTGTTTCTCCCAATGGATTATATACTACTTGATGACAAAGACTTTTTCCATATTGATCACTGCTATATCTCCAGTGCCTAGAGCAGCATATGGTATCTAGTAAGTGCTCAATAATATTTGTTGGATAAATGATTGAATATTTATGTTTCAGTTTGTACAGTCAAACTGTGTTAATATATATTCTCTCTTTTAAACTTGAGAAAGTCACTGAGTTATGATGTCTCTTAGTCCTTAATTTTCTGAGCTTCCCAAGAGCAGATACTATCTCCCTGTTTCCCCACTGCTTAGCCTAGTGCCAGGCACATAGCAGGTGTTCTGTAATTACTTAATGAAACAACTCCTGAATAAATGCATGAATGAGGCCAGGCGCGGTGGCTCACGCCTGTAATCCCAGCACTTTGGGAGGCCAAGGCGGGTGGATCAGCTGAGGTCAGGAGTTCAAGACGAGCCTCGCTAACAAGGTGAAACCCAGTCTCTACCAAAAGTACAAAAATTAGCCGGGTGTGGTGGCAGGCGCCGGTAATCCCAGCTACTCAAGAGGCTAAGGCACGACAATCGTTTGAACCTGGGAGGC
This sequence comes from Theropithecus gelada, assembly GCF_003255815.1. Classification (NCBI taxonomy): domain Eukaryota; kingdom Metazoa; phylum Chordata; class Mammalia; order Primates; family Cercopithecidae; genus Theropithecus; species Theropithecus gelada. The sequence goes on along the minus strand of NC_037678.1, from coordinate 85,659,900 downwards.
AGAGGTTGCAGTGAGCCGGGATCAAGCCACTGCACTCCAGCGTGGGCGACAAGAGCAAGACTCCATCCCCAAAAAAAAAACCAGCATGAATGAATGAATGAGCTTTTAGAGTTTTTTTTCACCTGATCTGGTCAAGACTTAAGAATGGCTCCTGCTACTGCAATTTACAAATATAGGCCTGGGTATACATAAAAAGAAAGGTAGAGCAGTCACTGTTGATGTCCTACTCAGACTCCCAGGGTTTCTCAACCTTAGCTCTACTGACATTTTGGACTGTATAATTCTTTGTTGTAGAAAAGTTCTTCTGCATATTGTAGGAAATGTTCAGCAGCATCCTTGGCCACTACCCACTAGCTGTCAGGGGCAACACCACCTCCACCTGTCCCCTAGTCACATTAATTAAAATTATCTTCAGACATTGCCAAGTGTCTCCCAAAGACAAAATTACCCCCAGGTGAGAACCATTGCCCTTTACCTGTAGTGCATCATCTCCTAGCTATGTGAGTGTTGGCTAGTAAAAGCTGTACCCTTCTACAGAGAATTGTCTTCAGCCTCTTGGACTTGCCTTTCTGGGAAAAGTCAGGAGGTTATGCCCTCCCTACAAGGATAGCTTTAGGCAATGAATGAATGATAAAAGGGAAGAATACAAGATGCCTGTAAGTCCTACAATTCTGAGATGCTATTCATGCTTCACAGCTCCCAGTGGAATCAGATGAAGGCTAGACTTCAGGGAAAACTACACCTTTGCTTAGCTTTCCTCCCTGAGCTATTCTACTTTCCTCACTCTCTTATAGGACTCTCTTGAGAGTACTCCTTTAGTGAACCACTTGCCTAAAAATTGCCATTTTAGGGTCTATTTTTTGGGAATCCAACCTAAAACATGTAGTAGGTAAGGAGAAAAATAAAGTAATTCTTAAGCATTAAAAGTACATCCTCAAAATGTGAGAGAAAAGCTTTATTCAGGGTATTAAGTGGTACTTTCTGCAGAAACAGTCAGTGCAGTACTTTTTCAGTACTTACATGTGGAATGTTAACAGGGTGTGGACAGACGTGAAGGTGTATAAAGGTGGCAGCTCACTACTGCTACTACTTTCTGCCCTTCAAGATTTTCAACATGTTGATCATGAAAACATGAGCAACAGTTTCGACTATTTTATGGCGAATACATAACACTTATCAAATTTGCAAACTCGTGTCACTCTCATTCACCACATATCTTGCACTTAAGGCAAAACAAAGAGCACAACTTCCTTTATTTGGAAGCCCGGGTTTCCCACCCAGAGGCTTTTGTTAACACTGTATCTTCTGTCTGGAACATCTTTTACCTGTGTCCAAATACTCAAATTTTACCCACATTTATGTCCAAATTTCAAGCTCAAAATGTTTCAAAAAGGATTCTCAAATTCCCACAGCTAAAAGTAATTCCTCCCTTCTCTGGCACTTTTCCATACATTAATTTGTGTTTAATTCACATAATCTCTACTAAAATTCCCTAGGACTGGATGAATGTCCTGTTGTAATTTCTATCCTTTTTGACTCTAGTCTTATCTAATATTTGTCACAGGAATAAACAAATAAATGGATGAACGAATCAATCAATGATAAAAAGGTTATTTCTGTGGACTCCTGTTTTCCTTTTTGGTACAACTTGTACAAATAAATGATTCCAAAGAATCTTAAGAAGAATTAAGAGAATAACAACTCATGTACAAAATCATGTCTTTAAGGAATGACAAATATATCAACTAATATGAATATGACCATTTGTTTGATTTTTGAAAGACTTTTAGTCAAAAATTATGTTCCCAAACTAATTTTCAAGCAGCTGTGCTTTTTTAAGAACAAGACACACCTGCTTTAGAACTCCTAAATGCCAGTCATCAGAACAAATTATCTAAAGAGCATGTTAAAAATATAGCTACCAGCTGGGCGCAGTAGCTCATGCCTGTAATCCCTGCACTTTGGAAGGCTGAGGCGGGTGGATCAACTGAGGTCGGGAGTTCGAGACCAGTCTGACCAACATGGAGAAACCCCTTCTACACTAAAAATACAAAATTAGCCAGGCGTGGTGGCACATGCCTCTAATCCCAGTTACTTGGGAGGCTGAGGCAGGAGAATCACTTGAACCCAGGAGGCAGAGGTTGTGGTGAGCCAAGACTGCGCTATTGCACTCCAGACTGCGCTATTGCACTCCAGCAACAAAAGTGAAACCCCATCTCAAAAAAAACTATAGACCTATATATATATACAGCTACCTTGGCCAGTCTCCTGAGATTCTGTCCCTTTTGATCTGAGGTGGGCTGCTGCCTGAGTGCTCAGGCAGGCCTGAGGACAGCTGCTCTGTTTTGTGCCAAGACTCTTAAAGCAGCCCCAATTCTCTCTGTCCTCCCTTGTTCGGTTTAAGACCCAACTTCAGTCCCATCTCTCCTTTAAGAAATTTCTTTTTTTATATTATATAACTATCTTTTAATTTTTTTAAACTTTCATTTTAGGTCCAGAAGCGTATGTGCAGATTTGCTGTATAGGTAAATTGCACGTCACAGGGGTTTGGTGTACAGATTATTTTGTCACCCAGGTAATGACCATTCCAAATCATTGCCTTCTCTTTAAATACATACAGCAACTAGAAAACAGCTGTGGTGGTAACTGCCAAACCAAAAACAGATGCACTTTCCTCTTCACTTTCTTTAGTGCATGATTAGCACCCTCTTCCTCCCTGTTTCACTTATTTAAACATTTCATGCCCTAACTTAGCTGTAAGTTCCTACTGGGGAAAAACTAGTGAATCCTTACTTTGATTCTATCTCCAGAATGCTGACAACTTTATCTATTTTGGAATTAATAAATTATTATTTGTTTAGGTCAAAAATATTTTTAAACCCTGTAATCACTGAAATATAGAACAAGAAAAGCAGGGCCAGGCATGGTGGCACACACCTGTAATCCCAACACTTTGGGAGGCCAAGGCTGGTAGATCACTTGAGCCCAGGAGTTCAAGACCAGACTGGGCAATAGTGAGACCATGTCTCTACCAAAAATGCAGAAATTAGCCAGGCATAGCGGCATGTGTCTATAGTCTCAGCTACCTGGGGGGCTGAGGTGGCAGGTTCACCTTAGCCCAGGAGATTGAGGCTGCAGTAAGCTGTGATCATGCCACTGTACTTCAGCAGCCTGGGTGACAGAGCAAGACTCTGTCTCAAAAACAAAAACAAACAAACAGACCATGAGAAGCACTGAATCAATGTTAGTTTTTAAAAAGTAAACATTTTATCAATATAAGGCTAAAAGGAGTATGTGAAAGGAAAACTGAAGGGCAGAAGACTTCCTGAAAAAGCAAGCATCTGTTTTACACAGAGGCCACATATTGTGTCGTTCAATTTACTAAAGTGAGCAAGGGTTACTTTTGTAATTTTTTAAAGTAATAATAAATTGAAGATTATAGTTGTGGAGACTGATAGACAATGTAGGAAGGATCTATTACTTGAATGTGATGAATCACTTTAGCATTCCAATATCCTGTGACATCTGCATGAATCCACAAGCACAGGGATACCAAGTCTTAGTATTCACACAATGGTCTGAGATCTGTACTGAATAGAGTCCCCCAGTTCCACCTGAGTCAGCCATGACTAATCCTGCTGCAGTCAAGGAGACAGAGTAATTCTCTCAGAGTCCTCCCTTACATGCTATTTCTAACCTCAGGGCTGGTGTGGAAGCTTACCCTAGACTACCCCCTAAATATTGGTTAATATAAGGAAGGAGTTGGGTTGTTTATATGCCCCATGAGCCATCTCTGTCAAGCAACAGGCTCAAGGGTCAGGTAAAGTCTGTTTCTCCATGGGACAGAATTGGCGGCTGGCATGGAAAATATGGTTACTCAGAAGTATCACTACATACAAGTATTGCCACAATTTCTCAGTAAATGTTTTAAGATTCACTCTGATTAGACTGGCATATGTCATACTTTCACCACTGAGACAGAAAACAGAATGTCCTCATTGGTTTAAACCTGGACCTAGGGGTGCTTTCAAGTTCTCTGAAAAACACACACACTACTACAAAATGGAAATGAAAGGCTGTTGAAAAGAGGAAAGGGGAGGAGAGATGACAGGAAAGAACAAAGTTAAGATTGGGTTCACCTCCCACAGTGTTAAGAAGTAAACTTTTCCTTGTGGAGAGGCTGGGCTGAAGACACCAGCTCCTGTCCCACAGGGTGATCACACTTGGGCAGGACCAGGATAAGACACCCTGTTCTAGGGCTGGCCAACAGAGGAGGGTCTCAAGGAAGTGTCCTACAAGGGACAGCCAAAATTAACAATGGCTTAAGAAAAATAAAAATTTACTTTTCTCTCACCTGAAAGAAGTCAGGAGTAGAGAATCTTCAAAAACTGGCAGAGTAACTTCACAAAATCCTCAGAGTCCCAGACTTTTTTATCTTGCTCCTCTGCCATACTTACTCACAATGGCCACACCTAGCTACAAGGGAAACTAGGGAATAAACTCTGTATTCCAGGTGACCATATATTTAACCAATAATGAATTATGAGTTCTATTTCTCAGGTGGGGAAGAAGAAGGAAAGATATTGGAAGACAAATAGCAATCTCTCGGTGGTGTACAAACTTCTAAGGTGGCACCCATGATTCCTACCTCCCTGTGGTCACACCTTGTGTAATCCTCTCAAGTAGGGTTGGGATCTATGACTTGTTTCTAAGCAATAGAATATGGAAAAGATGATAGACTGTAGATGATCAGTGTACAAGATTACATAACACTGTTAACATCTGTCCTTCAGGAATATTTCTCTCTCCCAGGGACGGCTGGGAGGAACCAAGCAGCCATGTTGGAAAATGCCACATGTCAAGGAACTGAGGGTGATCTCTAAGAGCCAAGGGTAGCCTTTGGCTAGCAGTCAACAAAAAATAAAGCTCTCAGTCCAACAATCACAAGAAACTTAATGCTGCCAAAAACCACAAGACCAAGAAAATAGATCCTTTCTAAGTTGAGCCTGTAAATGAGAATCTAGCCCTGGCTTAAACCTTGATTGCAGCCTTGTGGGAACCTAAACAGAAGACTCAACTGAGTTGTCCCCAGATTCGTGACCCACAGAAACTAAGATAATGAATGTGGGTTGTATTAAGCCCCTAAGTTTGTGGTAATTTATTATGTAGTAATAGAAAACTAATTTACTAATATTGAACACAATCAACAGATGCTCAAAATAGTGTATAAAAGGCTTAACCCAGTGCCAAATATATAATAAGTTTTGATAAACATAGGCTGCAATGATCTTCATCATCAACACCATCATCACCATCACCATCATCATCATCATCATCATCATCATCATTTCCTAATCATGGATTCCTCCAATTTTGTTATCACCTCCCCTGACAACTTGGTAGCAAGGAACAAAATCCTAATAGGGCAAATAGCTCTATTCAATTCACTTCTAGACTTTCTGGAAGCAACCAACTTTAAAATCTAATTGAAGTTGAATTTCCATTATCGCTGCACTGGTGATTGTTACATATCCATCTGCCACTCCATTCTAAGAATTTGCCTCTCAAGGATACAACAATCTCTTGGTCATGCCTCATTGGGGAAGAACTGTATAGAGTAGGATAGGACACAGTACTCTAGGGGTTCCGTTAAGAAATGCAGGCAAGCCTACAGAAAATAGACCTATCACTCAATGGAGTCAAGATGAGGAGAAAAGTAATAATTAGCTAGAGGTTAAGTAGCAAAACAACCGCTAGAAGACTTAGGTCGTGGAGCAGGAATAAAATATTGGAAGAATAATGTCAGAGTGAAAGTTATCAATTGCTTTGAAATCTGAATCTATACATTTTAATGTCATCTAGCTGAGCCAATCTGAGCATCTGCTTAATATCCTGGCATGAGACAAGAATATCAGGAGGAAATTTAAACTTCTTTTTTAAATAGGAGAGTAAAAAATAAAGCATCTTTCAGAGCATTTCAGGATAAAGCTTTTACAAGACCATACAAAACCTGAGCTATTTCAGATGGTAATGTGTTAAAGCAAATTAACGTCCTCTATATCAAGCAAAGATTTCAAAGCTAAGCCATTATATATAATGGAGTGAGGCAGAAAAACAAAATCTACTCTATGAAGTACATAAAACAAATAGAAATTGCTATTATGAGACACCATAAAATAGTCAATAATTCAAAAGATGATTAAAAATAAACAACGTATTAGTAATAAAAACCTGGCAGGGGGAACATTCTAATAATGGATTTCAGTTGTTGGCTTAAAGCAACTCAAAAATCTTAGAGAGAATATGAGTAGAATAGCTATTACAACAAAAACCCATTGTAGTTTTTGCTTATGTTTATTTTTATAGAAAAAAATCATGTAAAACAGCATACTTCATAAAGAGGAAAAAGTACTTGAAACTAATGAAAAACTAAGGCACACCAATGCTAAAAACAGCATACTTCTGAGAGAGAAAAAAAGACTCTTCCCATAAGTATGGTGGCATTAATTGCTAGAAGACATCAGAATAGGTATGCAATTTTTTTAACTATTATAATGTTGATAGTAATTTTTAAATTCTTGGAATAAATTGGGTTTATTTTTCTTCCCTATGTGGTTCATGCTCCTGTTCTACAAAAATAATGAATTGACTCCCAAAATGCTAGTGAACATATAAGAAAAACCTCCTAACATTGTTCCTGTGTAGAAAATTCCATTTCTACAGAATTGTGTTTCACTTTTTTTTTTTTTTTTTTTTTTTTTGGCTGCAGAGTCTGTCCCTATTTCTAACATCAGTGACAAGGTAATAACAAAGTCACTATCCCAAAGTTCCATCCCAGTATACAGTCAGCTTTGTACAAAGAGATACAGAACTGTAGCAAGACCATAGAGATCACTAACCCCATCAATAATTGTCACTGGTCGTTGTGGGAGAGGGACTGAATGAGAAAATGTAATTGTTAATGGTCTCAACACAATCTATTACCACTCCAGTGCATATTCTACCAATGGTGGGTTAATAAAGTTATCCATAGCCAAAAATTATGATACTACCTTCCTGTAAAGTGAGGCACTGGAGAAGGGAGAAAAACGGAGAAAGAAAAGTCCTCAAGTTTTTTTTTTTTTCCCTAAGTTTAGTTTTTTTATTTTTTTTTACTCTCAATTTAAGAGGCATGCTTATGACCAAATTAAAAAATCATCCTAATAGAGGAGACTTATTAACTCAAAAGTGAACATTACAAAACAACTGAATAGGGTTCCTTTCTAATATACAGGTTAAGCAGCCCTAATCTGAAAATCTAAAATCTGAAATGTACCAAAATTCGAAAATTTTTGTTGTGACCAACATGACATCACAAGTGGAAAATTCCATGCCTGACGCCCTTGCTTTCTGATGGTTCAATACGTTGTTTCATGCATTAAATTATTTAAAATATTGTATAAAATTACCTTCAAGTTATGGTTACAAGGTATGTATAAAATACAGATGAATTTAATGTTTAGACTTGGGTCTCATCCCAAGAATATCTCATTTATGTATAACCAAACATTCCAAAATCAGAAACAATCCCAAATCTGAAACACTCTGGTTCCAAGCATTCCAGATAAGGGATATTCAACCTGTATTTTTTTCTTTCCTTTCTGAGGGGGAAAGAGTGTGCCAACTGTGCAATAGAGAGAATCTGGGCTTCACTGGTTACTATAGAGTTCCAAATAACAGATTTCTTTTAATGTGTTTATTTTTTGACGACTTCTAAGAATTTACATTTTTCAGAGTTTTTACAATCAATCCATAAACAAGCTTATCTGATGCCATATAATCAAGAGTTTGTTATAATAATGTCTAATAATGTAACATTACAAAGTTATTTGTATACAAGAAAACTTAAAAGTTTCCCAGTGAAGTGTGAACTCTCCAAAATAAACCAGCAACCAAAACTGAACAGAGAAACAAACCATCTAGTTAGGCCAAAATAAAATCAAAGTAAATGGGGGGCACTCATAGAATTTAAGAAATGCACTGAGATTGCTACAGGCCTTTAGAAAGTATTATGCAATTTAGAACACTCTGTGATCACAAGGGCTGCACCTCTTTGTGTTACATAGGGTACAAAGGTGTGGCAGCTACACCCTAGCTCAGATCTAATCTGGCAAGTCATCTTAATGAGAGTTTAGTTACCAATAAAAATTTAGCTAAAATTATGCCTCAGAATTCTATCTTCCTCTCAAGAATATTTAAAATCCACATGCTGAGTTTTCAGATGTGGCTAAAATATCCAGAGGGTTTCAGAGTGACACCATTATACCACACTAAGGTAATTTGCTGTTTCAAATGGCAGCGGTGACCAATTATGCTTTGGTACTACAAATACTTAGAGTTGACAAAAATACTCTGGAGAAATTTTGAACCCTGAGTTTTAAGTTTTATAATGTCTTTCCACCAAATATTTTTAAACAAATTTAGCATTAAGATTTTCGGTATGCTGAGCTGTCAATCAAGCTTTAGTTTTCCAATATTGATCTTTTAAGAAAGCACAGTGCATTACTTACCCTGATCAGTAACAGCAATCATCTCCAACCCAACACCTCTACTAACGATCTACAGACACTGCCATTTTGCAATGGAAAAAAAGGTTTATTTTTTATACAGCAGAAATAAGTCTTTCAGATGGCAATTTCAAAGCAGATTTCTAGAAGCAACTTCTAAGGGCAGCTGAAAGAATGATGCTTTTAGCATGCTTTGATAACTATCAAAATTCCCAAATTACATAAATGCTTAATAACATGTAAGCATTTCTAACCTGGGCCTATGTAAGACACTACCTTTCCTGGAGAAACTAACAGAAAACTTCAAAGGCATTTCATCAGCACTTTAAGTTTAGGATACAGGAAAAGCAATTTGAAGACTGTAGCAAGTTTTAAAAATTTCTTTTCTTTTTTATGGTTGGGCGCGGTGGCTCATGCCTGTAATCCCAGTACTTTGGGATGCCAAGGCAGGCAGATCACCTGAGATCAGGAGTTTGAGACCAGCCTGGCCAACATGGTGAAACCCCATCTCTACTAAAAATACAAACAAACAAAAAAAATTGTGTGCTCACCCTTTTATGTTGTCTCCACATTAAAAAACTAATTTTTATTTAATGTTTTGTGGGTTTAATTACTTCCAAAGGAGATTGTAATTAAGTAAATACATGAATTAATCTCTGGTATATCTTCTTATAACTATTGCTGATAGATAACCCATAAGTACAAAACCAAGGCACTCTTGGCGAATAAACATTGAGAGGAAGTGGAGACGTTCATTCTAAAAACAGCAGACTGATATTGGAGCAGACACTTAATATTCTATTTATATTATACCTTTTATACCATATTGAAAAAAATTGTTAAGTAATTATCAATGATAATTAAAAACTGAACAATAATGTCACAAATGTACAAGGAAGGGCAGATAATCAAAAGTCATAAAGCACTCTTAATTCTCATTGCATTAAGTTTATTGCATTTGACAATAAATTTTAAATAATTCAAACAAAAGCATTCAGTTAAGATGTTCATTTCAAAGCAGAAGTGGCAAAAGTATAAAAATAATACTTAATCATGGTATATCCCAAGCTCCCACATGCCCATGGCATTCAAAATTTCAGAAAAGGTTGTTTCACGGAACTAGCTGCAAATTATTTGCCACTCTTCCCATCAAGAAGCAGGGTCTATTTCTACTGTCCTCAAATATGGGCCTGCCCTACAGTTGTGTCCAGTATGATGTAGGGAACATGACACTGTGATTTTTGAGGCTGGATCTCAATATACATTGAATATTAGTCCCCACCCAAATCTCATGGTGAATTGTAATCCCCAATGCTGGAGGTGGGGCCTAGTGGGAAGTGTTTGGAACATGGGAGCAGATCCCTCATGTCCGGGTACTGTCTTTGTGATTGTGAGTTCTAACGTGATTTGGTCATTTAAAAATGTGTAGCAGCCCCCACACTTCTCTCCCTTGCTTGTTCCATTTCACCATGTGATATGCCTGCTCCTCCTTTGCCTTCCACCATGATTGTAAGCTTCCTGAGACCTCCCTAGAAGCTAAGTGCCAGCACTACGCTTCCCACAAAGCCTGCAGAACCATGAGCCAATTAAACCTCTTTTACTCATAAATTATCCAGTCTCAGGTATTTAAAGCAATCCAAGAATGGCCTAATACAAGCCTTAAAACATTGATGGCTTCACCTTTCTCACTTTCTCACAGAATATTTCATTTTGGAATCCAGCCATCGGGCTGTAAGAAGCCCCACATGGAGAGTCATAACCAAGGAAAATACATGCACTTTGGTCAGCCAAGCATCCAGCAGACAGTCAGCTCTAACTTCCAGCCATGTGAGTGAGTCATCTTCAACTTCCCAGCTCAGTCTAACCTTTGAATAACTGCAGTGAAGTCAGCACTATTTGGAGATTTGAAATTCTACATTCAACTAACCTTTAAGAGTCACCACACAACAAATTTTGTTACAATATCAAATAAAAATATCTATAATTATCTAAATAATTTATTATGACACTGCTCTCTTTTCTAACTATGTATCTGTGTAAGGCAAGAGTTTCTTATATAATTCAACCAAAACAATATATTACAATAAATTGAATGTAGAAGCAAACATAGAATCCAATTATTCCCATGAAGCCAAACAGCAAAAACATATGTAGAAAATGTAAAGCAATGCTACTCATTAATATTTTTGTTTGGAATACACATTCGTTTTTCATAAAAACATATAATTTAGGATAAAATATAATGTGCTTATTATATTTTCTTTTTCTTTTTTTTTCTTTTTTTTTTTTTTTTTTTGAGAGGTAGTCTGGCTCTGTCGCCCAGGCTGGAGTGCAGTGGTGGGATCTCAGCTCACTGCAACCTCTGCCTCCTAGGTTCAAGCAATTCTCCTTCCTCAGCCTCCTGAGTTGCTGGGATTACAAGCACAGGCCACCACATCCAGCTAATTTTTGTACTTTTAGTAGAGACAGGATTTCACTGTTTTGATCAGGCTGGTCTCCAACTCCTGACCTCGTGATCTGCCCGCTTCAGCCTCCCAGGGTGCTGGGATTACAAGCGTGACCCACTGCGCCTGGCCACTTATTATATTTTTAATTGAGATATAACTCACATACCATAAAATTTACCATTGTAAAGTATGCAATTCACCTGAAGACAAGATGACCTTTAAAAATATAAAGTAAAAAATAAAGTATACAATTCAGTAGTTTTAAATATACTCACAAAGTTGCAAAAATATTACCACTCTCTAATTCTAGATATTTTGAACATCCCAAAAAGAAACACTATACCCATACACAGTTACTCCCCATTCTCCACTATCCCCACTCTCTGGCACCAACTAATCTACTTCCTGTTTCTATGGATTTGCCTATTATGGACATTTCATGTAAATGGAATGATACAATATGTTACCTTTTGTGTCTGTATTCTTTTAGCATGATATTTTCAAGGTTTATCCATATTGTAATAAATATCAGCACTTCATTCCTTTTTATGGACAAATAATTCCACTGTATGGCTATATTGCACTTTATTTACCCATTGATCAGCTGATGGGCCTTTGGTTTGTTTCCATTTTTTGGCTGTTATGAATAATTATGAACATTTGTGTACAAATTTTGTGTGAATTATCTTTGTGATTTTCTTGGGTAAAGACTAATAGTATTTTAGTGAATTAATATTTTAAACATTTCTAAACTAAAAAATGTTAATTATAAAATGCATATAAATTAAAGCTGTTTGGGGCCCTCAATAATTTTTAAAAGTATAAAAGTTTCCTACAAGTAATAACTTGGAAACTGCTGTTTTATAAAAATTTTCCCTTCAGTTTCTTTTCAATTATTGATTCAGAAGAATTCACAATAACTTTTAGCTTTTATAAAACATGCTATCTTGACAGCTTTATCTTCTGGGTTATATTTAAGGAGAAATAATAATCGACTAATGCAATAATGTCATCCCAAAGAGGGTCGGTGTCATGATAGTATATTGAAGTTTTTTTCCTACAAAGATGCTTAAAAAGGTGAAATGTTTTATTACTTTTTACAAACTGCTAGAGCTTTCTTAAAATGTTGAACCTCATCAAACACACAAGCTTTACAAACTCATGACCTAAATGGGCTAAATGTGTCTGTGTCAATCTTCAGAACTTTGAGATAATTTTCTTGGCCCTTTTATACTTGGGGAAGAGATACTTGGTCCTAGTCAGATGCCTGCTAATCTAGTTTCTAACAAAGTTCTTGTAGGTGGCATTCCTCTACCATCTACTCATTTTTCACAGAATGTTCTTTTTATTAGGCATTTCACAATCATAATTCTTGAACCAATATTTTATATTCAACCTTAGGAAAAGCTTCAAAATCTCCTATTAAAAAGCACATTCAGCATATATCTTCCAAAAGATGTTAAAATCATAAACCCCTACAGCATTTCTTTGGTGTCTTTAACTACGAATGTGGCTAAGTTATATCCTTTGGCCTATCATTATATATATACTTCTTGTTTTCTGAATTTCTCCAAATTTTAAAAACTCATTCATGTAGTGAACCAGATCTTTGAAGGCTTTAGATCATGTTTTTCTGTACATGATAAATTAAAGTTCTAAATAGACATTAAAAATGGGAAAGATATCATGAATACTTAGTTATTCTTCCATTATTAAAATGACTATATTCAGTAATAAACACATGTTTTAGGATAATAATTTACCATTCTTTATTAAGAATTGAAAGTGATATCCTCTTTCTCTGGAAGACTATCCCATAGGGTAGGATAGAAATTTCCCTCTGACAGCCAATCTTAATTTTGTTAAAGGTCACACGGTTATTCCTGATTGAATCCCCATGTGACAAACTAACTTAGAAATGTTTCCTTATTAGTGCCGTACATCTCCCAAGTGTAGGAGAGAACTTCATGTACCACATCATTCATTTAAAATGTGGATTCAGAAAGAAAAAGAAATCTATGCTTTCACATCTCTTGGATATAAATTTTGTATTACATACATGTATCTTGTAAAAGAAAAGATAGGTTACAATTAAACAGTATTAGAGTATCATGAAAAGTCAAATACTTTGTCATTCAAATCCTGCCCCTGTCTCTTATCAACTGAGGGACCACAAGGAAGTTACGGAGCCTCTCTGAGACTTAAATTCTTCATCTGCAAAAACAGAAGCAAATTTTTGCAGACTAATTATGCAAAAGCAAGTAAATTATCTAATAAAATACAGGGAATCTGTATATTGCTATTTTTTATTAAAGTTGTTATCACTATCATCACAGGAAAAAAATCAACTTAAGGTAACATAAATCTACCAAGAAATTTACTGCAATTCACAGAGTAGAAGAATGACTATTACCCAACTATATCAAGCATAATAGTAATAGAAGAAAAGGTATGATTGCTCTGGATATAGGCTGGTCAATAAAATATCACACTTGTTTTTGTTTGTTTGTTTTTGTTTTTAGGAAGAGGAGAGAAGATATTCTGTGAAAGGAAACTATTTTCTTCCTCTGTTATAAGAAACTAGAAGGGGAAATTATATTTGCTGTAACTCCAAAACTGTTATTTCTTACTCAGTGATAAGCCTTTAGTACCCCATGTCCAACACATCAGTTGGAATTTTCTCCTCAAACATTATTGTGATATTCTCCCCTGCCCTGCCTGGAAGTATACAAAGGCCTACAATGGCCTCCAATATCCAACACAGACTCTTGCTCCAAGTTCTAACCTACATTACCCCCAGCTCCTCACAAACTTTATATGACAAAAACTCTGTATTATAGTAACAACAAGTTCATTTAAGAATAGATTCTTGCTTACTGTATTTAAAACAATATGTAACTCTTACTTAACTCATTTAAATTAGTATTTAAATTTAAGTAAGTCTTATTTAAAACTTACTGATTATTTTTTCTGATGTACTCACGAAGCAGAACTCATGTATTCTAAAATGTTGTTAAATATGATAGTAATTCATTCAAAATGATAGTATTTTGAAGTACTAATGTCCTCTAATACAATTATTGGCTAACCTAAACACAATTAATGTGAAGTAAATTCCATTTCATTTTCTTAAGACTTAATTTCAGATCAAATTTACATTATGCAAACATTTTTCTTTACAGTAGTACCAACCATATGTTTTTGCAAAATCAATTAGTTTAAGGAAGGAAAAAAAATATTGCTGAAAAAGAGATGGCTAAAACTTAAGAGCAAATATTATTCTCAAACAAGTACTCAAGTAATGTCATTTTATTTATCAGCTAGTCACAGCAATTAATTTTCAATCTTTTCAAAATTAAATTATGGTCACTTGTCCACTAGTGGATAACCTGTCCCCTCACCACTGCCCAGCTACATTCCATATAAAAAGGCCAACTGGCAACAAAGTGAACAAAGATTGTGTGTTGTGAGTGTGTGCATACATGACTATGCCCATGTGTATATCTGAATACCTTTGAAAGAAACAATACTTACTTCAATGAAATTATTAACTTTTTGGAAATTGTTGAACAGTAAGCCAAGTTAATATTTAAAATTACTCTGAGAATTTAAAAGTAAACAAGCAGCTAACAAAGATTCACTGTTCATCAACTATTCTCAGCATTTTCTAAACATTTCCTTATACACTAGTTCTAATTGAATGATCCTATAACTCCTCTCACTTGTCTTCGCCTGAAGTTGGAAGCCCTCTCCAAATATTTGTTCCCTCAGGCAAACTAAGTATCCAGGTTCTTCTAAGAGGCCAAGTTACTACTTCGACCTAGAAAATTTTCAGTTGTATGCTTTTTTAATAAATCTAATGCTGAATGCTGAAATAATTCTGCAGATTTCACTTCATCCTTTCAGCATTCTGCTTTCCTTTCCTCCATATGGAAGAATTACAGAGTGAGAAAAGAATTTGCAGGAGGCTGACATTACCTTCTTCCATTTTAATCCTCTCCTCCTCCTCCCACACTTCGGATTAAATTAGATTCTCTACCTATTTCTTCTCTCTCTCTCTCTCTTTTTTTAAGAGTGCAATGCCTGGCACTAAAGTGGTGACAAATAAATACTTGAAAAAGGAATGAACAAATAAAACAACAGTCTCCACTCTTTTCTTTGATATAAGATCTTCCAGCCCACAATTAGTTAATCAAAACTTTTTTTTTTTATTTAAGCTATTCAAATATTAGTTACTCTCCTCACATCTTTAAACCATCAAGTTAACTAGTTTTTTGGAAACCATTTTCTGAGATTACATATCTTTTTGTTTGTTTGTTTGTTTGTTTGTTTGATTTGAGACAGAGTCTCACTCTGTTGCCAGGCTGGAGTGCAGTAGCGTGAACACTACAACCTCCGCCTCCTGGATTCAAGTGATTCTCCTGCCTCAGCCTCCAGAGTAGCTGGGACTACAGGTGTGTGCCACCATGACCAGCTTATTTTTGTATTTTTAGTAGAGATGGGGTTTCACCGTGTTGGCCAGAATGGTCTCGTTCTCCTGACCTCATGATCTGCCCACCTCGGCCTCCCAAAGTGCTGGGATTACAGGCGTGAGCCACCATGGCTGGCCAAGTTTGTATATCATAAACTGAGTATTTTGAACATATTCATTCAACAAGTTCCTTCTTGATCACCTATTTTGTCTACTTAAAGTCTGTAAAAGCTTTAATGTGATTTCATTAGTATATTTCTAACTGTATCCCAAATTCATATGTGATTCTACACTGCTGATCCCTTCCAATCAAAATTATTATTAGAGATTGACCAGTATCTTAAAAAACTGTATTGTCGCTCCTTCAGAGCAAACAACAGCAACAATATTTAGAATCCCTTGAATCATATACAAAGTCAGGCACAGTGCCTTGCTTATAAAAGTGTCTCTAATATTTATTGATTTTTATTGACTACAGGATTTTCTCTCATATTTAAGGATTCTTGGGTTAATTTTGAAAAGAGTTTCCAGAAATTAAGAATAAGGTAATTAAAGCTTTAATTTTTAATGTAGTACTTACTCATGATCAAAAGGATGCAAAGAATTTCTACATAAGACTCAACTGTGACAAAAGAAGCCTATATCCATTATATTTCCTCCCAATTAGACTCCAATCATTTGGAAGCCAAATGATTCTGTGTCAAAACCATCTATCTGTTTGAAACTAAATGCTGCTTACAGATTAAGCTTGATAGGTATCAGAATATATTCAATTGTCTTTATACATTTAACTATCTTGGGAAAATATGCCCCTTTAATGACATTTTATATAGGCTGATGATATGCATAATAGCTATACAAATAAAGGTAAGAACAGTATGAAGAAAAGTGGAAATGCCTTTACGATTTTTCTTTGGCCATATATAACATAACCTAGCTTCAGGTACAAATGTATGAAGAAAATTATCATCGCATTTCCCTATGCAGTTTATAGTTTCTAAGATGAAGAAAATAAAAAGTCTAAATTAGAGAAATTGTTTCAAGTTAATGTCAATGAGATGAATAGAAAATGCTGATCCTGATTTCCAGAATGAATGTATTTTCCACTGTTTAGCAACAAGGATAAGTACTGCTTTAAATTCAAGATCATTTAGAGTTCTTTCTACCCCTTACCTGGCAAAAATTTGGTGGGGTTTTATCACAAACAAGGTCTGAAAACAGTATGAGTTTAGTGGTTATCCAGCAAGTGGTTGATGAATACAGATTTTTCTATGTATAATACAAACTTGACAATAAGAAGAAAATGCATGTTTAGCAAATGCCTTCTGTATGCCAGGTACTGTGCTAAAAAACTGTGCATATGTTATTTTACTTAACATTTAAACCCGTATTATCAATGCTTTAGAAATGCAGATATTAAATTTCAGAGAGTCTCAATACTTTACTCAAGGTCTCAATTTTGTAAGTGGGAAAGTTGGGTTTAGAACTCAAATACCTTTGAAAAAACCAAAAGTGAAAGAAAATAAGGAAAAACATTTTTGACCAATATAAATTGCAACACCTTTTTTTTTTGACAGAGTGTGGCTCTGTCACCCAGGCTGGAAGGCAGTGGCACAGTCTCGGCTCACTGCAACCTCCGTCTCCCAGGTTCAAGAGACTCTCCTGCCTCAGCCTCCTGAGTAGCTGGGACTACAGGAATGTTCCACCATGCCCAGGTAATTTTTTTGTGTGTGTATTTTTAATAGAGATGCAGTTTCACTATGTCAGTCATGCTGACCTCAAATGATCCACTAGCCAGGGCCTCCCAAACTACCGGCATTACAGGCATGAGCCACCACGCCCAGCCATATCAAAACTCTTCTGATATGTGTATGTAAAGCTGGGAATTAGAATTAATGTGTCTTGGAGCCTCAATTAACCACATATAAGATGAGGAAGACAAGGTCTGACAGTATTTTCTGTTAAAAAGAAATGATGAAGAAGAAGACACAAAGATTAGGTGATTGTAAGCATTCTGTGGTTTTGCAACTAAAAATTCTCTCATCCATTAGACTGCACTAATAGAAAAACCAACAGCACAACATGTCAGATGTCAGAAATCAGAAAATAATAGTCTTAATGTTCTAATGAGACCATACCTGCTAGTATGTTAGGGTCTCAGTACTACATTGTAACAGTAGTGTCAAAATGCAGTAATTTAAAGGAATTTGAATAGAATAATGAAGTGTCTTGAAAGCATGACATAGGAAAAAAAGTTGAGTTGAGAAAATGCAAGACATTTGGTCTTGAAAAAAGAGGTTGAGAAACTTGGTACTTGTCTTCTTATATTTGAAATTTTTTTTTTTTTTTGAGATGGAATCTCACTCTGTTGCCAGGCTGGAGTGCTGTGGTACAATCTCAGCTCACTGCAACCTCAGCCTCTGGGGTTCAAGCAATTCTCCTGCCTCAGGCTCCCAGGGAGCTGGGACTATAGGCGTGCACCACCATGCCCAGCTAATTTTGTATTTTAGTAGAGATGGAGTTTCACCATATTGGCCAGGTTCGTCTCAATCTCTGGACCTCGTGATCTGCCCACCTCGACCTCCCAAAGTGCTGGGATTACAGGTATGAGCCACCGCGCCCGATCGAGAAGACATAGTCTAATAGTTAGATCCACCTTGCAATGGAATCACTCCTTTTATACACACACAGACACACACACACGTGTATACATATGTGTGTATATATGTGTGTATATAGACAGTTTCATATGTTGTTTTTGAGAGAAATTAATATATACACATATATATAAAGCTCTATGAGCCTTACATATTTTTAATTTTATTCCATGCCCCTCTCTAAAAAACAGAGAATACCAAACAAGTCATTTTTCATGTGGCAGCTGCCTTGCTCTATAATTTCTTTATTGAATATAATACATAATAATGCCCATTTAATGCAGAGTTCTTGGAGTAGTAGGTAAAAATGCTTATATAATATACCTAAGGAATGGGAGTAACCAACAACAAGAATTTTTCCCAGGGTTAGAACGAGGAGTGGCAATTAGGAGGGTTTTAACACAATAAACTATAAATAAAGGAAGATACAAATCCAAAAACACTCTTTAAAAACCAACATGATTAAAAAAAAAAAAAAACCCCACAAGTTTATCAAAGATGCTGAAGAAAATCTGATTTCCAAATTCTAGCATGTTTAAAGAATGGCTTCAGTGTTACAGAAATCCTTCAATTTTTAGCCAGTAAACCATGTATTATTCTTGCTTTATTAATAACTATTTGTATAATTAAACCCAAAGAAACTGTATGAAAATTGATGCTTTTTCACCTTATTTTTCTGAAAATCAAATATAACAAAAGACAGAACAATTTTAAACTTATTTCTAATATGGTTTTTGCCCCCAAAATACTTCTTATTTATGTTGCTAAGAAAAACAAGATAGATTTTGCCAATACTATCTTGAAAGAGAATAAAAATGAGAATAACCCAGTTTAATAATTTATTTTTTCAGACCCCATTCCTGGTAGTATCCTTGTCCTCAGCAAAGCAAATAAAACTTCAGCAAATCAAAACATTTCAACTGTGAAATGACAGACACCAACACATTTTTCAGACAAGCCCCAATTAAATTGGATATATTCTTACACTCTCATTTCCAAATTAAAAGTCACTATATAATATGCTCTTTTTCCAGTGATTTGCCATATGCTTTATTTGGCTAGTTCTGTCTCCTGTTGGTTGATCTGTATATTATCTAAGCCAATTTATGAAGGTCGGCACTAATTTCCACACACACAATAAGGCAATGCAAAATTCACAACAAGTCCTAACAAAGCAGCTCATATCACCAAATCTTGATTATGTAGTGCTGAAAAAGTCCTCTGAGGCATTTTAATATGTTTAGAGACTAGCTTGCTCCCCTCAATGGCTATTAGCAATGTGCTCAAGTCCCTGTGTGTTATTACACCAACCCACAAATTGTAGGATAATTGCTGGCACTGAGCTTTGGTATTTCAACCATGATGTTGATATTTATCTACCTTGGTAAACGCTGCTATGGGAACTGATAGCTTGTTTTTAAAAGAATGGGATAGAGGAAACCAGAAAAGACAGGGGACAAGAATGAAAAGTACATGCTCAATGTAATAATTTAAAATGAATATTAAAGGGAAATATATTTGACAACTGTCACTTTTTATAAATATTTCATATGAGTAGTTAATATTTTTGTGGCTGAAAGAACATGGGGGTGGACCACAGATACTTTTGGAAAGTGAGAAAGAAGAATTAGTCCTGGTGTTTCTTTTGGTCATAAGATTCTAATTTCTGATTGTCAGCAATTCCTAAAATAAAATATCAGTTTTTAGAGCATAATCTATGAAATACATACCATCATAAAATATCGGTTTATAGAGCATAAACTATGAAATATATACCATCATCTGTGGAAATTTTTCCTGGAAAATGAAAATAAATCTAATCTGAATCTAAGCAACCCTAACAACTCATTTCTTGTTTACAAGAAATACAGGGGATTAAGAACCAAGTTATGTGAGACCACAAAGAAGCAAGCACACAAATCTATAATATGACACAACTGCCCTAGTTTGCTGCAAAAAGGGAGAAAGGGTATGGCAGTAGAGGGACAATAAAAAATAAAATGCAAAGCGTGATATTTCTTTGGATACTAGTTCAAGTAAATCCAATGGAAAACAACATTTTTGACACAACTGATAAAATATGAGTATGAATAGAGTATCAGATAATACTGAAGAATCAGTGTCAGTTTTGTTAGTTGTGATAATGACATTCTGGCAAAGTAAGAAAATGTGCATTCTTTTAGAGATGTCTACTAAAGTGTATAGGGGAGAAATTATATGAATCTGGGATTTGTTTAAAATGCTTCAGAAACAACCACAACTAAAAAGGGGGATAGGTGAAACAAGTACAGACAAATCTTATTCAATCTTGAGTTCAGACGATAGTTATATGCAGTTTCATTATAATATTCTTTCTATTTTTGTATATATTTGAATTATTTATAATAAGAAACGTTAATTTTATGTTACAGTTCATCAAAATGTGTTTGAGTAGTGGTGGTGCTTGTGAGTAGCTCTTTTACTAGAATAAAAAATTGATATCCTATTTCTTTTTTCTGGCTTTGAGCTAAGATTCTTGCCCATCAATGGTTTTCAGGGGTCTATGAATTCCCTAGTATTTCATTTTCAATTCACTTCTCTTGGAGAGAGTCCATGTCATCACTTTTCAAGACGTCAGTCCTCCCCAAAAGGTTAGAATCAATGAATTAGAGGCTTACTGAGAAAGATTTTTGTCTATTTCTCTTCAGTTGGCATGTTAACTAGTTCATTTCTTAACATTTTTAGCAATAATCAGAAATGAGAGTAGACACATGGTAGGACCTAACTAGAGCAACTTTATACTCTTGATTTCCAGGAATAGGCCTAGTTTATGCTTATTGCCCTGGTTTGAATGATAAATTACATGTTCACCCTATCTCTAAGCCCTTCTTGAAATTTAAAATAGAGGATATCTAGAATGTTAATAGATACTTGAAAAAGATTAGTTTTTGTTGTTATTTTTGCATTTGCTTTAATTGACCAAACTAAATCTCTAATAATTGTATACGTCATTGGTTAAGTCAGTGCTTCCCTATCAATCATCCTGAATTTGCTAGACAATTATTAACTCTACATTTTGTTTTATATTCTAGCCTTCATATTAAATTATTCCCCTAAATGAACTGTATACACTTCCTTGCAGCACTCTTGTAGTCTTAACCTGTGCTGTCATTAAGTGACTTTTGGGATATGAATATCTACCAAACTACAGGTTATTTAAAGCAATTTCCCTAGGAAATCATAAGGAACTATTAATGTCCTTCAGAACTAGTTTTCTTACATAAGGGCCACTAACATAACTTCTGTTGGATCATTGGCCCTCTCTAGTGATAATCTAATGTAGTATCTACTCTGTAATAATTAAGACCTAACACTACCATTAATTTTCCCTTAAAAAATTAATAGACATTAAAAGACCCTGCATTGCCAAGACAATCCTAAGCCAGAAGAACAAAGCTGGAGACATCACGCTAACTGACTTCAAACTATACTACAAGGCTACAGTAACCAAAACAGCATGGTACTGGTACCAAAGCAGTGATACAGACCAATGGAACAGAACAGAGCCCTCAGAAATAATACCACACATCTACAGCCATCTGATCTTTGACAAACCTGAGAGAAACAAGAAATGGGGAAAGGATTCCCTATTTAATAAATGGTGCTGGGAAAATTGACTAGCCATAAGTAGAAAGCTGAAACTGGATCCTTTCCTTACTCCTTATACGAAAATTATTTCAAGATGGATTAGAGACTTAAATGTTAGACCTAAAACCATAAAAACCATACAAGAAAACCTAGGTAATACCATTCAGGACATAGGCATGGGCAACAACTTCATGTCTAAAACACCAAAAGCAATGACAACAAAAGCCAAAATTGACAAATGGGATCTAATTAAACTAAAGAGCTTCTGTGCAGCAAAAGAAACTACCATCAGAGTGAACAGGCAACCTACAGGATGGGAGAACATTTTTGCAATCTACTCATCTGACAAAGGGCTAATATCCAGGACCTACAAAGAACTCAAACAAATTTACAAGAAAAAAACAAACAACCCCATCAAAAAGTGGGCAAAGGATATGAACAGACACTTCTCAAAAGAAGACATTCATATAGCCAACAGACACATGAAAAAATGCTCATCATCACTCGCCATCAGAGAAATGCAAATCAAAACCACAATAAGATACCATCTCACACCAATTAGAATGGCAATAATTAAAAAATCAGGAAACAACAGGTGCTGGAGAGGATGTGGAGAAATAGGAACACTTTTACACTATTGGTGGGACTGTAAACTAGTTCAACCATTGTGGAAGACAGTGTGGCGATTCCTCAAGGATCTAGAACTAGAAATACCATTTGACCCAGCCATCCCATTACTGGCGATATACTCAAAGGATTATAAGTCATGCTGCTATAAGGACACATGCACATGTATGTTTATTGTGGCACTATTCACAATAGCAAAGACTTGGAATCAACCCAAATGTCCATCAGTGACAGACTTGGATTAAGAAAATGTGGCACATATACACCACAGAATACTATGCAGCCATAAAAAAGGATGAGTTCGTGTCCTTTGTAGGGACATGGATGCAGCTGGAAACCATCATTCTCAGCAAACTATCGCAAGAACAGAAAACCAAATACCGCATGTTCTCACTCATAGGTGGGAATTGAACAATGAGATCACTTGGACACAGGAAGGGGAACATCACACACCAGCTCCTATTGTGGGGAGGGGGGATGAGGGAGGGATAGCATTAAGAGATATACCTAATGTAAATGATGAGTTAATGGGTGCAGCACACCAACATGACACATGTGTACATATGTAACAAACCTGCACATTGTGCACATGTACCCTAGAACTTAAAGTATAATAATAAAAAAAAATTAATAGATATTTTAGCTAGCCCTAATGTCATCACTTGGCAAATAAAAAGAACTTGGAGTTCAACTATTTTCACTTCCAGCTGAGCTTATTTTCCAGTATTTATCCATGCTGAAAAATAATGATTACAATATGTTCTACAGAAACACCATTTCAACTCCATCAGGTAACAAAACAATCCCCACTTTCTGGGTGACCTGATAAGTAATGATCTGACTTCTAGCAAGCTACCTTATTTTATGGTATACTTTATACATATACATACAAATACATATACATATAATAGTAATCCACAGCAAATAGTCTCTTCTAAACTTTCCATTGTGAGACTTAATCTTCAATTTGTGCCAGAGACAATAGAAAATAATAACTTCCTAGGAAAAAATTAAAAATCCAAATTAGGTATTATAAAAAATATTGACTCTTTTTACTAAACTTGAAGAGAGGGGCATATGCTATTTTTTTATCTTGTAGATCTATATAAATGAAGATGATGTTGCTAGATGTCTATGCCCAGACATAAACCCTGAGCCCAGAGTAGCTTGGCAGCAACAAAAGTCAGAGAATATGTAGAAGATGCAGGTTTAAGGAATGAGTCTGATAAAAGAGGCAGAGTTCTCTATACCCTTATCCTCTGCACCGATTCCTCTCAAAGGCTTACAGTACAGATTTCTCAGCCCTCTGATGGTCAAGAAACCCCAAAATTTCAAAACAGAAAGAGACTTTTGGTATCATTAGACTCAACCCCTCATTTTATATATAAGAAAATTATGGCCCAAAGAGGTTGAATTGCTTACCCAAGAGCCATGTGATACTTAACAAAAGAGTCAGGCCTAGAGAATGTGTATTACATGCTATCTTCTTAAAGCTGAGAATTTGGAGAAAAAACAATATTCTGTAAACTACAAACCAAAAGAAAAATGAAGTTGCAATAAAAAGTACAAGGGAAACAGGTTGAATTTCAGTAGAGTTAAAGAATTTAAGGAAAATAAGCACACAAAAAAATAATAGTTTTTAAAATGTGAGATATAGTAGGGGCAAATAAGAATGAAAATACACACATATCTGATTTTGCTAAATCCATGAGAGTGTTATATGGACCAACAACACCAAAGAAAAGATACAATCAATTCTAATTGTAATGTCACTAACATTTCACAAATATTAAAATGTGAAAAAAATTTATAAAAATTTATTGTAAAAAATGTGAAAAAAATCCCTCTGAGATTCAATGAAATTTGGTATATTGACTCAGCCACATGATGGTCATTAGTCACTTCATTAATTTACTACTCCCTTTATTTTCCTTCTCTTCCTCCTCCCCAACCTCTGATCAAGATCATCTTCAGAAACATTTTACTGAATACCTCCTCTGTGAAAATAAGAAAATCCATCATACACCCCTTACCCCGGAGCCATTCTCAGACCTGGGGACATTTTTCTATGCTAATGTAGAAACAATCATCTGTCACTGTGATACTTGGAAATGCATCTACAGTGAATAATGTGTAAGCATTCAAATTTCTAAAAACTGGACCCTAAGGTTATGATGGAATGAAGAGACAAGAACTACTTTCGAAGTGTAATATATTTGAATGAACAGCAGAGGGAGGAAGGGAAGCAGCACATGAAACATCAGCACTGAGCAAAGGCTGCTAAACACAGAGGCCCTCCAAAACCTACAAGGACTTCAGCCTGCCTAGGCCAGGAATTTTGAAGCCAGCTGATCCAACCAATCTTTTGCATTCTGGTTATTCTTGCCCCTCAACAAAATTCAGTCTCATCTATCATTGTCTAAACAGTGTTGTTCCCCAAGCTGCTGTTTTCTTCCTACAGCTCTACTGGCCTCTACCCATTTAGCTCTCAAATTCTCATTTTGTTGTAATTACCTGCCACTTTAGACCTAATTCCAGAACACTCTCTAAGCCTTCTTCCTTCAACTAGATCCTGGCCTTCTCATAAAGAAATTCCTCATTCTCTCCTCACGTGACACAGGGTCATGGGTAGCACTCTCTTAATCACCACATTTATTCCATTACTTTCCCAACCTTACCTCAAAACCTTCCACTCTTAGAGGCACATATCAAGTGCATCACTTTCTACTCTTCGCTGTCATCATCCTTGTGTTTTCCAGATGATCACTTAATTCCCTGAAGATTTGGACACCTGATTCAGTCTTCCTTTTTACTCTAAAAAATGTTATAATCACTGCTGACTTCAACACCCATGTCAATAGCTCTCAGTTAGCTAGTATGCAAGTTATTTTACCCTCTCTGCAACACAGAAACCACCCCTGCTTATGTATTCATGGAACTTCCTAATACTTAGAACTGCTCCACTTCCAAAATCTTAAACAACAACATACTAGTGTCTCACAGTTCCTCTTTCTCCTGTAAGCTTTCTCACTTCTTTACCTACAATATATTTACTTGGATCTCAGAGAAGCTTCCAGTCCTGTGGACATGTCTTCCTGGTACATCCAATAGTGTAAATTGATACTACTAGCAACTTCTTGTCTAGAAATGAAGTGGATCATCAGCCAAATTCTATTGTATATTTATATGTCCCTGCTCGGTTCCTTCAACCATTCTTCATAGTAGCTTTCTCAATCTTCATGCACATACTCCTACCATCTTTTTCCTTCACTTTGTTGTGTTGTGGTGTTTTGTTTTTTGTTTTGTTTTGTTTTTTGTTTTTTAGATAGGGTCTTGCTCTGTCACCCAGGCTGGAGTGAAGTGGTACAATCATGGCTTACTGCAGCCTCGACTTCCTGGGCTCAGGTGATCCTCCTGCCGCAACCTCCCGGGTAACTGGGAGTAAAAGTTAGTAGGCCACCACACCCAGCTAACTTTTTGGTGTGTGTGTGTGTGTGTGGTTGTGTGTGTGTGTGTGTGTGTGTGTGTGTGTGTGTGGAGTCGGGGTTTCACCATGTTTCCCAGACTAGTCTCGAACTCCTGGGCTCAAGTGATCCACCCACCTTGGCCTCCCAAAGTGCTGGGATTATAGGCATGAGCCACCATGCCTGGCTTTTCTTCACTTCTTATTTTCCTTTCCTCTCTCACACACTTCCAACCCTATTATAACAGTCATAGGCCTGTTTGAACTCAGAGATTTTTGTTGTTTTTCCTGGCTCTACTTAAGATGGCACAGAGCATGACCCTGGAGGCTTCATGTTGAATGTCTAGGGGGCACCAGCAGGAGACTGAAAGGGAGAAAGTAGACAGAAGCTAGGACATTCCTCTCCCCTTCCCACTGCCTCTGACAATATCTCTACCAGAGCTTGTTTCCTTCAAAGGGTAACAGCAGGATGGCATGGTTCTAGCTTCC
Organism: Theropithecus gelada; assembly: GCF_003255815.1. Taxonomy (NCBI): domain Eukaryota; kingdom Metazoa; phylum Chordata; class Mammalia; order Primates; family Cercopithecidae; genus Theropithecus; species Theropithecus gelada. The sequence continues at coordinate 85,633,573 of NC_037678.1, read as the reverse complement.
ACTCCTAGTAATGCTATCTCCTTTTTTGCCCCTCTAGCTTATTGGCTTCATGCTCTTGTTAATTATTGGGTTGGTTTACAATTCCCTGTTTAGCTTTCCAATTCTTCCATGATCTATTAACAAATTATATGCATTAAATTCCTTCTCTTTTAAGAACTTTAAGCAGCTTCTTTTGGGGATAGTTATAACTTGACTGATGATATGTATATCTATGTCCATATGAATCCTCTCCCTTCTTTCCTCTAGTATCAAAAAAAGGTGCATTCCCAACCAAAAGTCGCCCTCCACATGGTTCCTTGATATTATATTCTCCAGAAATTCACTGATAACTCACTTTCTCCATCTCCCTGATTTTCAATCTGTGCCTCTCTACTGACCACTTCTTCAAAATCAATTTAAGTGGTTTTCCATCTTACAATCCAAACCAAACCAAACTTCCTCAATCCTATGTTATTCTAGAACTACTATCACTCTTTTCTTTTATTTTCTCTTTAGTCTTCAATCCACTATAATCATACCTTGGCCTACCTCCTCACTCTATTCTCAAAAAAAAAAAAAATTGCTCTTGGATGAATACAAATATCCTCTTAATTGCAAACTCCAATAGATTGTTTTCAGTAATGCTGTTTGAGTTCTCTGTGCAGCTGATTATTGAGCAGGCTTTCTTATTAAACCTTTTCTTCCCTAGCCTCCATGACACCTCTCCCTCTCCTACCTTTCCCTTTTAGTCTCCTTTCATGTTCTTTCACCTACCCAAAGTTCTGCCTCCATCTTTCTTCTCTTCTAGAATGACTTGCTCTTTCTAAATAATCACATTCACTTTCATGGTTTCCACTACCACATCTGTGTTGATAGCTGTAATCAGATGGTCAGCTAAGAGAGCCCTCTGCTGAACTTCAGACAAGACACTTCCAGGTAAATCTTCCAAATGAACTTCAAATTCATTATTTCCAAAAGAATAGTAATTATCTTTTCTCCTTACTCTCCTTTTGAATTTCTTATCCCTTTGAATAATAACACAATGCACTCAGACACCCAAATCAGAAGAAACCTTGGAGCCAACCTACATTTCACCTATTCTCTCACCTCCCCAATTAGGTCATTTACCACACCATGTAGATGCTCTCTCCTTATTTTACTGCCAGATTATTTTTAAAGTACTTCAATGGCTCCCCACTACCTGCAAGATTAAAAGATCTTTTACCCTTAGCCTCTGCCTAACTTTCCCTCCATTCCTTCAACCCCTCTGCACATCTTACATTTAATTTAGAACATCATATTGTTTCATATCTCTCCATGTCCTTGTTTGTGGTGCTTCCTCTACCATGTAAAGCCTCTCTTTCTTGCTTCTCTATCACCAAAGAAACATACCGTCTTCTCTCCAGCTTCTAGTTTGCTTTCTTTTATCTTGACTTCATTTTCCGAAACACTCTCTATGGTCTAAGAGATGGTCACTAGCATCTTTATCCTTGTCATGTCCTTCTAGCACAAAACAAAAGGAAAAAAAATCATATTTCTCCAAGGCTCCCACAAAAATTCCTAAGAAGACTTTGATTACATGGTTTGGGTCATATGCTGTTCTGTGAATTAGTCTTCTACTATATGTAAAGTATTTTGTGGACAGATTCTATGAGTTACTCACCTTTGTATTGTCAGTACCTGACACCTAAAAGACATTCAATTAAATAAATGAACAGGGGAAGGAACGAATAAATCATTTGCATATATAATGTTGTCATTCAACATACACACATCTTATAGGTGAGATAAACAATGGCTGGAATATAGGTTTCCTGATTTTCAATTCTATGTTTTTTCAGATTACACACACCCGCACACATACACACACATATGTAGATAATAGATGTAGTGATAATGAGACCCGCACACATACACACACGTATGTAGATAACAGATGTAGTGAAAATAATATATTATTCTTATTTTTCACCTATTCTGAACTATAACTGTTAAAAGAGGTGATATAAAGTATTTTCAGTGAGTTCAAAATAAGTATAGGAAAAAAGTCACATTAAATGCAAAAGTAGAAAAAAGATAGATTTTTGGCTAAGAATATAAACATCACAACAAATGGGATTTTGTTACTAATCTAAAATTAATTTTTCAACATGCTTCCTCATTTCTACAATGAAATAAAAAAACTTCACTTACTGATATTGCAAAGGGACGGTCTCTATTTTGCTTGACAATAGCTTCCCCTTTTTTTTCTCTTTATTTTCTCATCAGCTAAACATCTCAGTATTTTCTGATCACTAAAAACACTTGGCAGGATTCCAAACAGTCTCTGAGGAATTATACTTGTTTTCATCATTTATCCAAATTTTCTTTTAACATCAAGTACATCCTGGACAAATAATATGTACCTACTGATTTGCATGTAATTTACATCTTATGATGATGATACTCTGTAGATCTCCCTAATTCCTGTCCCAAGTACTCTTAAGCCATTGAAGGAAAAGGAGAGCAAAGAAAGAATACCACAAATCTGTCTGCCATAACCAATTCTCAGTATGGAATAGGCCTTCACATAAAGTACAACCATCAGTGTTTTTATATACGTATGTATTCCTTACTGCGTACCCATTATTCACCTAAGAACTTTACATATATCATTTAATGCTCACAAGAGCATATAAGATAGGTATTATTAAAATATTTTATAGACAAATAAACCAGGACACTAAGAGATTAAGAAATGTGTTAAACATAATAAATGGTAGATGTATGATTTAAACTCAGGCAGTCTGGGTCCAGACTGTGTCCTAAACCACTACATCACATCACCTCTTTAAAAGGAGCTTAAGGGCTGGGTGTGGTGGCTCACACCTGTAATCTCAGCACTTTGTGAGGCCTAGGTGGTAGGATCCCTTGAGGCCAGGAGTTTCCGGCTGAAGTGAGCTATGATTGCACCGCTGCACTCCAGCCTGGGTGATAAAACAACATCCTGTCTCTTAAAACAAAGAAAGGGAGCTTAGGGTAAATCAAAGTACCTTTGCTTTTGAGAAAGGCAGACACCACATTAGCATGACATTTTTTTGCGCTGAGAAATCCTATGAAGTTAATTCTGACAGTCTCCACTGACACTACCCAGTAGTGGCATAAATAGGTTTAACCATAGTTCATTTTGTTATGTACCTTTATATAAAGACTCACTATACACAAATATATGTATGTCCATGCAAAAATACAAACACATATGTACTCATACTTCTACACACACACCAACAAATGTGTCCTTTTTAAAACTGTTTTATCTGATTATTGCATTTTGTGGCATTTCTGCTAATATCCATGTTTTGCATTTCTCTTTTAAAATCTGATGAGAGCACAATGAGTAACTTAATTTGAGGGTGAATACGGGTCAGTAAAATGACACACTATCTTTCATACACTACACTTTGGCAAGAGCAAAGCACACTTGTCCCCAACCACTTTTAGAGATTCATGAATTAAGGAACTTCAATCTGTTTCCAATTCTTTTACATAACTCATTGGAATGCTGTTCTGTAACAACTGATTGATTGATGAGTTTTCCCTGCCTCCCCTCTATATCCCATAAACAAAGGATGGACAGTAGAGGCTACTACTTCTCTACATACCAAGACACTGTTGAGCAACTGTTAGAAAAGAATGTGATTCCATAGTGTACTCTATTAATTCTACAGTTGCACTTATCACACCATAAGTAACTCTCTTTTTTCTTGTCTGCAGCCCCATTAGGCCAGTAGCTCCCTGAAGAAAAGGCTATATTTGGTTCATTTTTGGGTCCCCAGCACCTAGCACAGTGCTTAAAACATAGCAGCTGCTTAATAAATATTTGACTAGTGGTACATAAACAGCTCATCTTTCTGTTTTTTGTTTTCACCAGTTACATTGAAACTAAATTCACAATCCCTTGCAGTAAATAGCATACTTTCACAGAATGAAAAGCTGAGGATAAGTATGTGCTATAGAAACAAAGCAAAATAGCTCCCAAAGGACAGAACTTGGGCTATTATACATCACTGACACAGGAAGAGTATTAAAATTAAATTATAAAATTTAAAAAGGAAAGAACTATTTGTTTTAGCACCATAAATTTACATATGAATTTGTAAATTTACAAGGTTCAAAATATTTCTCCTTTTTTTTCAAACCATTCTAACTGCTCAAGTTAAGGGAGCTGACGTTAAAGAAATCTTTTGCCTATAATCCCAGCACTTTGGGAGGCTAAGGCAGGTGGATCACGTGGTCAGGAGTTCAAGATGAGCCCGGCCAACATGATGAAACACTGTCTCTAGTGAAAATACAAAAATTAGCTGGGTGTGGTGGTGTGTGCCTGTAATCCCAGCTACTCAGAAGGCTGAGGCAGGAGAATTTCTTGAACCCAGGAGGCAGAGGTTGCAGTGAGCTGAGATCATGCTACTGCACTCCAGCCTGGGTGACAGAGCAAGACTCTTATCTCGGAAAAAAATAAATAAATAAATAAGTTCTAAAAATTAGAAGAATGAAACTGGATCCTCATCTCTTACCTCACACAAAAATCAACTCAAGATGGATCAAAGACTTAAATCTAAGATCTGAAACAATGAAGAATCTAGAAGATAACATAGGTAAAACTCTTCTAGACACTGGCTTAGGCAGAGTTCATGACAACAAACCCAAAAGCAAATGCAACAAAAACAAAAATGAATTGATGGAACCTAATTAAACTAAAAAGCTTCTGCACATCAAAAGAAACAATCAGCAGAGTAAACAACCTACACAATGGGAGAAAATATTCACAAACTATGCATCTGACAAAGGATTAATACCCAGAATCTATAAGGAGCTCAAATAAATCGGCAAGAAAAAAAAAATCCCATCAAAAACTGGGCAAATGATATGAATAGACAATTCCCAAAAGAAGATATACAAATGGCCAACAAAATGCTCAGTATCACTAATTATCAGGGAAATGCAAAGTAAAATCACAATGAGATACCAACTTACTCCTGCAAGAATGGCCATAATAAAAAAATAATAGATGTTGGCATGGATGTGGTGAAAAGGGAACACTTTTACACTGCTGGTGGGAATGTAAACTAGTGCAACCAGTATGGAGATTCTTTAAAGAACTAGAAGTAGAACTACCATTTGACCCAGCAATCCCACTACTGGGCATCTACCCAGAGGAAAAGAAGTCATTATATGAAAAAGACACTTGCACATGCATGTTTATAGCAGCACAATTCACAATTGTGAAAATATGGAACCAACCCAAATGCTCATCAACCAATGAGTGGATAAAGAAAATGTGGTATATATACATCATAGAACACTACTTAGCCATAACAAGGAAGAAAATAATGGCATTCACAGCAACCTGGGTGGAACTGGAGACCATTATTCCAAGTGCGGCAACTCAGAAATGTAAAACCAAATCTCATATGTTCTCACTTTTAAATGGGAGCCAAGCTATGAGGATGCAAAGGCATAAGAATGACATAACAGACTCTCGGGATGCTGGGGAAAGTGAAGAGGGGGGTAAGGAATACAAGACTACACACTGGCTACAGTGTATGCTGTGAGGGTGATGCATGCACCAAAAGCTTGGTAAATACCACTAAAGAACTTATCCATGTAACTAAAAACCACCTGTTCCCCAAAAACTATTTAAATAAATAAATAAAGAATAGGCTAGTTGATTTATAAATCATCAGTAAATTACAGAGCTCCTTCATGTAAAAATAAAATAAAAGTTATGGATACATTTTGTCTCTCTTTATATTTTTAAGTAATCTTAATTGGGTTATGAGGCCACTGTGTGGGGTACCTCAGATTTCTAAGTAATCTTAACATAAAATAAGTATTATGTTTAAAAGAATGCTTCCATCTATAGTGAAAAAATTCCCTTTTAGAGTTTTTATACAACATATAGCTATACTATACTTTTTCTTTTACTGTACTTTAAAAAAACCTGGTAACTAAATATAAACCTTAAAAATTATCCACTTTTAGGTATAAAATGAAGGTAAAAAACTAAAAGGAGTAAAAATAGGTAAAACATATTTAAAGTAATCCGCATCTTAAAATTCTGACATCTATATAAAGAATTAATGATTTTTTTCCTTGGGAAGATGGTATCTTAATATTTTTGTTCCTCTAGACCTTGGTGCCTAACCAAGAAAAAGAAGCTCTGATTTAAATTTTGACCACTCATGTACTAATCATCGTTGTCAAGGTAGGTTTACATTAATTAAGTCTCTCTTGCATGTAAATATACCTTATTGGTGCAAGGTAAAGACCACTAGTGCCATGGTGAATTTTTTTGTTTGTTTTTTGTTTTATTTTGTTTTTTGTGACAAATATTGTCTCCCTTGTAATCTCCTAGGTATGCATGAGGGGCTGGGACTAAGAAGCATAGAACCAAACCAGATCTTTGCTTCTACTTCTGCCGATGGTGAACTAGAATGTGTAACACAAAACATAATAATGAAAACAATTAGAAGATCATGGGAAAATATAAAAACAATGATTAGAAGCCATCAGAGAAATATCAAAGCAGAAAGAAATGTGAAAGGATGAAGGTAGTAAGAAGAGTAAATCCCAGAGAGCTAAGCCAAATATCTAGAATCTGCAGTGGCAGCTGAGAAGTTAGAAAACTGAACAGATCTTCCAAAAGATTCTGGGGTTTAAAGGGGATAAAAATGAAAGTTTATGGCCTAACAAACAGGAAAGACCTGGACACAAGAAACTTTCCATTAGGAGAACTTAGGAAGAGTGTAAGGTCTTAAATAGGCTAGCCATCTCAAGAAATGAAGGCCAGCTTCCAATAATCTCAAATTTTGATGGCATTAAGGTAATCATGGAATACTGGCATTCCCAGGCCAATTACTTGCCAGAAACAAAACTAAATCTTCTCTAAGGGAACATAACATGTTTCAGAGCCTCAACATTTTGCTAAATTTTAAAAATATAACATGTCTAATAGAAATAAATAATCATGCATTCATGAAAATAAGACATAGTCAAAAACTAAGAGAAAAATGCTACAATAAAATAACCCACAAGGAATTCATACAATAGAGTTATCAGCCATGGACATTGAAATAATTATGATCAATATGCTTGAGGAATGTCTTTAAAAGTTGGTTATATCAGAAGATAAATAGAAACCACTGAAAGAAAAACAAATAAAAATTCTAGAAAAAGTATAAGTGATAATAAGAACTCAAGTATGGTATAAGCAGCTGATTAGATGCAGCTAAAAACTGAATAGCAAAACTAGAATATGGAAAGATTTAGGCACAAAAAGACAAAAAGAAAATACAGAGAATAAATGTAAGAGACCACTGGGAAAAAATTCCTAGATGTGAGCAAATGAATTTCCAGAAAGGGCTTGGGGGACAGAAAAAATGGGAGAAAAGTAATTTAAACAAATAAAGGCAGAGAACTCTTCAAAACTGAAAATATGAAGGCACAGACTTAATAGGCACTATGAAATACTAGCAAAAAGAAAAGAAAAAAACAATATCTAGGCCCTTCATAAAAGTAAAACTGCTGAAAAACAAAGACAAAAAATGTTTTCAAAGAGGTAAAAAGAGAGAAAGGGAGAATGTGAGTCAGAGACATATTACTTTCAAAGAGCTACAATAAGAGCTACAGCTGACTTCTTGGAATGAGACAGAAGACAATGGAACAATATTTTCAAAGTGCAAAAAATAAAAAAAAATTCTAACCTAAAATTCTAAATCCAGTAGAAATATCTTTAGAAATAACCATATTTGTAAACAGTGAACATTTTCACTAGCTGACTAAAAACCAAAGGAAACACTAAATGGTATTATGGAAATAATTTCAGCTGGAAGTATGGCTATGAAGACAGGAATGAAGAACAAATAGGTGGATAAATCTATATTTATATTGGCTCTCTAACAGTGTTAATAATAATGCACTATAAGATTTAAAATATACATAGGCTGGGCATCGTGGCTCATGCCTCTAATCTCAGCTACTCAGGAGGCTGAAGCAGGAGAATCACTTGAACCTGGGAGGTAGAGGTTGCAGTGAGCCAAGATCACGCTACTCAGCTCCAGCCTGGGTGACAGAGTGAAACTCCATCTCAAAAACGTAAAAATAAAAGTAAAAATAAATAATATAAATAAAAGTCAAATACCTTCAATATGACATGAGTATAGAAGAAAAATAAATGAATTTATCTTATTCTATCATCCTTGCATTTTTCAGGAAATGGTAAAAGTAGTCATTGATATCACACTCTTTTCAAGAATGAATCTTATAAAGCTATAGGGTAACCCATAATAGAACAGTAACAGAATACACAGCAAACAAGCTAATAGAGGAGAAAAATGCAACAAAAAATTAATGATTTAAAAAATATGTCAAATATTTTTTAAAAGGATAAAATAATGTAAAAACTGCCAGTAATTTAGAAAGCGAAATGTAAAATGGTAGACTTTAAACCAAATATATCAGAAGTTATATTAAATTTAAATGAACTATTCCAATTGAAAGACAAACACTGTTATCTTATTTTTTAAAAAAAACTTAACCTTTTGTTGTTTATAAGAAACACATAGGCTGCACATGGTGGCTCACACCTGTAATCCCAGCACTTTGGGAGGTCCAAGTGGGTAGATCACCTGAGGTCAGGAGTTCGAGACCAGTCTGGCCAACATGGTGAAACCCCATTTCTACTAAAAATACAAAAAAAAATTAGCCAGGTATGGTGGTGGGCACCTGTAATCCCAGTCACTTGGGAGGCTGAGACAGGAGAATCACTTGACCCCAGGATGTGGAGGTTGCAGTGAGCCAAGATCATGACATTGCACTCCAGCCTGGGTGACAAAGTGAGACTGTATACACAAAAAAAAAAAAAAAAAAAAAAAAAAGAAGAAGAAGAAGAAGAAAGAAAGAAAGAAAGAAAGAAAGAAAGAAAAAAGAAAAAAAAGAAAAGAAACACATAAAGGATATAGACATGGTGAAGGTAATAAGCTGGGAAAATATGCACTACACAAATACTAACCAAAAGAAAAGCTAGTTCAACTATACTTATATCAATAACAAAGTAGATAAAGTGTTCTAGAGACAAAGAAAGATATTTACCAGGAAGGTATGTACATAATATAGGTGAAAGAGATAAAGCAAAACATCACGTAATCAAAGAAGAAATAGTCAAATCCACAATCATAGTACATTTCAAAAACATTTCTTTAGAAAAATATATATATGTGTAAACACACACCAACACACACACATATATAGTCACTGAGAATATAAAGCACTTTAAAAACATGATTAATTGTACCTAATTGATCGTTATAGAACTTCACATAGAACCTAAAAATGCACATTCTTTTCAATGTTCACAAAACATTTATCAAAATTTACAACATGGTAAATAACAAAGCAAGTCTCAACAAAGTTTTAAAAACTAACATTATATCATGCAGATCATGTTCTCTCAACAAATGGAATTAAGCTAGAAATCAATAATAAAATGATAACTAGGAAGTTTGCAAATGCATCACAGAAAATTCACAATCAAAACTGAAAAAGCTAAAAACTAATTGATCATGAAAACACTGTGTATCAGAATTTGTAGGATGCAGCTAAAATTGTACCTAGAGGAAAACTTGTTGCCTTAAATGTACATACGAAAAAAGAGAAAAGGCTGAAACTCTGTCATTGCAGCATCAATCTCAAGTGAGAAAAAGTAGCAAAAAAAATCACAGAGTAGTCAGAAATAGTAAAGAACAAAATCAATGTATGATAACCAAATAAATTCAAAATTATTTAGTTGATAAAAATAACTAAATTGATACACTCAGAGAAATATCAGAAAAAGGGAAAATGCATAAATAATCAATATAAAGAATTAAAAATTGGGCCGGGCGCAGTGGCTCACACCTGTAATCCCAGAACTTTGGGAGGCTGAGGCGGGTGGATCACAAGGTCAAGAGATCGAGACCATCGTGGTCAACATGGTGAAACCTTGTCTCTACTAAAAATGCAAAAATTAGCTGGGCATGGTGGCACGCACCTGTAGTCCCAGCTACTCGGGAGGCTGAGGCAGAAGAATTGCTTGAACCTGGGAGGTGGAGGTTGCAATGAGCCGAGATGGTGCCATTGTACTCCAGCCTGGCAACAGAGCGAGACTCTGTCTCAAAAAACAAAACAAAACAAAAGAATAAAAAATTGAATGTCACTACAGATTCTACATACTTTAAAAAGTAACTTCTTTTTTTTTCTTTTTTGAGACGGAGTCTCGCTCTGCCGCCCAGGCTGGAGTGCAATGGCACGATCTCGGCTCACTGCAAGCTCCGCCTCCCGGGTTTACGCCATTCTCCTGCCTCAGCCTCCCGAGTAGCTGGGACTACAGGCGCCCGCCACGTCGGCCGGCTAGTTTTTTGTATTTTTTAGTAGAGACGGGGTTTCACCGTGTTAGCCAGGATGGTCTCGATCTCCTGACCTCGTAGTAAGAGGATGTTACCAGTAAATTCATGCCAATTACTTTACAATTTAGATAAAATGAATAAGCTCTTGGAAACACACCTCTTAAACTCTAAGAAAAACAGAAAAATCAAATAGTCCTATTTCTATTAATAAATTGAATCCATTTCTTGAATCTTCTCTGTAAGAAAACTACAGGACTGATTACTTTATCAGTTAATTCTACAAAAAGTTGAAGGCTGAAATGACATTAACGTGTCACAAACTCTTTCAAAAATTAGAAAAAGACTGAACAATTTCCAGTTTTTTTCATGAGGGCAAAGTAACTTTTGTACCAAAATGTGATAAGGATATGATTTTTTTAAAAGTATAGGACAATTTCACTCAAGAATATTTGCAAATGGTTACATCAAATATTAGCAGGCTAAATCTGTGTGTGTGTGTGTGTGTGTGTGTGTGTATAAAATATCATGACAAGGGTGGGTTTACTCTAGGAATGCAAGGTTCATTGAATATTCAAAAATCAATTATACTTATTCAAAATTTATTATACTTTAATAATATTCAAAAATTATTATACTTTGTATAATAAAACAAGAATTATATAATTTTCATAATGCAGAAAAATATAAAATTCAAAAATCTATGATTTCTAAAAATAAACAACAAATTAGTAGAAGAAAATTTCCTTAAGGTGGCAAAAAATAACTATTTGGAACACACAAGCACGCATAATAATTAACAGCATAATGCTGAAAACTTTATGAAATCAAAAAATGAAGAAAAAAGAAAACAGGCTCTATTCAAAATTGTACTGGAGATCCTAGCTATGGCAAGAAAGTAAGGAGACAACAAGGTTTAGTTGTCAAAATGGAATAAACTATTATTAACTATAGAGCAGAGTCAAAACATATAAACTACAGACAAACTACTGGAATTAAAATATGAACTTAATAAGGTTATCAAATGTAAGATAAATGCATAAAAATCATTTGCATTTCTAAATACTAACAGTAAATTAAAAGAGAAATTTTAAAATACCATCTATATTAATATTAAATAATCTTAATAACATTAAATAAACAAAAGATGTACGAGAGAAAATTGTGAAATATTAATGAAAGAAAACATCAGCCATATTACCATGTGCATGAACTGAAAGATTCAACACTATAAAAATGTCTGTTCTCCCAAAGTTATTTCAATGTAACCACACGGTGGAAATATACAGCTGATTCTAAAATTCACAGGAAGGTGGTAAGGGTCAAGAATAGCCAAAATGAACTTAGAAAAAAAAAACAAATATATGCCCTATGGAATAAGTTCCAAAACACATCTATGCTTATATGGACACTTGTGGAAATGAGATGGTCTTTTAAATAAATAGTGTGAGTCAACATATTGAAAACATGCATTTGAACCTTACTTCACACCACACATTAAGAACATTTATTCCAGGTAGATTAAAAATATCTATTAGACTAAATAAGAAAACTAAGAACTAAATAAGAAAACAAAGTAATAAAGGATCTAAAGAATAACAGAAGAAAACATTTTCATTTCATTTAAGTAGGGAAAGTTCAACAACAAGACATAGAAAGTACTGTGTTAAAGGAAACAATTGGTAAATAGGACTACATTAAAAATAAAAGCTTCAGTCCCTGGTAACCACCATTCCACTCTCTATTTCTGTGGGGCAAGGTCACAGGGGAGGGTTGGGGAGATGTTGCTCCAAGTATACAAAATTTCGATTAGATAGGAAAAGTAAGTTCAAGAGATCTATGGAACAACATGGTAACTATAGTTAATAACAGTATATTGTATTCTTTAAAAATGCTAAGAGAATGCATGTTGTTTCCACTACAAAAATTGTAATACATATGTCAAATTGCTTGTTTTAGTCAATCCACAATGCATATACACTTCACTATACATACATTCAGTATGTATGTATACAATGTATATATACTTCATATTATACACAATAAATATATATATTTCTGTCAATTTTAAAAAATACAATAAAATATTCTATAAAAAAAACATTGTTAGGAGAATGAAAGGTAAGCTACATAATGGGAAATGCTATTTCCAACACATACAACAAATGAAAGTCTCTAGAACTCCTACTATTCTATCTTGTAACACCCTATGAGAGGTATTAAAGAACAGAATGTTGTAGTTATTAGTGTTTTGCCAAAAACATTGCAGGTCTTTCCACTTCCTGTCCTCTTTGAGATAAATGTGAACATGTAATGAGTTCCGGCAGATGAGCTGTGAGCAGACATTGAGAGTGCCTGAGATCTTCTAGAGCTCTCTCTCTTTTGCCCTGGCCCTAGCATCCAGCAACATTTAAAATGAGGGCTGCTCTGTTTGTGATCTCCATGAGTGATCTTCAATGGACATCTAGGAAGGTGAGAAATAAGGGTCTGTTGTTTTATGACACTGAGACTTGGGGTTTCTTTGTTACATAACCTAGCCTATACTGACTGATATAAGCAGTCATTTTTATTCTGTTGTTACTACACATTAATGAGTGGTATGCAAATTACTTTAATGTAGCAGTTCTAAAAATGGGATTGGGATCCCCTGGAATGGCCAAGACCCTTTCAGGGGATCCATGAGGTCAAAACTATTTTCAAAATAAAACTAAGATGTTATTTGCTTTTTCTACTGTCACTCTCTTCTGAGTATACTGTGGAGTTTTTCAGAAGCTAGATGACATGTGGTATCATAATACATTGAGCACAGAAATAGATGCAAGAATCCAGTTCTCCTCTGGCAAGAATCCAGTCCTCCTCTGTTAAGGCAGTCATTAAAGAGACTTGCAAAAAAGGAAAACCAAGGCCCCTATTCTGACTATTTTTGCTTGGAAAATATTTTTCCTAAAATACATGTTATTTTGTGTTAATTTGTTTAATGAGTCTCTCATTGCTGTTTTTAAGTAAATTAATGAATAAATACTTTAAAAATCTCTTAGACCCTAATATTGTACATATCCATAAATATAACCCACATAAACAACAGTTCTTTTGGGTCCTAAAAAACAAAAAGTCTGAAAACTGCTGATTTAATGAATTGAATAAGCATTGAAAAAATATTCAAATGGAATAAAATTTAAAAAATCAGAATACATAACACATAATAAAAGTATTACTTTGGAAAACTTTGTTTCAGTTATATACATGTATTTATACAGTACGGTGGGTGTGTATATACACAAAGTATATTTCTTTGTGTAGATTATCATAAAATCTGAAGGGGTATTATAAAAGTATAATTTGAATAAACAATCTCTAAGGTTTACCGGAAAATGGGAGGGGGCTCCTGTGAGGCATTTTCAGCCAAGGACAAATTGAAATTAAACTAAATTCCTGGCCAAAGCAAGAAAAATGGATAGTGTGAGTGCTACTCCCTTCAAATATACATCATATTGTACACAATAAATATATATATTTCTGTCAGTTTAAAAAATACAATAAAATATTCTATTAAAAAACACTGTTGAGAGAATGAAAGGTAAGCTACATAATGGGAAATGATATTTCCAACACATACAACAAATGAAAGTCTCTAGAAATGGAGAATTTACAAAAATTCTCCATCAGAATCATTTGGGAATCTTATATTAAAATGTATCCATTTATTCAATAAATGGCTGAGAGCCTATTAAGTGCCATATTACAGGAGACAAGGCAGTGAACAAAACAGTGAAAAATCCATATCCATGGTAGCCCATAGTGTAGTTGGGAAGATCTTGGAAGAAACTCCTGAAGCCAAACTCTGTATTCTCCAAGCACTTTTCAGGATTACTTTGTTCTCTGAAAAATTTCTCCTTCATATATTCTTCCAGCTGGGGAATTTACATATCTTTCTTTGCTAATTTTTCACCAAGAAAATGAAGGATAAGGGTAGTATGTTTTTTCACCTGCATTGCAATAAGACTATAGATAAGGTAATAAAAGGAAAAAAAGGAGCTGAGAATACTATTAGAGTGTGCATACTAAAATGGAAGCTTACTAGCAAGTAATATTGTAAACTAGAAATTATATTTTTCAGTTTGTATATAATTTAAATATTTCACTTCTTTTTAATTCCGTTTTGAGAAAAGAGGGCTAGCTGTAGCATAATTACTAAGATATGGATAGAACAAAATTATTTAATGTAACCTCTTAGCAGCACTGGTAAAAAACTATTTCGTGGAAATGGTTAGTATTTCATAGTGAAAACTAGCTGAATTTCTTTCAGATAAAAAGTAACTCTCCTTATTTTACTAGAAATAAATAATAAATGACTAAAGAGAATAAAATTAGAGAATTAATTTTACCTGATAAAAATAAAATATTTTAACATGTATGGAAAACTAGGCCCTATTTGTATCTTAATTTTATATTACCATACACTATGACACAATCTTTATCCTTTTTTTCACTAAATTATTAAAAATGACACTTCACTGCTAATCATGTAGATACATTAAAGTATATATTCTTAGCAGTTCTTAAAGCTAATGTCAAATTTTTGAATATTGAAAATTTGATTGGAAAAATAGTTTCCAAATATTTTTTAGAGAATTAGGACAATGGAAAATATCTTAAAAGCAAAATGATATTAGTAAAATCCTCAATATACCACAAAATTCAGTCCTGAATAATAATGCACTAATAAATGTGTTAAATAAATACGTTTCATAAAGATTGTAGATTTACATATTTTTTCAGAAAAACAAATGTCCTCCATGTTAGTATATTTGCATATCTGTATTTTTTAATGCTCTATTTGTTAATTTTTGTATTAATTTTGTTTTAAATTATCAGGCATTTGGAAATCTATTTGCTTTTCACATTTGAGAGTCCTTGAATTTTCTAAATAATGGTTTACTTTAATTTTTTGTTTTACATTTATTCTAATTTAATTGCACCCATTGGTTTAGACTGAAAAAGTGAGGGGCATATGAAACAAACAAATGCACATCTGTATCTCACAATAAACAAGAAAGCAAAGTATTTGTATTTCTTGCTGTCTGCCTTGCATTACGGCCTATGAAGTTCAAAGATTTACTCATCCTTTGACTCAGAAAACACACAGAATTTCGAATCCAGAGGTTTGAAAAAGTTCAGATTCTGACCCCTTGGTGATAAATATTCTAATTGTAGATCAAAAGCATTGTACTTGATTTCAATAGCAAGGAAGTGTAGAGAAAAAGAACAGGCTTGGAGGTAATAAATAAATAAATAAAATGAATAATAAAATAAAATAAAATGAATAAAATTCAAACATACATGGACATTATTTTTAAAGTAGCTTTTATGAAAATATTAACAATCTAAAAATATAGATTAAAATTTTAGAAAATATCCAAAGTAGGAGAAATTAGTATATTTGGGGAAAACATACTATAGCATCTTTCACATACATATCTTAGAGTCATACTGTAGTCATATTGATTAATCACCTATGTTCTGCCACAGTTATTTGTTGAGAACATACTTTATGCATTAAAGAAATATAAAGTAAACAAGTAAAAAGAAGTTATGTTAAAACATTTCTTTTGAAGACCATAAGACTATATTTACTAACAACAGACCGAAACTACCATGTTATCTGAAGTAAAAGGTATTTATCAAAGCCATGGGGAAATTGAAGCTCTGAAATGTTTTTCACAAAATCACTACTCATAAAATATACCATTTTCTGTCAGAATCTCCTTGAATACTAAAAAGAAAAAAAAATAAAAAACATACCATTTATATGTATCCTTTGAAATGTACCATTGCTATCAAATGACAAAAGTTTAAAGCACAAGAAGTATAATAACACTCAACAACAGGGTTCATACTGTAAAACTGAATTTTACAGTGTCAGGAAAATTAATGAAGTATATAATTTTAATCTTTTGCTAGAAATGATCAATGGCTAGGGAGAATAAAATTAAAGGATTGATTTTACCATGATAAAAGAAAAATAAAACATTTTTGGAGCTTCAACTATAAATTAATGCTACAACTAAATAACATTTAGCTTTAAAAGCTGCAGCCTAAATAAAAAGAAGAGACCAAACAATGCAAGAAAAAAAAATCCATTTTAAATGCTGGGTGAGAGGAAATTTATTATCAAGACAGGGGATAAGAAATAACAAGAACATGAGATAATATTCAAAGCTAAAATCATTCATCATTCATTCATTCAGCAAATATTTATTGAACATTTGGTATGTGCCAGATTCTGTTCTAGGAATTCAAAATATAGCAGTAAACAAAACACACAAATTCTTGTCTTCATGAAGCTGTACACAAGTGAGGGGAAAGAGACCAAAAAATATATAAATAATACATAGAAGATGTGAATATTAAAGTAGGGATACATAGAATAAATGGGAAAAATCAGTAGGTTTTAACAGACTCTTCTTTGGGGTTTTTATAGGGTGAAAGAAAACAAGAACAGCAGCAAATCCTCTACATGAGGGAAAGGTGGAAAACTAAAGCCCATTCCACAATTTTTCTGATCCCATATAGCCAGGATAATTATTGGGGGAAACAGTGACTGGGAAACAGAAAAGTCTCCAGATAGGCTCACATCACCCACTCACAATATAATTGGAGAGACCTGATTTGGATAAACTTAGCATAGATGTGTGCAATTTTCTCCTGACTCTTGTAATTATGGAATTCTGTATTTAGCTCTCTAGATTTCTTCCTCCATTTCTTACTTCTCATCTTCATAGAAACAGTCACCCTCTGATATATTTAACATCTTCCCCAAGGCAGTGTGTCCATAGTGGGACACGTAAAAGATTTTAAGTGGTAGACAGAGCTAAAATGTTAAACTTTTATTCATAGATATTATTGCTTAGAACCAAATTAAGGATTTTTTTTAAGTGAGTACTGTAGATTTAAAGTAAACCTCAAGAAAAAAAACTAGTGCAAATATGGGCAGATGAAGCTCCCAAGAAGGTAAATTAATAGATATATGGTCTTAAGGAAATTTAGCTTCCTTAAACTCCTTTGGTTTTTAACCATTCTAGACCTTTTTCTAGTATTTGCCTAAGTTTGGTACACTTCACACTTCAACAATCTTTTCTACTACCTATCATGTCAGTGCATAGAAAAACATAGTAAAGATATTTGAAAGCACCATTTTCCTCAGTGTCTATTTTCCACTAGCTTAAATAATTGTTTTCCGCTGGCTTCAGAGGCAGACATTTTTAACACTTAGATTAACAAATGCTAGTGGTAATATTTTGAGTCCTTTTATCAAATCCTTAATGGGTTTTAGCTATTTCACCTTTGCTCTTCTAACATATGTAGAAATATTATAATTGACTGTATTCCATCTGTAATACAACCACGTCTTATTTGAGTAAAATATCCAATCTGAAAAAGTGTGGTGTGTTCCATTAAATCTTACCTAGATATACCCTTGGAAACACAAGTTTAGATAAAACAAAGATTGTAATGTAAGAATATAATTAAGTGTTTTAATGACAAGTATACAAATAATTCATTAAGAGTATACAGAACATTTTCCAATAGCAGGAGCTTAACTTCAAGTTTCTTTCTTAAAGTACCTTTATGAAATGTTTTCCAAGAGAAAAAGAAGATATGCAATTAGAAAACAGAAAAAAGTACACTGCACAGTGCAGTAAGACAGATGGTTTAGCCTCATACACAAAAAAGTATTTTTTGGTGTATCGCAGTTAGGAAGTTTTGTTGTGATCTGATAGTACATAGGTCTTCAAACACATTTGAATTCATCTGTCACTTAATTTTATGAATCTAGAAGTGCCAGCAATAAAAGCATGTGTAGCTTTCAAAAGCTGTTTAAAATGTTATCAAACTATTATAAAATGTTATTTTCCAGTTAGGTAATAAATATTAATTTTAGTCATAGTATTTGTCGACAATCAATTAGAACTTTCCTGTTCCATGAGGAACCACAACAAAAAAATCTTTAAACAGCAATGCAATTACTGGCTTAAATAAGATAAGATCACTATAATAGAGTCGTACTTTCAGTTATACCTATTATTATTATTATCATCATTACTGTTATTATTATCACTTTATTAGTACAACAAGCTAGAGACTCTATGGAAATAAATTACATATACTAAGGACAATTCGATATATTTGAAAAGGTATAAGATGGCAAATTATATGGGTAAAAGAAAATAAGGGAATCAGACAATGCCTGATCCATCTACAATTCCCCAGTCAAGAATTTGCCAGATACACTGCCATTTTCTAAAGGACACAATGGCTCAAGCAGGGCACTCCTGATCTAGACACTCTACTCAAGACTCTGGCTCAAAGGGTATTTTCCAAACCACTTTTCGGAAGTAGCATGGAGGGCAGTAGGTAAGTATTCATTATTCTTAGAAAATGAAAGTCAAAAGAAATGAATAGTGGTTATCATGTATTCCAGTGATGTTTTCAATTTTTCAAAGAACTAAAAGAAATGTAAATGAGCAGGCTGGGGATGGGGAGGTGAGGAGAAATCTATCTATAATACAATACAGACATGTCATTCGTTAAAATGGGCAACAAAGCAATTATTTATGTAGTTCCTTTATCAGAAAGGTGGGACAGTACATCTCTCAACTGTGCCCACATACAGCCCAGAGGAGGTCCAAATCAGTTTTTTTCAAAATGAAACCACCTACGTATAGTCAATCTCGGTTGGAAAAAGGTGAGCTCTTTCATCTTTTTCAGCATCCCTATCCAGTCCTTCTGGGTAGGCCAAACTTTATAATTGTTACCCTCAATACTTTGTAAAGTTATTCTCCCATATGCACCCTCACCCCTCCCATGAATCCCTGAGAACTCACACACCTGCTCCAAAGTCCTGCTTCTCCTTTGATACTTTGACTGTGGTTGATGATCATTTTATACTGCCATCCCCTACCCCCATGTCTGGGTGCAGCTTGAGAGTACTTCCTATTATTCAGTTTATCCATTATCACTTGTGTTATATACAATGTGCCACCTTATATTTTCTATCTTAGTATATTGTATGGCTCCAGAAAGGTAGCAGGGTATACATTTTGCCATACTATAGCTCAAAATCACTCTGAAGTTTTTTTTAAAAAAAAGCTTTACAAGGTATGATAGAACTTGATAACAATAAATCTTGCTATGAAAACAAACTCAATATGACAACAATCAGGATCTTGATGAAAGATCTCATGGGAGAATTTCAAAAAAGTTTGCATCCCAAACTTCTGAATTACATCTTTGGGCCCTCTAATTTTGATGCTGGAGACATAGCTCTGTGACCCCCTGTGGTCCCTCTCCAACCCTCAAGTGCTGCAACTATGCAGGCAGAACCAAGACAAAGCCTATCTCTTGGAAAGCCACCCTCTTTTCTCCATCCCTGCCACCTTCTCCTTGGTTTTGCCCCTTCCTATTTCTTGTCAAAATATAAGCAACTGAGCTTCATGCTACTATTCTTGCCTCTCCACCTCATCTGATCACTTTTCCATATCACTCTTAACTCTGTTTTTTGCATTATACTGAGACAACATTTTAAACATATTTCCTGCCACAATTGAGGGTGGTAGAATGATTTCAGGGGACTGCATCAGAGCAAATTTCTGGAGCAAATTGTAGTATTTTAGATGACACAGTGGAATAAACTGAGAAGTTTCTGTGTCATCTACAAAAAAAACCCTTTGAAATCATAGAAAAGAATACCCTAAAAAGAACAAAGAAACCACAGAGGGCAACCCATTAACTGTTTCTGACAAGATCTTGCCTCTAGAAAAACTTCTTCTATTGGCTATTAAATCAGAGTAAGAACTGGAATTAAAAATGGTCATTTGGCTAATCAGTGCTATTTAAATGACACAGTGTAGTCTATTGTTTCCTAAGTGAACAATGAAACTACAGAGAATGTATTTTTAAAAATCTAATCTCATATCCAAAAAAGTTATGGATTATCTTATTGAATATATTATTAAGAAGAATATATACAAAAAAAAATTCTATGCCAATATGGGTTGAGTATCCCTTAGGTGAAATGCATGGGACCAGAAGTATTTCAGATTTGGGATTTTTTTCTGATTTTTGGAATATCTGCATATACATAATGAGATATCCTGGAGATGAGATATAAGTCTAAACACAAAATCTACTTATGCTTTATAGGCATTTTATGCCCATAGCCTGAGGGTAATTTTATACAATATTTTATTTATTATTATGCTTATTATGATTATTTTGAGACAGAGTCTTGCTCTGTCGCCCAGGTTGGAGTGCAATAGTGTAATCTCAGCTCACTGCAACCTCCGCCTGCTGGGTTCAAGCGATTCTCCTGGCTCAGCCTCCTGAGTAGCTGGGGTTACAGGCATGCACCACCACGCCCAGCTAATTTTGTATTTTTAGTAGAGACGGGGTTTCACTATGTTGATCAGACTGGTCTCGAACTCCTGACCTCAGGTGATCCGCCCGCCTCGGCTCCCAAAGTGCTGAGCTTACATGCTGAGCCACTGTGCCTGGCCATATACAATATTTTAAATAATTTTGTGCATGAAACAAAGACTGTGTACATTAAATGGTTAGAAAGCAAAGGTGCCACTGTCTCAGCCACCCATAGGGACAATCTGTGGTTGCTTGGCATGACCATTATTCCTGATTCTGAATGTATATGCTACTGATAAGCAATCATTTTCTTACATTTAGTCAGATATAAGTACTTAACAGTAAAAAATTAGGGCATATCATTAATACAGTGAAAAAGTAATGTGTTAAGTGTAGCTAAGCAGCATAGTTGCATCACCAGATACCTACAGCAGCTGTTAGACAACAGCAACAACAAACAGCAGCAGGTTTTCAGTCTCTACCTATGATGCTGTGTTTTGATTAAAAGGTTACTGTAAACAGCAGTTGTTTTTTTTAGGTGAGAAAAAACAGAAGCAGTTAAGGGATGAGGAAATGGATCCTATAGGGATGAGGAGGAATTCTGCTGGATACGTTTTTCAAATGTTCCCCTCAGAGTCATCTGCAACATTAATTTTTTTTTGTCTTAGAAACCTTCCTTTGATTTTATAAACTGACATGATTTCTTGTTCTGTTATGAATGTGTGCTGCTCTATTCCTTCAATAGTTCGATCACACATTTTCACCATGTCATTTATAGGTACTTCTTCTGCAGTGTTAAAAATATCATCTTCATTATCCACTTGTGGCATCATGTTGGCACTCAAAAAGTTTTGGATTTTGGAACATTTTGAATTTCACATTTTCAGATTAGGGATACCCAACCTATAAAACGATATATTTAAAACCCTATCTCAATAACATGTGGCTATGCTAAATAAAAAAAAGGAAATGACTTCAAATATTCCAGTCAACTTTGAGTCATTCCTTATATTTCATCTGATTCTTACGTAGCCATATTCTGAATATAAGCACTGCCAAAGTCCACATAACCACAACAACCAGTGAGATGTTGACTATGACATTGCATAACATACGTTTTGTTAGCTCTGGCTTAAGAAGGCATCTTTCCACCCTTCCATCTATTAGTGGAAGGAGCCTCTCACTGGAAATCCTGAAGATCAGGTCCAAGTTTTGGATCCGTCTGTATGTGATGTCGCACCTTGTATATATTACTTCAATCCTGTATATTTGTTTCTCTATTGTTGATAATTTATTTATATATTTATATACATTTATTTCTAAAACTATCAAAATAACCTAGAGGCCAAAGTTACTGATTTTAGTTATGAATGAACAGATTCATTTATGGTTAGACAGAAAAAACTGGGAGCAGCAGACAGGTGAACTGTAGGACATTTTGTATGCTTTCAATCACAAAAATGAGAGGAGACAAAAAGATATTCCAGAATTTAATCAAGTAGGGTTAAGACTGCCGTAAAGACAAAATTTCACCCTGGTTGCCATGGAAATGAGGCCCCTAACATTTGATAATTATATTATAATATGAAATAACAGATATGAATCAAGTACTTTGTAGCAGCAAATGGAGCTTCACCTTGAGGGAAGGATGAATAAGAGTTTGGGAGGGGTTTTTACAACAGGATAAAGAAGTCTGTTATATTTTAAAAAGGGTTAAACTGGATCTGAATGCTACCAAGATTCTGATTCTGATAAACCTGTTGTTTGGTAAGAACCAGAGTAAATAAAGGAAATTAGAAAATCACATCTTCTTCTACCTGTTTCACCCTTGTATCCTTAATATCTATCATTCTGAAAGGTTGAGACTACCTAGAAAAGGAATCAGAAGCAGAACTAGGAGGCGGCATGGTGTAGTCTATACAAAGAAGAAGAAAAACAGACTAACTTAAATGAGGAATTAAGAAAAGCTTCACAGAATGGAGATACTTGAGCTAGACTCAGAGATGACTGGATTTTTCTCCATCATTAAATAGAGGGTGGAATTTCCTAGGCAGAGAGTCAAGCATGATTTATTCAGGGAAGATTTCATCCCGTATTATCCTGATCTAATACTCCAGTAGTATATCAAAGTACTACAGAAAGGGACAGAAGTCACTACAATGAAGATGAGGATGATATCCTGATTATCCTTAGAGCGAATGCATGCCTGCCTGCATGAGAAGCACCATGAAGTGTTACAAATGGCTGTTGTGGGATCTTAGAGGAAACATTAATGAGCCCTAAACAGATAAAGATGTACTCCCTCAGGTAGAAGCAAAAACTTACTTTCCAGAAAATCATATGTAAAAGATTAATTTCATGTGGCCTTGGAGTAGATGGTGGTTAGGAATAATTTCAAGCTAGAATTTATGTTTAAGGAAGAATTTCGCATTCATAAACTACAACAACATGACTGTCCAGACCTTTAAATGGATACATTAGCCTGAGATAAAACCATACTTGCAATACTACGACTACTTTGTAAGATGTGCAGAACCCGAGATAATAGCCCTTGGAATTAAGGGAAACATGGGAAGCTTGCTTGGATCCAAGCTACAGCAGCTTAGAAGGAATGAGAGGAATGGAATGGTGTCTGTGAATTTTCAACTCTCTGGATAAAGTATGTCTGCATGCTTTAGGGGTAGAGGTGATAGCAGTGGGAACAGGACAATGATCCCACTCTCTCCTTTAGTGTTGGTAAGAGTTATACTGTTAAGTGCTCCAGGCCAGTTCTCTAATGGCCTTGGAATACCCCTCTGCTATTCAAAAGGAAGCTGGCAGATTCTTTAATTCTGCTCTTTGAAATGTTACAGTTGTATATTTCACAATACTTGTGGATGAAATAACATAAGCAATAGGTTGGGAGTTCGTCCGACCTGGGTTCTATCCTGGATTTAATGCTTACTAACTATGCAACTCTGTACAAGTTGCTCATCCTCCCTGAGCTTCAAGTTTCTCCACTGAAGAATTGGGATGAATATACTTTAATTTCCAAGGTTGATGTGAGGATTAAATGTTATAATGCCTAGCAAAAGCATATGAAATTGTTAGCTTCCAAAATAGTCCTAGGTTCAGTCTACTGACCCTCAAAAAGCAGGTACAATTTATCCATGAAAGAAGAATATATGAAGCTTAAATTTTTCTATGGCTGAAAGCAGGAAAATCAGGCTCAAAAAACAAAATGTTTACCGAACAACAACTGTGTGCTTAGTGCTTTATTTGCTACAAGAATATTACATTAGCACTTATGGCTAGTAACCAGGTTAATTTTTTCCTAAAAGGTCAGGGTTATTTCATATTTACTGAGGACCCACAAAGAGCCAAGTAATATCAGAGCATGGACAAGATTCCATTTATTCAGGCCATAGAGTAATTTCTCTGTTAAAAATGTGATGGCCCTGGAGGCTCCAGCACTCAGATGCCATCATTTGTACCTGCTTTGGAGAACAGAACACTTCTGCCCACATTATAAGCCCATACCAAGAAGTTTTTTAAAAGGTGGCCAGAAAAAGGACATACTTGTTCTTGGGTTAGCGCCTTTGTTCTGTATAGATCTGTCCATGGGCTCACTATGGATCTTCATGCCAGGTTCCAAATCTATTCATAACGTGCAGCCTGGACACCACGATGTCACACCTTCCTCTAGAGTTGGCTATCTACATATTGACATACTAAATCAACATTCTTCATGACACCTCTTCTTCTGCTCACTATTGAATATGGTTTTTTTTTTAACATCACCCCAGAAAATAACTGGATAATTCTGAAGTTCACTTTCAAGTCCTCTCATTTTGATCTAACATTCCAGCGTCTGAGCTCATTGACAGCCTGACAAGCAACACAGCACAATGGTTAAGAGGTGCCATGGGCCAGAATATCTGCATTCAAATCCTAGCTCTGTCATTCTTCTATGTTACCTTGAGCAAGGCTTCCTAACCTTTCTCTCTGACTCAGTTTCCCCAGCTACAAAATGGAGACAATATCAGTATTTCAAAGAACTGTGAAAAGTAAATCAGCTGGCACCTAAAATGCACTTAGAAAGAAGCCTAGACATAACAATATTCAGTACATGTCTTTAATTATCTTTAGATGTTCCAGTAAGGACTCACCACCTCCTTACTGTCTAATTTGGTCTTCAATAAGATGTGTAGCCAGCAACATGTCTAGGTAGGTTTACTTTTTGCCCTGGCCCTGTCTAGCTTATGCTGTCATAGAACTGACCGCTACAGACTTGATAAGACATCTTATATGGAATTTCAGAGTTTCCATGAGCTTATAAATGCTTGCTAATTTTCCTAACATGTACACTAAGGAAAAGAGATATGTAATTTATTGTCAGGTGCCAGATGACAGAATATGTTTAGGCACTTTCTATCACATGTTGTTCAAAACAGCCTTGGTTTCCCATGAAAGCAGTGAATTGGGATAAGCTACCCATTAAAGAGTTAAGTTCTTTACTACTCCTGAGTTAACAGTTTGTCTACTATATATATAATTTACCCAATGTCAGAAATCCCATGGGGCTCTTAGCCAAAGTGAATAACTGAGCTATGTTTTCCTTACAGGCAATACAAGAATGTGTATCATGAATCTTAATCTGATATAAAGAAGATAAAATAATGGAATAATTATATATATGTAATAATGGTGTCTAGTCAAAAAAGAGGAAAAATGCTTTACTGACATACTTTAGGCAGATGTTTTCAATCAGATTAACCATTTGTAGAGTCTTTGTAGTAAACTTGTAGAAGAAAAAGCAAGACTGGAGAGAAACAGCCAAATGGTCAGCTAAAAAGGCATAAGGCAATGAAATATTAAACTACCAGTTAATTTCACTTTGTTTCAAACTAAATGTATAAGAATATGAAGATTAGTATTCACCCTATGCAAAACAGCATAAAAGCTAACAAATTTTATTTCAATAGATTCAGCAGACAGTTTATAGTCTGTATGTAAAACTCAGTTAACACAATGAACTGAAAAGCTGAATCTGTAGACATTAGAGCTAAAGAGGAGTCTCAAGCATATCTCCAAAGAGGGCCCATGATGAGCCAAAACATACAATAACTATGTGTGAAGGCCAATGCACCGTATTTGGGGACATGAATAGCTTCTTCAATTTAAGAAGGTATTATGATCTTGGTGAAAGTAATTAGTGAAAAAGAGTTGGGAAGAGGTTACTTTTACGTGATAGTATCTGTTTAATTTAACAAATTAATAAAATAATTTAGAATAATGGATGAGAATCCTTTTTTCTGAAAGGCTCTGAACATTAGGGATGTGATCATAATGAAAACTGTATAAGCTCATGTTTCTTGAATTTAAAGTAATTTTTACATTGCTTTTATTTGCTTGCAATAGAAAAGGTGTATAATTTGGCTTTGGACTTTAAATTACATAAAATTGAAGTTGGTAGTACATGAAAATAAACAGAGGCCTGTTTTCTGCTTTTCCTTTTCACAGAAATTACATATGTTTATTATTTTTAAAGGAAAATAATTGGGTAATTAACACCTAAATGTTATCAGTCATGCAATAGAACAATATTAAAATGCAAATAAATAAAATGTCCTCAATGTGAGAATTTCTTTATGCTGTGAATATATGTGGTCCAGAGTTGCTATTTGACCTATGTTCACTATCTCTAGAGTAGATATGTATACTTCCACTGGCATATGAATATTCTATATGGAAAGATCATTCTGATCTAATATTACTTAAATGCAAGGTGATATGCATTTTCAAATACTGTATGTGCAAGAAATGACATGAACAATCCTCAAAATTTAAATTCTATATTCATGTGCTTTTGTGCCTTTTTAGAATGCTTAAGTGTTAACATGAAGTCTGTGATTTTTCAAAGTACTGAATATAAAACAAAAAATTGTTATCAGATAGGAAGATGAATCCAAACATTTAAATTAGACAACTGATAAATTGTCTAATTTAATTTTTTAAATGTATTCAGGACTACATGTCATTTGAATAACCCAAATAGACATAGAGAACATCCAAATTTTCTTTCCTCAACATTCAGCATACAATTTTAGTTATATGACCTTTAATCTGACTTCTAACTAACACTGTGCGTCTTCTCATTTTAATACAATACAAATGACAGAGTTTACTAAGATGTCATTTTAAACAGTTGTAATGTTTAAATTAATCGTAAGGTTTATGACATCTACTATAGGTCCCTAGCATGAATTGACGTACATTTTCTGAAGGAATCAATTGGGTGGTCTTCATTAAAGCTTATGTAAAAGAATAGTATTAGACAATGATACTAACACAAACATCAGTCAAATTTAAAATCAAATTCTAAGTATGAAGACAATTTTTTCATCTGCTTTTCCTTCCTACAGGGTCCCACCTTGTAAGGATATTCCCACTCATCAGCCAGTTCTAACACATCATCCCACAGGTTGGAGTTCAAGCATCAGTTGTTCAGGAAAGCTTTTCCTAACTTTCCTGACGAGGTAATTCCCTATTATAAGCATTCATATCACCATGTACCTTTACTAAAGGTGGTGGCCATGGTTACAATGTTCCATGTATATATATACACACACATATATATGCTTATATGTATATGTATCATATATAGTTTGATAAATATCTACTTATCCTTCAAAATGTACGTGTTTCTATGTCTGTAATGTGCCTATGTTTACAATCCATTGAATTCCCAGCAGTGGTTCATGTTGTTAGCATAAACAAAATTTTCTACTGAAAAAAAAAAAATCACACACCAATCTGAATGAAAATCACACTGATTTTGTAAGCCTTCTACACATAAACCACACAAATTTTCAGTTTTTATGACAACTGTAAATTTATTTTTGGCAGAAATATAAAAACTTAGCAAGATATTTTCCTTTACAAATTTCTCAGATTATGCTAGTTAATATGCATCACATACCTATTAATATGCTAAGCTCCCAAAGAAAAATATGCCTTGGCAAATACTTCTTCGTGTTATTTTTTATTTCTTAAAATTTTTTTTTTTTTTTTTTTTGGAGACAGTGTCTCACTCTGTCACCCAGGCTGAAGTGCAGTGGCGCTATCTTGGCTCACTGCAACCTCCACCTCCCACGTTCAAGTGATTTTCCTGCCTCAGCCTCCTGAGTAGCTGGGATTACAGGCACGTGCCACCACACCCAGCTAATTTTTATATTTTTAGTAGAGACGGGGTTTCACCATGTTGGTCAGGCTGATCTCGAATTCCTGACCTTCTGATCCACCCGCCTCAGCCTCCCAAAGTGCTGAGATTACTGGCATGAGCCACCACACCCAGCCAAAACTTTTATTTTAGGTTCTGCGTACATGTGCAGGTTTATTATATAGGTAAATTGCATGTCATGAGCATTTAGTGTACTGATTATTCAGTCACCCAGGTAATAGGCATAGTACCTCATAAGTAGCTTTTGATCCTCATGTCCTCCCTCCTTCCGCCCTCAAGTAGGCCTGGGTATCTGTTGTTCTCTTCTTTCTGTCCATGTCTACTCAGTGTTTAGCTCCCACTTCTAAGTGAGAACATACAGTATTTGGTCTTCTGTTCCTATGTTACTTTGCTGAGGATACTGAACTCCAGCTCCATCCATATTGCTGCGAAGGACATGATCTCATCCATTCTGGGGGGTTGTGTAGTATTCCATAGTGTATATGTACCATATTTTCTTTATCCAGTCTACCACTGATGGGTATTTATGTTGATTCCATGTCTTTGCAATTATGGAGAGTACTGAAATAAACATACAAGTGCATTTTCTTTTCTGCATAATGATTTATTTTCCTTTTCAGTATATACCCAATAATGGAATTGCTGAGTTGAATCATAGTTCTGTTTTAACTTATTTTGGAAATCACCCAACTGCTTTTCACAATGGCTGAACTAATTTACATTCCCACCAGTAGCATATAAGCACTCCCTTTTCTCTACAACCTTGCCAGCATGTGTTATTTTTTTGACTTTTTAATGATAGCCATTCTGACTGGTATAAGATGGTATCTCATTGTGGTTGTTGATTATTGTTTCTCTAATGATTCGTGATGTTGAGCATTTTTTCATGTTCATCTTAACCACATGTAAGTCTTCTTTAGAGAAGTATTTGTTCACGTCCCTTGCCCACTTTTTCATGAGGTTGTTTGGGGTTTGTTTGCTTGTTAATTTGTTTAAGTTCTTTATAGATTCCGGATATAAGAGCCTTGTCAGATGTGTAGCTTACAAATATTTTCTCCCATTTTGTAGGTAGTCTGTTTACTGTGCTGATAGTTTCTTTTGCTCTGCAGAAGTTCTTTAGTTTAATTAGGTCCCATTTGTCAATTTCTGCTTTTATTGCAACTGCTTTTGGCATCTATGTCATGAAATCTTTAAGGCCTGTGTCCAGAATGGTATTTCCTAGATTACCTTCTGTGGTTTTTATAGTTTCAGGTTTTACATTTAAGATTTTAATCTATCTTGAGTGGATTTTTCTATATGGTGTAAGGAAGGGGTCTAGTGATATCTGCCATTTATTGAATGAGAAGTCCTTTCTCTATTGCTTGTTTTTGTCAACATTTTTGACGATCAGATGGTTGTAGGTATATGGCATTATTTCAGGGCTCTCTATTCTGTTCCATTGGTCTGTTTGTCTGCAACAGTATCATGCTGTTTCGGTTACTCTAGCCTTGTAGTATAGTTTAAAGTTAGGTAGTAAAATGTCTCCAGCATTTCTTTTTGCTTAGGATTGCCTTGGTTATTGAAGCTTTTTGTTGTTGTTCCATATGAATTTTAAAATAGTTTCTCTAATTCTTTGAAGAATGTCATTGGTAACTTGATATTAACAGCATTGAATCTGTAAATTGCTTTGGGCAGTACGGCCATTATAACAATATTGACTCTTCCTATCCATGAGTATGAAATGTTTTTCCATTTGTTTCTGTTATATCTGATTTCTTTCAGCAGTGTTTTGTAATTCTCATTGTAGAGACCTTTAACCTCCGTAGTTAGCTGTATTCCTAGGTACTTTAGTCTCTTTTGCCTATTGGGAATGAGATTGCATTCTTCATTGAAGTCCCAACTTGGATATTGTTGGTGTATAGGAAGGCTGCTGACCTTTTTTTTTTTTTTTGAGACGGAGTCTTGCTCTGTCGCCCAGGCTGAAGTGCAGTGGTGCAATCTTGGCTCACTGCAACCTCTGTCTCCCAGGTTTAAGTGATTCTCCTGCCTCAGCCTCCCGAGTAGCTGGGACTACAGGTGTATGCCACCGCCCCTGGCTAATTTTTCTATTTTTATTAGAGATGGGGTTTCACCATATTGGCCAGGCTGGTCTTGAACTCCTGACTTCATGATCCATTCGCCTCGGCCTCCCAAAGTGCTGGGATTACAGGCGTGAGCCACTGGACCCAGTCAGAAGGTTGCTGATTTTTGTACACTGATTTTGTATCCTGATTGCTGAAGTTATTTATCAGTTCAAGGAGCTTTTGGCTAGAGACTGTGGGATTTTCCAGGAATAGAATCATATTGTCTGCAAAAAGGAATAGTTCGACTTCCTCTCTTCCAGTGTGGATGCCTTTTATATCTTTCTCTTGCCTGACTGTTGTGGCCAGGACTTCCAATACTATGTTGAATAGGAGTGGTGAGAGTGGGCATCCTTGTCTTGTTCCAGTTTTCAAGGGGGATGCTTGCAGCTTTTGCTCATTAGTAAAATGTTGGTTGTGGGTTTTTCATACATAGTTCTTATTATTTTGAATTATGTTCCTTCAATGCCTGGTGTGTTGAGTATTTCTAACGTGAATGGATGTTGAATTTCATTAAAAAGTTTTTCTACATTAATTAATTAAGATAATAATATAATCATGTGGTTTTTTCTTCTGAGTTCTTCGTATGTAATAAATAACATTTATTGATTTGCATGTGTTGAACCAACTTTGCATCCCAGGGATACAACCTACATGATGGTGGTGGATTAGCTTTTTGATGTGCTGCTGGATTCAATTTGCTAGTATTCTGCTGAGGAATTCTGCATCCATGTTCATCAAGAATATTGGCCCAAAGTTTTATTTTTTTGGTTGTGTCTCTGTTAGGTTTTGGTATCAGGATGATGCTGGCCTCACAGAATGAATTAGAGGAGTTCCTCCCTTCTCAGTTTTTTGGAATAGTTTCAGTAGGAATTGTACCAGCTCTTCTTTATACATTTGGAAGAATTTGGCTGTGAATCCATCTGGTCCCAGGATGTTTCTGGTTGGTAGGCTTTACTACTGATTCAATTTTAGAAGTCATTATTGGTCTGTTTAGAGATTCAATTTCTTCCTGGTTCAATATTGGGGGGTTGCATGTTTCCTGGAATTTATCCCTTTCTTCTAGGTTTTCTAGCTTATAACCACACATGTACTGGTAACACGTTTCTGAGGGATTTTTACATTTCTTTGGGGTCACTGATAATGCCCTTTTTGTAACTTCTGATTGTGTTTATTTAGAGCTTCTCTTTTTTTCTGTATTAGTCTAGCAAGTGAAATATCTTATTATTTCAATTAGTTTATGTTTTGTATGGTTTTCTTTTTGTTTGTTTGTTTGTTTTTTGCATCTCAATTTCCATGAGTTCAGCTCTGATTTTTGTTATTTCTTATCTTCTGCTAGCTATGGTGTTGATTTGCTCTTGGTTCTCCAGTTCCTCTAGTTATAATGTTAGATTGTTAATTTGAGAGCTAACTTTTTGATGTGGGTGTTTAGTGCTAAACTTCCCTCTTAACACTGTTTTAGCTATGTCCCAGAGATTCTTGCATGTTGTATCTTTGTTCTCATTAGTTTCAAAAAATTTCTTGATTTCTTCCTTAATTTTATTATTTACCTCAAAATCTTTCATGAACAGGTTGTTTAATTTCCAAGTAATTATATGGCTTTGGGTGACTTTCTTAGTGTTGATAACTAATTTTATTGTGCTGTGATCCAACAGTGTGGCTGGTATGATTTCAGGGTTTTTAAAAATTTGCTGAGAGTTGCTTTATGTCTGATTGTGTGGTCGAATTTAGAGTATGTGTCATGTGCAGATGAGAAGAATGTGTATTCTGCTGTTTTGGAGTGGAGTATTCTGTAGATGTCTATTAGGCACATATGGTCAAGTGTTGAGTCCTGGTCCTGAATATCTTTGTTCATTTTCTGCCTCAAAGATCTGTCTTTAATAATAAAAGATCTGTCTTTTAATACTATTCAGGGGGGTGTTTACATCTCCCACTATTATTGTGTGGTTATCTAAGTCTCTTTGTAGGTTTCTAAAACTTGCTTTATGAATCTTGGTGCTTCTGTGTTGGCACATACATATTTAGGACAGTTATATGTTCTTATTGAATTGAGTCACTTGCCATTTTGTAAAACCCATCTTTGTCTTTTTAAATTTTTGTTGGTTTGAAGCCGTTTTATCTGAAATTAGAATAGTAACCCTTGCTTATTTTCTTTTTTCTGCTTGCTTGGTATAATTTTCTCCATCACTTAGCTTTGAGCCTGTAGGTGTCACTGCATGTGAGATGGGTCTCTTGACAAGAGCATACCACTGGCTCTTGCTTTTTATCCAACTTCTCACCCTGTGCCTTTTAATTAAGCCATTTAGACCATTTACATTTATGGTTAGTACTGACGTGTGAATTTGATGCTGTCATCATGTTGTTACCTGGTTGTTATGCAGATTGTTTGTATGGCTGCTTTACAGTTTTACTAGCCTATGTACTTCAGTGTTTTTTTGTAGTGGCCAGTAACAGTCTTTCCATATTTAGTGCTCTCTTCAGAACCTGTAAGGCACATCTGGTGGTAACAAATACTCCTAGCATTTACTTGTCTAAAAAGGATCTTATTTCTCCTTCACTTACAAAGCTTCGTTTGGCTAGATATGAAATTATTTTCCTAAAGAGTGTCAAATATAGGCCCCCAATCTCTTCTGGCTGTAGGGTATCTACTGAAAGGTCTATTCTTAGTCTAATGGGATTCCTTTTATAGATGACCTGTCCCTTCTCCTGAGCTGCCTTTAACATTTTTTCTTTTATTTTGACTTTGGTAAATCTGATCATTAGGTGTGTTGGGAATGGTCTTCTTGTGTAGTATTTCACCATGGTACTCTGCATTTTCTGAATTTGAATGTTGGCCTCTCTAGCAAGGTTGGGGAAATTTTCATGGACCATATCCTCA
The DNA here is from genome assembly GCF_003255815.1 of Theropithecus gelada. Taxonomy (NCBI): domain Eukaryota; kingdom Metazoa; phylum Chordata; class Mammalia; order Primates; family Cercopithecidae; genus Theropithecus; species Theropithecus gelada. The sequence continues at coordinate 85,600,561 of NC_037678.1, read as the reverse complement.
AATATGTTTTCCAAGTTGCTTGATCTTCCTCTCTTTCAGGGACACAAATGGGTCATATATTTGGTCACTTTACATAATCCAATATTTCTCAGAGGTATTATTCATCTTCTTTGTTTTCTTAAATTTGTTTTTGTCAGTCAGACAAAATGCTGTCAGTCAGAGTTATTTCAGAGAGCAGATTTTCAAGCTCTGAGATTCTTTCCTTGGCTTCATTGATTCTGTGGTTAATATTTGCAATTGTATTCTGAAATTCTTCTAGTGAGTTTTTCAGCTCAATTATCCTCAGTTTGGTTCTTTCCTAAAAATTGCCATTTCATCTTTCAGCTCCTGTATCGTTTTATTGTATTCACTAGATTCCTTGGATTGGGTTTCAACCTTCTTCCAAATCTCAATGATCTTCATTCTTATCCACATTCTGAATTCTATGTCTATCATTTCAGCCATTTCAGCCTGATTAAGAACCATTTCCAGGAAACTACTGTAGTCATCTGGAGGTAGGAAGACACACTGGCTTTGTGAGTTGCCAGCTCTTATGCTGGTCTTTCTCATCTGTGTGGGTTGATGTTCCTTTAATTTTTGATGCTGCTGTCCTTTGGATGGGGTTTTTGGTTTTATCTTCTTTGATGCCCTTGAGGAGTTAAGGTGGGTTCAATCAACTAATTTCATTTCTAGATTTTAGGGGAGCAAGGTTCAGCTTAAATTGAGGGGGCTGGTATCAGGCACTCAGCTTTGTTCTCTGGTCCCTCAAGGTTAGGAACCTGAAGGCTGTAGAGACTGAGGCTTTCCTGGTCCACGGGCCACAGAACTCTGAGGGGGGAGTGGGACAGGAGGTGTCAGGCAAAGGGCTTCATAGAGGCAGTGGCAGTGGGATCTCTGCTTATTCATGAATGCCATCAGTCATAGCACATTGCAGGGTACACTTGTGTTGGCTGGGAAGGGGCACTGGCAGAGAGAGGCAAGGTTGCCAGGACACACCCACGTCTGCACCAGCAGTGGCAGCAGCATCTCAGTTCTTCATTTTGATTCTTCAAAACAGCAAAATTAATTGTTTCAGAGGAAAAATAGTTTATTTAAAAATACAGGGTAAAAACAAATTGTGATTGTAGTCCAAATAGAAAATGTTGAGTCCAAATTTGACTCCAAATAGAAAGTATGAGGATTTAATGAGGATTTAAACATCTTCACAGTATATGTGTGTGTGTGTATATATATATATTTAATATATTAAAGAAGTAGAATATAATACATATGTCATAAGCCAGAGGAAGAGTAATGCTAGACCATTAATTATGCATGAAGTGGGAGGGAATTGGGAGAGTATATAACAGAGGAATCAGAAAATTGATGTTTATTACCTAACATTTATAAAACCCAAACATATATATATACATATATATGTATATACATGTACATATACATATAAATACGTATATACATATACATATATATAAATTTTTTTTTTTTGAGATGGAGTCTCTGTCACCCAGGCTGGAGTACAGTGGCACAATCTCAGTTCACTGCAACCTCTGCCACCCAGGCTCAAGCGATTCTCCTGCCTCAGCCTCCCGAGTAGCTGAGATTACAGGCACCTGCCACCAGGCCCAGCTAATTTTTGTATTTTTAGTAGAGATGGGGTTTCACCATCTTGGCCAGGCTGGTCTTGAACTCCTGACCCTGTGATCCACCCACCTCGACCTCCCAAAGTGCTGGGATTACAGGTGTGAGCCACCACACCCAGTCCCAAACATATATTTATATAAAAAACCAATTGTAAAAATCCCTTACCATTGATTGCATCATAATGTTAACTAATTTCCAGTGCTTCCGAACTTCCTAAAGTACTCAATAGAGTACTTTAAAGATTTAAATGTGTAAATTTTTTCCCCTAAAGGAAAGTTGTCATGTATGCATCAGTGAAAATTTCCTTGGCATGAAATTGCTTTCTCAGAACATCTCAATTCTTCTGAAATATAATCTCAATTATCTGTGAGACAACAGAGTTAAAGCAGATTGAGAAGAGAAAAACATACAGGGGCATTTTAGTTCTGAAAAGGCAGTGCCTACTAGAATGTTTTTCTCCTTTAGAGAAACTCTGTTGTAAAGAAAATTTAAAGCAAAAAATAGCAAGCTTCAAATACAGTTAGAGGAAATTAACAAACACTTTATCCCAAGTAATAATGGTGAGGAAAACACAAAAGAAAAAACTGAACAAGAGACTGGGATAGACTGTAAGACTTCTCCAAAGAAAATTAAAAGTCACACTTTAACTAATTAATACCTACATACTAAAACTGGAATTCAACTTGAATAAACAATATAGCAGATTTTTTAAAAATGTTAGCAACAAAATATGTCAGAACGCTTTACACACACAAAAGAATGTGTCTAAGGTCCAGGATATTTTGGAAGTAAAAATGTCTAAGAATAAATGATACAACATGAAACAGTAAACAGAAAGTCATCATGTCAGAAGCACTCATTTTTTTCTTAAGTACCTGATGCCAATTTGCTGGCTTCCTTTGGAATTATTTTATTTTGCTTTTAATTGTGGCCAATTTTTTAAAACTACAGTATAAAACTAAAAGGAAAAAAATTAGGGAAAGTTTGGAAAATCATGAGGAAGGTAACTCGACTATCTTTCAATTGTTGTTTATTTTTTTTCTGTAATAAAGTTGGATGGTATTCATTTTATTTTTACAGTTGTGCTTTCTCTTTAAATACATGACGGCTGGGTATGGGGGCTCACGCCTGTAATCCCAGCACTTTGGGAGGCCAAGGTGGGTGGATCAAGAAGTCAGGAGTTCAAGACCAGCCTGACCAATATAGCGAAACCCCATCTCTACTAAAAATACAAAAATTAGCCAGGCGTGGTGGCACACCTGTAGTCCCAGCTACTGTGGAGGCTAAGACAGAAGAATTGCTTGAACCCAGGAGGTGGAGGTTGCAGTGAGCCAAGATCGAGTCACTGCACTCTAGCGTGGGCAACAGAGCAAAACTCCAATTCAAAAAAAAAAAAAAAGATTTAAATGTGTACTTTTAATTTGTGGTATATTATATAATAAAAATCATTTTTAAAATCTTAGCAAAAGAACATGATATTTTTGTGGATACCCTTCTCAAATATTATTTCTCCAAGCATATATAGGTTTTATAATTATCTCAGGTGATATAGATTATGCAGACTATAATCACTACCATGCTATTATTTTGTGTCCTTTCTTCACTTAAAGTTACAAATTGTATTTTTTAATAGCTGCAATAACATCTCTCATTCCATATAACCTTCTTACAGTGTGACTTTGACTCTTGCAGAGGTGGAGTCCATATTCCTGTTCCTTGAATCTTGGCCAATTTATGACTATGGTGAGAGTGATGCTATGACTTCCAGCACTAAAAAGGTGATATACCTTACACCTGGTTCCTTTGGGACACTTGCTCTTGGAATTCTGACACAATGCCATGAAGAAGCCCAAACAGCCATGAAGAGACCCACCTAGAAGGGAACAAAGGCCTCAAACATTCAGCCATAGCTGAGCACCCAGCTGATAGCCAGCACCAACTAGTCAGCCACATAAGAGAGCAACCTCATAAGTGGATGCTTTTGCCCCAAGTTAAGGCTCCCCAGGTACTAGTATATGGAACAGCATGGAACTTTCCCCCACAAGCTCTGCCCAAAGTACAAAATCATGAGCTAACTAAATTATTCTTATTTTAAGAAGTTTTGGGGTGGTTTGTTACATAGCAACAGATGGCCAGATACTTACCCTTATATAATAAGATCAATTATCATATATATTAGTTTATATCAGTTTAGACCACATTATATTCCAATAAATGCAGGCATTGTAATTTAAATAAAGCGTCTCTGAAAATTGGATATTCTTAAGAGTTGTTTCCTATAGTTTATTTCCTGTATATCAAATGCCACAAACAGAATAATTAGATCAATAAATGCAAATATTTTTATAACTCTCAATCTGCAATGTCAACTAGCTTTCCAAAAATGTTGCATCAATTCACACTGTCATCATTAATGTATGAAAACAGTATACCTACTGATACCTCACCAGCATTGGTAAGTATAATTTTTAAATGTATTTATTTGGTCATTTGCTTTGGGTAAAATGGCTCTTCTTATTGTTGATTAACATAAGAATTAAACAGTCATGTTTTTTCTATTAATTTCCACTTTTGAATGAATTGTCTGTTCATATCTTTTGCCATTTATCTAATGATATCTTGATGGTTTCATTAACAATATCTCAGAGTTCTGAACATAAGAAAAATACTAACCATTTGTCTTTCATATTTCTTAGAAATATTTTTCCCAATCTCTATGTCTTTTGTGGCATTTTAAAATATAGGTTTGAATTTTTATGCAATCAAATGTAATGATCTTTTCTTTGGGTTTTTTTTTATATATATATATACTTTAAGTTCTAGGGTACATGTGCACAACGTGCAGGCTTGTTATATATGTATACATGCGCCATGTTGGTGTGCTGCACCCATTAACTCGTCATTTACATTAGGTATATCTCCTAATGCTATCCCTCCCCCCTCCCCCCTCCCCACAATAGGACCCGGTGTGTGATGTTCCCCTTCCTATGTCCAAGTGATCTCATTGTTCAATTCCCACCTGTGAGTGAGAACATGTGGTGTTTGGTTTTCTGTTCTTGAGATAGTTTGCTGAGAAGAATGGTTTCCAGCTACATCCATGTCCCTACAAAGGACACGAACTCATCCTTTTTTTATGGCTGCATAGTACTCCAGGATGCGTATGTGCCATATTTTCTTAATCCAGTATGTCATTGATGGGCATTTGGGTTGATTCCAAGTCTTGCTATTGTGAATAGTGCTTCAATAAACATGCCTGTGCGTGTCTTTATAGCAGCATGATTTATAATCCTTTGGGTATAAACCCAGTAATGGGATGGCTGGGTCAAATGGTATTTCTAGTTCTAGATCCTTGAGGAATCGCCACACTGTTTTCCACAATGGTTGAACTAGTTTACAGTCCCACCAACAGTGTAAAAGTGTTCCTATTTCTCCACATCATCTCCAGCACCTGTTGTTTCCTGATTTTTTAATGATTGCCATTCTAACTGGTGTGAGATGGTATCTTATTGTGGTTTTGATTTGCATTTCTCTGATGGCGAGTGATGATGAGCATTTTTTCATGCGTCTGTTGGCTATATGAATGTCTTCTTTTGAGAAGTGTGTGTTCATATCCTTTGCCCACTTTTTGATGGGGTTGTTTGTCTTTTTCTTGTAAATTTGTTTGAGTTCTTTGTAGGTCCTGGATATTAGCCCTTTGTCAGATGAGTAGATTGCAAAAATTTTCTCCCATTCTGTAGGTGGCCTGTTCACTCTGATGGTAGTTTCTTTTGCTGCGCAGAAGCTCTTTAGTTTAATTAGATCCCATTTGTCAATTTTGGCTTTTGTTGTCATTGCTTTTGGTGTTTTAGACATGAAGTCTTTGCCCATGCCTATGTCCTGAATGATATTACCTAGGTTTTCTTCTAGGGTTTTTATGGTATTAGGTCTAACATTTAAGTCTCTAATCCATCTTGAAATAATTTTCGTATAAGGAGTAAGGAAAGGACCCAGTTTCAGCTTTCTACTTATGGCTAGCCAATTTTCCCAGCACCATTTATTAAATAGGGAATCCTTTCCCCATTTCTTGTTTTTTTCAAGTTTGTCAAAGATCAGAGATGGCTGTAGATGTGTGGTATTATTTCTGAGGGCTCTGTTCAGTTCCATTGGTCTGTATCTCTGTTTTGGTACCAGTACCATGCTGTTTTGGTTACTGTAGCCTTGTAGTATAGTTTGAAGTCAGTTAGCGTGATGCCTCCAGCTTTGTTCTTTTGGCTTAGGATTGTCTTGGCAATGCAGGATATTTTTTTGTTCCATATGAACTTTAAAGCAGTTTTTTCCAATTCTGTGAAGAAAGTCATCGGTAGCTTAATACAGATGGCATTGAATCTATAAATTACCTTGGGCAGTATGGCCATTTTCACGATATTGATTCTTCCTATCCATGAGCATGGAATGTTCTTCCATTTGTTTGTGTCCTCTTTTATTTCACTGAGCAGTGGTTTGTAGTTCTCCTTGAAGAGGTCCTTTACATCCCTTAAAAGTTGGATTCCTAGGTATTTTATTCTCTTGGAAGCTATTGTGAATGGGAGTTCATTCATGATTTGGCTCTCTGTTACTGGTGTATAAGAATGCTTGTGATTGTTGCACATTGATTTTGTATCCTGAGACTTTGCTGAAGTTCTTTATCAGCTTAAGGAGATTTTGGGCTCAGACAATGGGGTTTTCTAAATAGACAATCATGTCATTGGCAAACGGGGACAATTTGACTTCTTCTTTTCCTAACTGAATACGCTTTATTTCTTTCTCCTGCCTGATTGCCCTAGCCAGAACTTCCAAGACTATGTTGAATAGGAGTGGTGAGAGAGGGCATCCCTGTCTTGTGCCAGTTTTCAAAGGGAATGCTTCCAGTTTTTGCCCATTCAGTATGATATTGGCTGTGGGTTTGTCATAAATAGCTCTTATTATTTTGAGATACATTCCATCAATACCAAATTTATTGAGAGTTTTTAGCATGAAGGGCTGTTGAATTTTGTCAAAGGCCTTTTCTGCATCTATTGAGAGAATCATGTGGTTTTTGTCTTTGGTTCTGTTTATATGCTGGATTACGTTTATTGATTTGTGTATGTTGAACCAGCCTTGCATCCCAGGGATGAAGCCCACTTGATCATGGTGGATAAGCTTTTTGATGTGCTGCTGGATTCAGTTTGCCAGTATTTTATTGAGGATTTTTGCATCGATGTTCAGCAGGGATATTGGTCTAAAATTCTCTTTTTTTGTTGTGTTTCTGCCAGGCTTTGGTATCAGGATGATGTTGGCCTCATAAAATGAGTTAGGGAGGATTCCCTCTTTTTCTACTGATTGGAATAGTTTCAGAAGGAGTGGTACCAGCTCCTCTTGTACCTCTAGTAGAATTTGGCTGTGAATCCGTCTGGTCCTGGACTTTTTTTGGTTGGTAGGCTATTAATTATTGCCTCAATTTCAGAGCCTGCTATTGGTCTCTTTGGGTTTTTGTTATTGTTGTTTCTCTAATTTGTTACTCATTAGATATTTAATAGTTGTACATTCTTCTAATTTGGGTTGTGGATTGATTTTACTTTTACTTTCCTATAGCATATTCTGGATTTTTTGTGGGGAATGGAAGTTTTAAGTGTACAAGAAGAGATGCAGATATAGATACTTTATTCTTTTTAAATTATAAAACAATTGTTATAACACCTATACTGAAGAATCTTCCTACTTTCTTTTTGGCATATCATGAGATCTTTAATCATGGATTTCTTTGTCTCAAAAATGTGTCTCTATGAACAATACATTGGGATACACTTTTTTAGTCACTAAATTATACTTAGCAGAAGTAAGTCAAATTTCTAAAGATTTAGGACATAAAAAACACCTAATGCTGAAAAGAAAATACAGGCTTTAATAACTTGCTAACTACCTAAAACATCTGAAGCATCTCTTATGCTGTAGTAGGAATCATTTGCAGGAAAAAGATTGGCTTTTATCACTTAAAAGTCCATGAGTTCTACTTTTAAATACATATTTTAATTTTGTAAAATAATTATATTCTACCACAGTATATTCTATTGATTACAATAAAGATTAAGTCTCTGGCTGGGCGTGGTGGCTCACACCTATAATCCCAGCACTTTGAAAGGCTGAGGCGCGTGGATCACTTGAGGCCAGGAGTTTGAGACCAGCCTGGCCATCATGGCGAACCCCCATCCCTACTAAAAATACAAAAATTAGCTGGGTGTGGTGGTGCATGCCTGTAGTCCCAGCTACTTGGGGTGCTGAGGCACAAGAATCGCTTGAACCCAGGAAGCGGAGGTTTCAGTGAGCTGAGATCTCACCAGCCTGGGTGACAGAGTGAGACTCTGTCTTATTAATAATAATAACAATAATAATAATAATAATGATGATAGATTAAGTCCCTAAAAAATAGAACTTTTAAAAACCCAGTTTATCTTAATTTCTGCCTCTAATATTTCTAAATCAGAATAAATATGAAATGGAAATACATATTTACCTAGAAGAATTTAAAACAATGGGTTTCAAATGCCACTCCATGATCCAGTGCCATAATGACACTCGCATATTCTGCAGAGTTTAATAATATAAATTATTGCTCCCTTTCAACTACCCATCCAAAGACATTCTCATTCAGTAGCTCCAAAAGATTCAAGCATTTGGTTGTGTCATTTTATCTCACACTCCCTTCCAAAAAGGGACTCCCCAAAGAGCTACACTCCCCAAAGAAGTGGCTCACATCCTTCCTAAAGCTGATTTCTTCATGTGGTTCTAAATCCTGTGTGTTCTTGCTCCAGGATCTTTTTCCTCCCACTCTTATCTCCCCCATCTCAATTAGGTTATGGTTTTGTTTCATTTCACTTTAAATTCTCATATGCCATTAACTCCCTCAAATGTTCACAAGTCTCTCATTTTTAAAACAAATTAACATTTTGCCTCTATTCCCTTTCTAGCTATTATTTTATTCCTGTATCATTTATCGTGCCCATTTTTCCTCAAATAAGTGATTTAAACATCCCATCTCTATCTCTTTGATGCCCAGAAGTCTGGCGTTTTTCCTAACTCTTTCATGCCAAATCCAGAGACTGTTTTTCATTCTCCTTTACTCTCCTGCTGCTGTTTCTCGTTTCTTCGTGAAACTTTCTTTGTTTGCTTGGCTTCCATGGCATCCTACCATCCTGGCTCTTTTCTTAGCCTTTTGGATATGTCTTTTTCTGCCTTAGTCTCTCAATAAGGCTTCTTTCCCTGTAATGAGGACCACCAATACTCTAACCAGAGAGGGCTTCTCCTCCATAGATCATTCTCTGAGATCATCCATTCTTCTAACTTCTGTTGAGATGACTCACAAATCCTTATCTGTGATTCTTACTTATTCCTGATATTTTACCCATGTCACTATTATTTGATATTTACTCTTAAGTTTCTCAAAACCAGAATCAAAATGCTGAAAAATAACAATGTTATCTTCCTTTACAAATAGATGCTTCTCCAGAAATAACAGAAACCCTTGAGTTATTCTATTATTATTTATAATCCGCCTACTACTAAGTAATTTTGAGGTATTTTTAATGTATTTTTAAAAAATACATCAAATCCAAAAAATAAAATAAACTTAGTGTGTGTCATGAAGAGAAGTAAGTATAACAGAAATGACTTTGGTTAACCAATCTTAAAATGCTCTTTGAAAATGCAAAAAAAAAAATTTAAAACATCTACAAAAGTATATATAAAAACAGTTTACAAATATTGAAAAAAGGTAAGTTTATTTACACATTTTTCCAGCAAATCATGAACTTCTGAAAGGCATTTTCCTATATCACTTTTTTTTTTTTAACATATTCTGAGTATCAAGATATGCATAATAATATAAAATTGGCAACATGGCATTTATTAAAGAAAAAAACATTACAATCTCTTAAGCTAAATCGTAAATTCTCATTTTATCAATTTTAATAATGTTAAAATGTAAATTTTGATTGAGATACAAGCTGTGTTAAATATGGCATTCCAAAGTCAGGTGCTGGACCAAGATTGCAATTTTCAAAAGAAGTATCTAAAAACCATGTAATTCTTAAACCCTACATCAGATCGATATTACTGGCATAATAAACATAATAAAAATTGAGAGCGGATTTTTGCAGAGCTTCTGTCCATGATGAACCTCCAAATCACAATAAAAGGGAGCGGTATGTAGGTGCCTGATCCTTACCTTTCAGTTAAATATATGGCCCTCAAGGTTTCAAAGAGATATAGTACAATGGCATCTGAGTTTTGCCTAGAAAATCTAAAAAATGAGAGGGTGGCTATTCAGTTGTTCTGATGGAGAGAGCTGTGATAGAATCAGTCTATACTCCTAGAATTTCTTTGGTCAAAGAATGTATATTTGCCATGACCCATATGTGGGTCATGTTTGAGAGAGTGCTGGTGGGGTCATCTTAAGTCTGGTCCAGAAGAGCCACCTGAAGAGGAAACAAGACCTCAGAAGAAACCGTGTCACCAGATGCATATAGACTGAAGAAGGAATAAGTAGCTACTTAGAATCAAGATATGTATCTCTTTGTTAAAGAAACAGAAGGTGAGTGAGTCAAAAGATGGAGGAGAAAGTGCCCACAAGATAGTGAATCAGCTTTAAACATGAGTCCAGTTTAAAACAATAGCAGTCAGGTAAAAATTTTCTTGTTCTTTTACCTCTTCTTCACCACTGCAACCCCGTTTGGGTCAGTAACTGTACCTGGAACACTGGTGAGAAGGGGTAAAAGCACAGGATGGGAAAGAGAGACAGCTGGCCTTACCCTTCTTTCTCATATTGAGGCAACTGGCCTGCAATAACAGAAGAAGCCTCAACTTTAAATTAAGGTTGTAGTTTTGACTATTACACTGAATTGCCAGACATATTAAGTGGTGAACTGAAACCGTGTTTGTACTTTAAAACAATAGGGTTTTCTATACCTAAAAGTGACCTGAAAAGTCATGAGACATAAATGAAATTCATCCAGGTGTAAGGGGAAGTTGGGCTCACTGAAGTGCACACTGAATACACACCACAATTTGTGTTTGTCTTCATGGAAAGGCTATATACTAATACATGTATACACACACACGATGCAAAATGCATACAAAACTACATCATGGTGTTAATTCTTCAAATTTCATTTAATAAGTTATGTAATTCAAAGTTTAATTGACCCACATCACGAAAATGTAATGCACTGCTCTTTCAAAGAAACTCCACAACTCAAAACTTCTACTCTTAAATTATGAGAATTTGTAAAAGGATTTATTATTACCAACTGTTCCTTCATTATAAATGAAAAGAAATTAAACTTGAGATGCAGTCAATAGATTATGTTGCTAGATGAAATGAATACATTAAAAGTTTCATTTTAACATAACATTTGTGAAGGCAAGTCCTGAAAAAAACAAGCAAAGCTAAAGAGTACTTTAAAAAAATTTTTTTTTTTTTTAAATTTTGAATGACTTACATTAGCAGTACAACAAAGGTATACATGTGAAAGATACTATAAAGAATCAGGTTTATTCTTGTTTTTAAGAACCCTCAGCTCCCCTACCCAATCAAGGATATCTGCTTTCTTATCTAGCTCAGGAAAAAGATTTATAATTCCATCACAGTGCCTAACTTCCTTTTACCAAGTCTGTGGTATTCACTGTAATAGACTATGGAAACAATTCATTAGACAAGCTTACAATGGGACTTGTTCCCATTACCTATACTTTACAAGAATGAATTTGGAGGAGATGCAAAATAAAAAGGCAAATCATGGCCAAATTGAGAGCTAACCATTGAAAACCCTGAAACTCTGTACTTGGTGATATGTAAGAGTTAGCAACTAACAGTTACTGCAGAAAATATTTTATGCTTGTACTTTTATCAAGAGTTATATACATTAGGGAAAAAACCTTTCAGTATCACATTGTAAACACCAAGTAATCCTATTCTACTGAATTATTTTTGCAACATCTCTTCAGAGGGTTTTAATGTACAATTATAACTTTTACAGATACAACAAGTTGAACAAGTTTGTAATAATACCTTTGACTCCTTCTCCAATATTTACATGTAGCCAGTACTGTCTTTAATCTTCCTCCTTTCTCCATTTGCTTTCCTATTTATCTTTGTGTTTTTCATTGGCATTTTCAACTCAGAGGACAAGAACATCTGAGTACATATTTTCATTCCCCTATGTAAATTCCTCAATGAGCAGGAACAATATCATATTTATATTTGTAACCCTCACTACTCTTAGCTCAATGTTTTGCACATATTATATTCCCAAAGCATATTTGATGACTTACTCTAAGATGAGAGGACCTTTCCTAACCTGAACCACAGTTCCCAAGTAGCTGGGATTACAGGCATGCACCACCATGCCCGGCTAATTTTTGGATTTGTAGTAGAGACAGAGTTTCACTATGTTGGCCAGGTTGGTCTCGAACTCCTGACCTCGTGATGGGCCCATCTCAGCCTCCCAAGCCAACCTGGATTTCTGACCACTGCCAGAAGCCAGGCTCTGGTGATGCTATCTTCTGTGTCTTTGCCAAAATGATTGTCTGCATCGTAACATTGGCTTTCCTATAAATAATGGTCACTTATCTAGACTTTCACTAGACTCCCTGAAGGTCAGTCTCCCTACAACAATCTACTCTGGAACTTTCCTATGGCCCACTCGCCACAGCCCAGCAGACTGTTCCCAAAATCCTTGGTCTGAATTATCTCATTCCAAACTCAAGCATGCCTATCAGAAAGGCATTCTGCTTTATGCAAACCGATGAAAGGTGCCTGCCAGCTTCATATCCTAAGCATTTGTTTTATGATCCAGGTAAATGCATTTATCATTATATAGTATTTATGCATTTAAGTCTTAATTATAGAAAATTTACAGCATGAAACGTGAGCAGAAAATTAGCTCCTTTTACTTGCCCATTATATTTTATGACAGTTATTCTGTCCATGTCAGAAAAGAAAATGATTTTAGCTTCTCAGAAATAAATGACTCACACAGAGTTTGTGGTCAGTACAGATTTTTTAAAAAACCAAACCGTATTTTAAAACAGATGCTGTGATTGTTGTATATCATTTTATATTTTAAAAGCATCAATTTGAATTGGGTTTAGGAAGAAGTTACAGTCTCTAGCCCATAAAAGGTTGTTTGTATACCAACTTATTATAAACATTCTTATTCTTAAAATTTATAACTTCTAAAGATTTTTCAAGGAATGACTTGTTTCCTTTAAAAAAACTCCAGTGTTTCCCATATTTTCACCTATCTATTCGCACCAAACTCCAGCTTAAGAATCTAAAAGTTCAGCACCAGGTGGCTCATTTGATAAGTTACACAACCTTAACACTGTTAAACAATTATCATCTCTTTTTAAAAAATAATGCACAATTGCCTGATTTCTACACATATCAAGAATATTACCACAAAAGTGTACATAGATAACTCTTAACAAATTTTGTTCAAAGAAATCTTTCTAGCTTATGTCTCCTGGCCATTTCAATTCAATGTAACTTGTCCATTTTAATGTTTAATTATGCTGCCAATATGTTTATAGTTCCAGAATTACCATTCTATGTTCCCAACCCCATTCTATTAAGGGTTCACTATCCTAAGGGAAGAATCTAAAACTTAAAAATATTAATCAGGAAAAAACTGTATTAGAAGATTTACTATTGCAGCCTCTAGAGCTACAAACAATCCAAAATACTTCTTAAATACTTGGCTATAGGCCAAGCTCATTATATTTCTGTACTGACTCAAACACTTTCATTGGCATTACCATAGTAAATTTGCAGATGGAAACAGTATAACTTTTTACAGAAAGTTATACAGAAACTACATTACAGAAAGTTAAACAGAAAATATATTTGAATAATTGAATACTATTGGTCTTAGCCATATATTCAGGAGTTACAACATGTAAACTATTATATTGAGTACTTCCTATGCATAATATCACTTGAATCTCATAGAAACCCAGTGGTATAGGTATTATTAATTCCATTTCATAGATAAAGGAACTAAAGTTTAGATTCTAAACAGGGGCAGGATCACATAGCCAAAATAAATGGTTAAAAAAAGGTGTGGATTCAAACCCATACCAATTTGATGCCAAAGTCTACTCTCTTAATTCATAAAACACATTGTTTCCCTAAATCTACCTAATCCACACTTATTGTTTTAGAAGAAGTCATTGTGAATACAATTATGACATATCAATAAAAAATATGAAAAAGAGAGAAGTCTTTGTAGAAATGAAAAACTCTTCAATGTTATATTATTGAACTGCTTTAATGGTCTGCATCAATAACTATTCTTCTGGCTTCTTTCAGAGTGCAGCATCTTAAGAGTTTGGCCCAAAATAATCAGACATTCACTGGATAGAAAGTAGAACATCTTAATTATCACCATCACAGTGGAACACAGAATTACTGCAAAGGATGACTTTGCGAGCAACAAACTTAAAAATGCCTGGGCTTTTGCCAAACAAGTGGATTACATGCTTATTCATTTTAAGAAAGAAAAGAGATATAGCATGAAACTAGAAAGCAATGAGATCAGAGTTGACAAGTAAACCAGTGAAATTAAAGTATCTTGAGTCTTCTAACTGGTCATCCATTATGTACAATAAAACTTGGCTGAAAAATGGGATCAAACAGAGAAAACATTAGAAACCTAGATGTCTAAATGCCCCAGATATACACTTAGGATTAGATATATTTGTATATTACTACATATAACGTACAAATTTTTATTAAAGAAATTTCAGAAGTGTGACTGTATAATAGAAAATGCAAGCTGTCCATTCTAAGAAACTTCTGATCCAGATTGAAAGGAAGTTATCTTCATCAGACCGCAAATGCATTGAAGAGCTGGCCAATGCTTTGCATTTTGGTTCTAGGTGGTTGTGAGTTCTCTGCTGAACACCTTCCTAGATAATTAAACTTTTCTTCTCTTGCTCTCACTTCCTTCACACTTTAGTGTAGAGGCAGTGACACAGACGGTGTTAACCTTCACCTGTCTCAGGAAGAAGGCCTTTCATATCTGCTTTAAATAACTAGATCTGAAACAACAGGCCCACCAGACAATGTTAGTCCATTCACCTATCTTGAGAGTGTCGGCATTTTAAAATAAGACAAGAAGGCTGGTTTATAAATACGACAAGCAGGAAAGGTGAACTCACAACTTTCAAAGCAAGACAGAACTTCCAGCATGTTTTACCCACTACCATCTCATTCAATCATTCAACTGGCAGTGCCAGGGGAAACATAAACTCTTCCTGTGATATATTCTTGGCTTTGCAAAGTCTTAGTTCTAGGACGCAGTAGGAAAAATAGGAACACAATAAACTGAAGCATTATTAAAGTTTTCTGCCTGATAGAACGCATATATACCAGAGCTCGTTTGATTCATCAAAGTTCTGAGTTAGAGTAAATTACCCCTTTTTGGTCTGTTTTCCAATAAAACATTATCTATAACAAGTAGCATCAAGCCCTTTTTTCAGAAAACTCTGAGTTCCAGAAAGGATATTGATTTATCTAACGGACTACAAGCTTAGCAGCAACGTTAGAACTAGAAAGTAGGCTCCTAGTGATTTCACACTTGGCAAAGTAGAACTGATGTACAGGAAGTAGATGTAGACTTCTGGAATTTAAGAAAACTACATTTCACAGAGGCACATCCAGTGACAGATTCTGCTATGATCCAGTCAGTATATGTATTCAGGACCAGTAATGTCTTCATCCATACTTTAAACCCTAGTACCATCCATGCTTTAAACCCTAGTGCCACTCAATATATTTTCTTTCAAAAATAAGTTTCACAGCCAGGTCCAGTGGTGTGACCTGTAGTACCAGCTACTCAGGAGGCTGACACAGGAGGGCTGCCTGAGCCCAAGAGTTCAAGACCAACCTGGGAAGCATAGTGAGACCCCATCTCAAAAAATAAAATAAAAATAAGTTTCACATCACTCTGGTAGTGTTTTCTTGTTGTTGTTGTTGTTTGTTTGTTTTGAGATGGAGTCTCGCTCTGTCACCTAGGCTGGAGTGCAATGGCGCAGTCTTGGCTCACTACAACCTCCGCCCCTCAGGTTCAAGTGATTCTACTGCATCAGCCTCCCAAGTAGCTGGGACTACAGGCACATGCCACCACACCTGGCTAATTTTGGTATTTTTAGTAGAGACAGGGTTTCACTATGTTGGTCATGCTGGTCTTGAACTCCTGACCTCATGATCCGCCCGCCTCAGCCTCCCAGAGTGCTGGGATTACAGGCATGAGTCACCATGCCAGGCCTCTGGTAGTGTTAATGAAGCTCATAACATAAACCTATGAGAAATAATTACCTATCTCCCCAAATTATTAAAATATATGTATATATAATATAATATGTTTCCAATCTCCAGAAATGCAAAAACAAAGAAATGTATCTAGTTTATAACAGAAATACATTCAGTGAATTCTTGGGTCATTTGGTGGCTGAAGATCCAGAACTCCTGGGTTAATTTAGGGATACTTGTTTCTCTTTGTTTTCTCTCCAGTTTCTCATCTTTTTTTCTTATTTCACTACTCTTCCTTAGAGGGTGGATAAGGGAAAATTTGTGAAACTCAAATCAGTCAGTTTTAACTCTTTGAGGCTATTACATATCATAAAATATAAACAAAGAGTTATATTATTTTCTTATTATTTGTAAGATTGTATTATCTGTGTTACATATCACCACCACCACTTTCCATTGATAATCACCAACTACTTCTTGGCATTTTTTTTTTCTGTCTACCTCTTCAGTTGAATTTTAGATCTGATCATTCTCAATCCGTCATTAAGCACACAAATACAATACTTCACAATGTAAATATAATTAGGATTCCATCATCTACTTTTAGCTTTAACAAATACATTCAAGGAAAACACCCAGGTATGGTAAAAGAAAAATAATTTGGTTAAAAGCAAGGGAAAATTAAAAACTGGAGAGAGAAAACAAGAAACACTAAGATGAAGATGATATGGTGAAGGGAAGAATTTTTTTAAAAGGCAGACAGTTGTAAATAAAATTAAACAAAACACACACCCAAAGATATTTTAAAAAGCTAAGCTTTCAGTCACATTCAAAAGACAATGATGACACTGCTCTTCACAAGGAAATGTGGACTTCATGGGGAGCAACATACTAACAATAATTTATATAGCCGAAGTCTGAGGAAGCCAGCTGATAACAATGGCTCGAAGGACAATACTTCCCAACTCAGAAAGACAAGAAACCAACAGAATCATTTAGATTCTCACAAAATCAACCAAAATGTCCCTTTAACGTTCCAGTGCAAACTCTCCATAACTTCAATGCATATTCTGATACTTTTTCCTTTCAGCATGAAGAGGACTTAAATTTCAAATCAATCAACTTACATTAAAATTTAATTCTCAAATTTACTCTTCATTAACAACCTAGAAAATAGTAAAAGAAAATTTAAACATCATCTATTCTAATGTGTATCTCAAACAAAACACAATTTAAAACATGTGGTGTCATAAATGACAATCTCCTTTAAAGACAGACTTACAAAATAAGCTAATGATGTAAGTAAGCCCTCTGTGTGTAAGGGAAGAGGATGGGAGTGGGTAATGAGGTAATAAGAAGTTAGGTCAAAACATCAATTATAGTTATACAGAAGAAAGAGATTGTGAATTAAATTTTAAAGTAATTCACTCTTCAAAATAATTTTTTAAAATAGAATAACTTATCAAAATTTATAAAACCAATTCCTACTACATTTTTGAATATATGTATCAGGTTTCTGGTTCAAAATACCTCTCAATTCTCCAAAACACACACGCACATACATTAACACAAAAGTCAAAAGCCTTATGACTACATTAGCATAATGCAAACTGTGAAAAAGTACTCAACAGAGAATTAAACCTAGCTACCTCAGGGAAAATGGGAGCTAAGGGGATGATAAGAAGAAAGGAAAAATAATTAAATTTTTATATATAAATATTTGATTTTTAAAAATTTATTATAAATGCATGTGTTACTTTTATAACAAAAAGGGTACTTTTAAAAGGAAAAAAATGAAACTATAAGGTTTCTAGAGGAATACATAGGGTATATATATATATAAAAATACTCTTTAAGTAGGAAAGGTAATACCAAAAACCCAGAAGTCACCAGTGAAATGAGTAATAAGTATAGTAATCAAAAAAAAATAATTATACTGCATTAAAAGTACCATAAAAAGTCAAAACCAAATAGGCATAAACTAGGGAAATATTTTCATTGGAAGTAAGACAAATTTCTAAAATTGACATTGTAACAAAAAATCAAGAAAAAATTATATAGTCTAATCAAAAAATTAAAAAGGCTATGTACAAGAAGGTATTGGCAAAAGAAACACAAACAGCAAGAAAACATGAAATATGAGCAACCTCATTCCCAACACAAGAAATACAAATGAAAAAGCCAATATATACCAGATAGATATATGGACCAATGGAGTTCAGAACTAACCCAAACATCTATGGTCTATTGATCTGTGAAAAGGACGTAAAAATCATTTAATAGGGAAACAACAATTTGTTCAATATATGGTGACAGGACAGCTAAATATCTAATGCAAAAGTATAAAATTGAGCCCCTCCCTCATAAACATATATAAAATTCAAAGTGGATCAAAAATATAAATAAAAAGCTATAAAACTCTTAGAAGACATAGGGAAAATCTTAATGATTTTGGTTTTGGCATAAAGTTTTAGACTTGATTCCAAACGCATGAGCAACAAAAACAACAGATAAACTGAACTTCATAAAAATTAATTTTTTTGCATATCAAAAGACACTATCAAGAAAATGAAAAGAAAATGCACAGAATTTGACAAAATATTTTCAAATCATATATCTGATAAGGGTCTAGGAGCCTGAAAATGTAAGGAACTCTTAGAAGCTTACAATAAGGCCAAGCACAGTGGCTCACACCTGTAATCCCAACACTTTGGGAGGCCGAGGTGGGCGGATCACCTGAGGTCAGGAGATCGAGACTATCCTAGCTAACACAGTGAAACCCTGCCTCTACTAAAAAATACAAAAAATTTGCCAGGTGTGGTGGAACACGCCTGTAGTCCCAGCTACTTGGGAGGCTGAGGCAGGAGAATTGAGTGAACCCCAGGAGGTGGAGGTTGCAGTGAGCCGAGATGACACCACAGCACTCCAGCCTGGGCGAAAGAGCAAAACTCCGTTTAAAAAAAAAGAAAAAAAAAAGGAAAAAGAAACCCACGATAAAAAGACAAATAACCCAATTAAGATTAAATAGATATACCTGAAAAACAATATACTTCCACTTGGCCAACAAGCAAATGAAAAGATGCCCAACATCATTATTCACTTGGGAAATATAAGTTAAAACCACAATGAGATACTATTTCACACCCACTGGGATAGCTATAATTTTAAAAATAAGCAAATAAGTAAACAGAAAAACAAGAGCTGGTGAGGATGTGGAAAAACTGGAACCCTTGTATATTGCTGGTAGGAATGTGACATGGTACAGTTGTTGTAGAAAACAACTTGTTGGTCCCTTAGTAATTCTAAGGTTAAACATAGAATTACTATATAAACCAGCAATTCAGCTCCTAGGTACATATCAAAAAAAAATTGAAAATGAGTGTTCAAACAAATACTTACACACAAATGTGCACAATAGCAATATTCACAACAGCCAAAAGGTGGAAACAATGCAAATGCCTATCATTGGATGAATGGATAAACACAATGTGGTATTTTTCCAAACAATAGAATATTAGCCATAAAAAGGAATGAAATCCTGATATAGGCTACTATGTGGATAAACGTCAAAAATATTATGCTAACTCAATGAAGCCTAAGAAAAGAAAGATGAATATTGTATTATTCCATTTATATGAAATATATAAAATAGGTAATTCCATAGAGACAGAAAGCAAATTAGTAGTTGCCATGGGGATGGAAGGGAGGGGATAGTGGGGAGTGACAGCATAATTAATACAGAGTCATGTTTGGGATGATAAAAATGTTTTGATACTAGATAAAGCTGATGATTGCACAACAATGCACAACAATGTGAATGTACTAAATGCCACTGAATTGTACACTTTATAATAGTGAATTTTGTTATATGAACCTCACCTCAACTATATATACTTATACATTTGATATATATTTGATATATGATATCATTTGATATATATTTATATATCTATATTTATACATTCTTATTATGTTTATAATAATATATAATGTATAATGTATATTATATAATATATAATGTATATTATACATACTATATATGTTATATAAATATATAAAATTATATCATATATCAAATATGTATCAATATATAATATATAAAAATTATATAATATATAATATATAAATAATTATATAATATATAAATATATACAAAAGATAAATATATATTTGACATATATTTCACTTATCAGGTTGGAAAACAGTAGTATATATTTATATATAATATCTATATCAATAATAGTAATAAAGATATACAATAATATAATAAAGATATAATGTGTATATCAAATATATACATTTCATTGCCCAAGTAATAAGCATAATACTTCATAGGTAGTTTTTCGATCCTCACCATCCTCCTATCCTTCATCCCTTCACCCTCCAGTAAGTCGGCCCCAGTATCTGTTGTTCCTTTTTTTTTTTTTTTTTTTTTTGAGATGAAGCTTCACTCTTATTGCCCAGGCTGGAGTGCAATGGCAAGATCTCGGCTCACTGCAATCTCCACCTCCCAGGTTCAAGCTGAGGCCTCCCTCTGCCTCCCAAAAGCTGGGATTAAAGGCTTCCAACACGACACGTAGCTAATTTTTTGTATTTTTAGTAGAGACGGAGTTTCATCATGTTGGTCAGGCTAGTCTTGAACTTCTGACCTCAGGTGATCCACCCGCCTCAGCCTCCCAAAGTGCTGGGATTACAGGTGTGAGCCACAGCGCCCAACCTTGTTGTTCCCTTCTTTATGTCCCTATGTACTCCATGTGTAGCTCCTACTTATAAGTGAGAACATGTGGTATTTGGTTTTCTGTTCCTGTGTTAGTTCACTTAAGATGATGCCCTTCAGCTCCATCCATGTTGCTGCAAAGGGCATGATCTTCTTCTTTTTTATGGATATGTAGTAGTCCATGGTGTACATTACATTTTCTTTATCCAGTCTGTTATTGATGGGCACTTCGGTTGATTCCACATCTTTACTATTGTGAATAGTACTGCAGTGAATATATATGTGCATGTGTATTTGCGGTAGAATGACTTAAATTCCTTTGGGTACGTGCCCAATAATAGGATTGCTGGGGCAAATGGTAATTCTGTTTTAAGTTCTTTGAAAAATCTCTAAACTGCTTTCCACAATGGCTGAACGAATTTGCATCCCCACAAGCAGTGTAAAAGTGTTCCCTTTTCTCTGCAACCTCACAAGCATTTATTTTTTGAGTTTTTAAAAAAGGCCATTCTGACTGCTAAGAGATGGTATCTTATTGCGGTTTTGATTTGCATTTATCTAATGATTAGTGACGTCAAGCATCTTTTCACATGCTTCTTGGTCAAATGTATGTCTCTGTTTGAAAAGTATCTGTTCATGTCCTTTGTCCATGTTTTAATGGGGTTGTTTTATGCTTATAAATTTGTTTAGGTTCCTTATATATTCTAGATATTAGACTGTTGTCATATGCATAATTTGCAAATATTTTCTCCCATTCTGTAGGTTGTCTGTTTACTCTGTCAATAGTGTCCTTTGTTGAGCAAAAGCTCTTTAGTTTACTTAGGTCCCATTTCTCAATTTTTGTTTTTGCTGCAATTGCTTTTGGCATGTTTGTCATGAAATCTTTGCCAGGCCCTATGTCCAGAATGGTATTTCCTAGGTTATCTTCCATGACTTTTAAAGTTTTAGGTTTCACATTTAAGTCTATAATCCATCTTGCACTGATTTCTGTATATGGTATAAGGAAGGGGTCAAGTTTCAATCTTCTGCATATGGCTAACCAGTTATTCCAGCACCATTTATTGAATAGGGACTCCTTTCCCCTTTGCTTGTTTTTGTCGACAGTGTTGAAGATCAGATGACTGTAAATATGCAGCATTATTTCAGGGCTTTCTGTTCTGTTCCATTGGTCTATGTGTCTGGTTTTGTTTTGTTTGTTTTGTTTGTTTGTTTGTTTGTTTGTTTGTTTGTTTGTTTTGAGACGGAGTCTGGCTCTGTTGCCCAGGCTGGAGTGCAGTGGCCGGATCTCAGCTCACTGCAAGCCCCGCCTCCCGGGTTCACGCCATTCTCCTGCCTCAGCCTCCCGAGTAGCTGGGAGTACAGGCGCCCGCCACCTCGCCCAGCTAATTTTTTTTGTATTTTAGTAGAGACGGGGTTTCACTGTGTTAGCCAGGATGGTCTCGGCCTCCCAAAGTGCTGGGATTACAGGCTTGAGCCACCACGCCCGGCCTATGTGTCTGTTTTTATACAGGAATTATGCTGTTTTGATTACTGTAGCCTTGCAGTATAGTTTGAAGTCAGGTGCTGATACCTCTGGCTTTTATCTTTTTGCTTTGGATTACCTTGGCTACTCAGGTTGTTTTTTGGTTCCACGTGAATTTTAAAATAGCATTTTCTAATTCTGTGAAGAATGTCACTAGCAGTTTGATAGAAATAGCATTGACTCTATAAATTGCTTTCTGGAGTACAGTCTTTTTAACAATATTGATTCTTCCTGTCCCTGAGCATGGAATGTTTCACATACATTGAACCAATCTTACATCCCAGGGATAAAGCCTATTTGATCATGGTGGATTACATTTTTGATGTGCTGCTGGATTCAGTTTGCTGGTATTCTGTTGAGGAATTTTGCCTCCATGTTCATCAAAGATATTGGCCTGAAGTTTTTGGGGGTTTTTTTGTTTGTTTTTTGTTTTTTGTTTTGAGACGGAGTCTCGCTCTGTCGCCCGGGTTGGAGTGCAGTGGCCGGATCTCAGCTCACTGCAAGCTCCGCCTCCCGGGTTTACGCCATTCTCCTGCCTCTGCCTCCCGAGTAGCTGGGACTACAGGCGCCCGCCACCTCGCCCGGCTAGTTTTTTGTATTTTTTTAGTAGAGAGGGGGTTTCACCGTATTAGCCAGGATGGTCTTGATCTCCTGACCTCGTGATCCGCCCATCTCGGCCTCCCAGAGTGCTGGGATTACAGGCTTGAGCCACCGCGCCCAGCCGGCCTGAAGTTTTTTTTGTTGTGTCTTTGCCAGGTTTTGCTATCAGGATGATGCTGGCCACACAGAATGAATTAGGCAGGGGTCACACCTCATTTTTGGGGGGATAGTTTCAGTAGGAATAATAACAGATCTTCTTTATACATCTGGTATTTTGCACGTTCAGCTGTGAATTCATGTGGTCCTGGACTTTTTATTGGTTAGCAGGCTTTTTATTACTGATTCAATTTCAGATCTTGTTATCAGTCTTTTCGGTGACTCACTGTCTTCCTGATTCAGCCTTGGGAGGTTGTATATGTCTAGGAATTTATCCATTTCTTCTAGGTTTTCTAGTTTGTGTGCATAGAGGTATTCACAATAGTCTCTGTGGGATCAGTGGTAAAGTCACCTTTGTCATTTCTGATTGTGTTTATTTGAATCTTCTCTTTTTTCTTTATTAGTCTAGCTAGTGGTCTAATGATTTTTTTAAAAAAACTAACTTCTGGATTAGTTTTGCTTTTTTTTTTTCTTTTTAGCATCTCAATTTCCTTCAGTTCAGCTTTAATTGTGGTTATTTCTTGTCTTCTGCTAGCCTTGCGGTTGGCTTTTCCTTGCTTCTCTAGTTCCTCTAGCTATGATGTTAAGTTGTTAATTTGAGATCTTTCTAACTTGTTGATGTGGGCATTTAGTGCTATAAACCCCTCTTAACACTGCCTTAGCTATGTCCCAGAGACTCTGGCATGTTGAATCTTTATTCTCAGTAGGTTCAAATAATTTCTTGATTTCTGCCTTAATTTCACTATTTACCCCAAAGTTATTCATGAGCAGGTTGTTAAATTTCCGTGTAATTATATGGTATTGAGCGATTTTCTCAGTATTGATTTCTATTTTTATTACACTGTGGTCAAAGAGTATGGTTAGTATGATTTTGTTTTTTCTTTAATTTGCTGAGGATTGTTTTACGTCCAATTGTGTAGTTGATTTTAGAGTGTGTGTCATGTGCAGATAAGAAAAATGTATATTCTGTTGATTTTGGGTGGAGTATTCTGTATCCATTAGGTCCTTTTGGTCAAGCGTGAAGTCCAGTTCCTGAATATCTCTGTTTTCTGCTTTGATGATCTGTCTAATACTGTCAGTTGGCAGCAGGGGGGATTGTTTCAATTTCCCACTATTATTGCATGGCTATCTAAGTCCCTTTGTAGATCTCTAAGAACCTGCTTTATGAATCTGGGTATTCTTTGTTGGTGCATATATATTTAGGATAGTTATATCTTCTTACTGAATCGAGCCCTTTACCATTATGTAATGCCCTTCTTTGTCTTTAAAATTTGTTGTTGCTTTCAAGTCTGCTTCGTCTGAAATTCGAATAGCAACTTTTGCTTTTTTCTGTATTCAATTTGCTTGCTAAATTTTTCTCCATCCCTTAACTTTGACCCTACTGTGTCACTGCATGTGAGATGAGTCTCTTAAAGATAGCATACCATTGGGTCTTGCTTCTTTATCTAACTTGCCAGTCTGTGCCTTTTAATTGGGCCATTTAGCCCATTTACATTCACAATTTGTATTCATATGTATGACTTTGATTCTGTCATCATGGTGCTAGCTGGTTGTTATGCACCCTGTTTATGTGGTTGCTTTATGGTGTCATTGGCCTATGTACTTTATTGTGTTTTTGTAGTGGCTGGTAATGGTCTTTCCTTTACATATTTAGTGCTCCCTTCAGGACCTCTGATAAGGCAGATCTGATAGTAATAAATTCTCTTAGCATTTGCTTGTCTAAAAATGATCTTATTTCTCCTTCACTTATAAAGCTTAGTTTAGCTGGATATAAAATTCTTTTATTTATTTTTTATGAGTATAGGCCCCCAATCTCTTCTGGCTTGAAGGTTTTCTGCTGAAAGGTCTGCTGTTAGCCTGATAGGGTTCCCCTTATAGGTGACCGGCCCCTTCTCTCTAGTTGACTTTAACATTTTTTCTTTTATTTTGACTTTGGTGAATCAGGTGACTATGTGTCTTGGGGATGGTCATCTTGTGTAGTATTTCACCAGGGTTCTCTGCATTTCCTGAATTTGAATGTTGGCCTCTCTAAGGAGGTTGAAGAAATTTTCATGTACCATATCCTCAAATATGTTTTCCAACTGGCTTGCTTTATCTCCTTCTCTTTCAGGGACACAAATGAGCCATATATTTAGTCATTTTACATAATCCCATATTTCTCAGAGGTATTGTTCATTCTTTTTTTATTTTTGTCTGAGTTATTGCAGAGAACAGGTTTTCAAGCTCTGAGATTCTTTCCTTGGCTTTATTGATTTTGCTGTTAATACTTGCAATAGTATTCTGAAATTATTGAATTGAGTTGTTCAGCTCTATCAGCTCATTTTGTTTCTCTTCTTAAAATGGCCACTTTGTCTTTCACATCCTATATTGTTTTATTGTGTTTCTTAGAATCCTTGGATTGGAATTCAGCTTTCTATTGAATGTTGATAATCTTTATTCCTATCCATATTCTGAATTCTATGTCTGTCATTTCAGGCATTTCAGCCTACCTGAAAACCATTGCCAGGAAACTAGTGCAGTCATATGCAGGTAAGAAGACACTCTGGCTTTTTGAGTTGTCAGAATTCTTGTGCTGGTTCTTTCTCATCTATGTGGGCTGATGTTTCTGTTCCTTCAATCTTTGAAGTTTTTGTCCCTTTGGATGAGTTTTGTTTTGTTGTTTTTGTTTCTGTGTTGGGGTTGCTGTTGTTGTTTGTTTTGCTTTTATCTTCTTCGATGTCCTTGGGGGTTTGATTGTGGCATAAGGTGGGTTCTGTTTACTGGCTTTGTTTCTGGTAAAAATTTTTGTTGGAGGGAGGAATCAAGGGTAGCTCAGCACTCCTGGGCTGCCTGCTCTAACTCAATGGGGTTGTTATCGATTCCCTGGCTTTGTTTTCCCCTCTGCTTCAAGGTTCGGAATCTGCTGCACTGGAAAAGCCAAGATGTTCCTAGATTGCTGGCCACAACATTCAGAAGGGTGATGCCAGCCAAAGTGCTTTGTTAGGCAGTGGCAAGGGGATCTGTGCTCGGTCACTCATGCCAGCAGCAGTGGCAGTGCAGTGGGGTGGATACTGGTTGGCTGGGGTGGGATTCTGGCACACCTGGGGCTGCCAGCTCCATGTCAGCAGTGGCAGCAATGGAGGTGGGTGAATGAGGTGGGAGAGGGGGAGCTGGGCAACTGGGGTCCATGTACAGTGGTGTCAGCACAGGGACAGAGCACTGGCGAGCATGGGACTGCCTACCTCTGTGTGCTGATTCTTGCCAGTGGCAGTGGTGGTGTTGTTCAGGGAACAGGGCTGCCAGTGTCTGGGCATGTTTGCACTGGAAATGGCAGTGCAGCAGCATGGCAGCAGGAGAGGTAGGCATGCTCCTACCGGCAGCAATGGCGTTGTGGGGTGCATGCGCACCCACATGCCGGTGGAGAAGGGGAGGTGAGGTCTGCCCACACATGTATCCCAGCAAAGCGTTGGGGGGGGTGGCTGCGGGTAAGTACATGGAACCAAAAAAGAGCCTGCATTGCCAAGACAATCCTAAGCCAAAAGAACAAACCTGGAGGCATCATGCTACCTGACTTCAAACTATACTACAAGGCTACAGTAACCAAAACAGCATGTTACTGGTACCAAAACAGATATACACCAATGGAACAAAACTTCAGAAATAATACCATACATCTACAACCACCTGGTCTTTGACAAACCTGACAGAAACAAGAAATGGAGAAAGGATTCCCTATTTAATAAATGGTGCTGAGAAAACTGGCTATCCATATGTAGAAAACTGAAACTGCATCCCTTCCTTACCCCTTATACAAAAATTAATTCAAGATGGATTAAAGATTTAAATGTTAGACCTAAAACCATCAAAACCCTAGAAGAAAACCTACGCAATAACATTCAGGACACAGGCATGGGCAAGGACTTCATGTCTAAAACACCAAAAGCAATGGCAACAAAAGCCAAAATTGACAAATGGGATCTAATTAAACTAAAGAGTTTCTGCACAGCAAAAGAAACTACCATCAGAGTGAACAGGCCACCTACAGAATGGGAGAAAATTTTTGCAATCTACCTGACAAAGGGCTAATACCCAGAATCTACAAAGCACGTAAGCAAATTTACAAGAAAAAATCAAACACCCCATCAAAAGTGGGCAAAGGCTATGAACAGACCCTTCTCAAAAGAAGACATTTATGCAGCCAACAGAAGCATAAAAAAATGCTCATCATCACTGGCCATCAGAGAAACGCAAATCAAAACCATAATGACATACCATCTCACACAAGTTAGAATGGCCATCATTAAAAAGTCAGGAAACAACAGGTGCTGGAGAGGATGTGGAGAAATAGGAACATTTTTACACTGGTGGTGGGACTGTAAACGAGTTCAACCATTATGGAAGACAGTGTGGCGATTCCTCAAGGATCTAGAACTAGAAATACCATTTGACCCAGCCATCCCATTACTGGGTTTATACCCAAAAGATTATAAATCATGCTGCTATAAAGACACATGCACACGTATGTTTATCGTGGCACTATTCACAATAGCAAAGACTTGGAACTAACCCAAATGTCCATCAGTGACAGACTGGATTAAGAAAATATGGCACGGCCGGGCGCGGTGGCTCAAGCCTGTAATCCCAGCACTTTGGGAGGCCGAGACGGGCGGATCACGAGGTCAGGAGATGGAGACCATCCTGGCGAACACGGTGAAACCCCGTCTCTACTAAAAAATACAAAAAACTAGCCGGGCGAGGTGGCGGGCGCCTGTGGTCCCAGCTACTCGGGAGGCTGAGGCAGGAGAATGGCGTAAGCCCAGGAGGCGGAGCTTGCAGTGAGCCGAGATTGCACCACTGCACTCCAACCTGGGCGACACAGCGAGACTCCGTCTCAAAAAAAAAAAAAAAAAAAAAAAAGAAAATATGGCACATATACACCATGGAATACTATGTAGCCATAAAAAAGGATGAGTTCGTGTCCTTTGTAAGGACATGGATGAAGCTGGAAACCATTATTCTGAGCAAACTATCACAAGGACAGAAAACCAAACACCACATGTTCTCACTCATAGGTGGGAATTGAACAATGAGAACACTTGGACACAGGATGGGGAACATCACACACCAGGGCCTGTTGTGGGATGGGGGCGGGAAGGGATAGCATTAGGAGACATACCTGATGTAAATGACGAGTTAACAGGTGCAGCCCACCAACATGGCACATGCCTACATATGTAACAAACCTGCACGCTGTGGACATGTACCCTGGAACTTAAAGTATAATTATAATAATAATAATAAAAAGAAAATTCACTGCCCTGTTGAAGGAAATCAGCAGGAAAGCTGGCCAGGGTCATGAGTGGAAAAGAGTTACCCACAGGAAATTAGAATCCCAGTCTCCGGTATACAATTAAGTATAAGGTCTAAAGTTTCATACATATATGGCATAGGAATTACAAATGAAAATTCAACTAAAAAACTGGTCTAGAATCAGAAATATCCCTGGAGTCAAATAAAATCTAAAAATATCTTACAAAATACATCTACAACTCCCAACATACAGAATTCCCATGGAAAACAATCTTTATTGATGGCAAGCATAGTAAGAAAAAATTAGAAGCCATACCAACAGAAAAAGTTACTTGCTAATGAACAGAAGAAATTATATCCTAAGAAATAAAACCAAAACAATCTGAGTATTAACATAAGCATATTTAAAACATTTTCGTAAGGGTATATAAATCAAGGAAAAGACAACGTAAAAAGGTGAATTCCAGAAAGAACTTTAAAAAACTAGGAAGAAACTCAATAAAAGAATTAATAGAACTACAAATTAGACTTATCTAAAGAGATCTATGAGGCAGACACACAATAAGGAAAGAAAAAAGATAAAAACTATGAAAGAGAAATTGATTTGAGGTACAAGAATGAAAAGATGAACCATTTGTCTCATAGAAGTCCACTAGGTGAGAAGAAAAGAGAATGTGCAGAGATAATATATACAAAGAATGTGGCTGATATTCTCTAACAACAACAAAAAAGAATCATCAGATTGAAGAAATAGGAGATTGTATCTATATACATATATATTACATGCACATAAATCCACAGGTATTCATAATTGTAATGAAATTCTATAACAACAAAGACAAAAAGAAAATATTTAAAGCTATCAGAGAGATATGAGAGCTTGTTATAGGGGAGGTAACAATTAGACTAACACTTCTCATCAGCAACAACAGATGCTACTAGATTATGAAATATTATCTTCTAATTATTGAAGAAAACTAACCATCCAGCAGGAATTCTATACCCAGGATTCTATACTTGAATCTAAATTATTAAAGAGTAAGGATAAAATAAAGAAATTTTCAGACTTACAAAAATTAAGAGTTTATTACACTCTCACTAAAAACGAATTTTGGCAATAAAGAATTAGATCCAAGAAAAATATTTATTATAGAAATTTACAATAAATGCTGATTTTTTAAAATAACTGACATTTTGATTGGAAATAGTTTAAAATATGATGTATTTAAAATACTAAACATGATGGTTGATACAAGAAGGCAGACTGAATTTAAAGCATTAAACTAGTAGAGGCAATGGACAAAAGTACGAACTAAATGAATATACACCTAATTCATAAATGCAGTAGCCTCTGGAAAGAGAGGGCAGTTGTTGGAACTAAAGAAGTAACAGAGTGGACTTCAACCTTATGTTTGACATCAAATTTTTAAGAAAATATATTAAGCAAAAAAACCAAAAATGTTAATTATGTTGAGTAAATAAATGTTTGTTAATTTGATTCTTTTATTTTAGTATTTTCTAAATATTAAATGCAAGGTGGCAGATGTAGAATTTTTTTTGCTTTATGTTTTAGAGTAAGCAAGACTACTACAAGGTATCAAGCAAAGAGTATAAAAGTGTTCTCATTTGCTTTGTCTTCAAAGCAACACTACTATAATGTCTTAAGCGAAGACCATTCAAGTGTTTTGATTCTAAAGCTCATAAAGCTTCAAGAATTACATAAACTGGAAGGGTTCTAATGTATGGTTGATTTCTCACTTAATCAATCATAAATATGAAATCAAACTACTGTTTCATTTTTTACCACTACAAGGAACGACTAGTACAATTTTACACCTTGACATTGAAATTATGGGATGTAAACACAAGCAAATCAAAGCAGTGTGGATTTCATTTCAAAAATACACATGAACTTCCCATTTAGAAATATAAAAAATATATAATATGAATATTTCCAAATGTGTATGGAGGGGTTCTTAGGAAACTTGGTCATATCAAGTTGGTTATTTTTCTTCAGTCAAGCCTCTCAGTTTAGGACCTTTACACACCAGTAGGTTAACTGGCAACTAGTCCATGAACAGTATGTCAGTTATAATAAAAAAGAGTAATACTATAAGTATGTTTTTCCATGTATTATTTTCTTTTCCAGAAGAAAAGTGAAACCTTATAAAAGATGGGATAATTTCAAATAGCTATGTTGTTCACGCTCTTGTAAATGAGGTCTGCAACTTTTAAAACCAAAATGGAGTGTGAATGTCCCAGTAAATCTGCATCAGATATGATTCAGCTTGAAAGGAAATGATATCAAATTCAAGTAGTTAAATGAATCGTGAAAAAAGTGTAATCTACACAGACCACGTTATGCAACTGCTCTAGTTGTAGAAGTCTATGTATAGAGCAAAACAACTCCCTTATCATTTCTAAAAATAAATGTAGCTGGATGTTCCTCTACAGCTGGATGAGGTATTTCTTCATAATATCTTTCAAGGCATTTTAAGGGCAAAAAATGAGTCATGTTAGTTAAGATTGGAGGTAACATAGCTTAGCAGTTCAGAGAGGGTACTCAGGAGTTCTACTGCCTGATGTTTGAATCATGGTCTCCCTACTAGCTGTGTAAGCTTATACAAGCCTCTTAACCACTGTGTGCCTCTGTTTTATAATCTACAAAATGGGAATATGTGTGTATGTATACGTGTGTGTGAAAAATAGATGTCATTATGCAAAATATTTCAATGTACAATCAACATCTCTTTCATATTTTAAGAACTGTAATTGAAATATTTTCTGCTATAATTTTAGGCTTTACTAAGTTAAATCTACAGCTGTTCATAATATAAATTTTATCCCCTTCACATTTGAAAATATTAGTCTGGAGATGTGGCTTTATGTAGGATTATATAACTAGATACCTTTTTTAATCTGCCTGGAGCAGTATGACTCCTCTGTTTAGACTACTCTTTTACCAAGTTCCAATTACCACCTATAAATAGAAACAGTGTGAGCCTCTTTTTTTCACATTAAAAATGAACCTGAAGAGTAAAACTTGGTTAAAAAAAACAACTACTTTGACCCATATTTGACTTTGAAAACATAATAACCAGTTCA
Source organism: Theropithecus gelada (assembly GCF_003255815.1). Taxonomy (NCBI): domain Eukaryota; kingdom Metazoa; phylum Chordata; class Mammalia; order Primates; family Cercopithecidae; genus Theropithecus; species Theropithecus gelada. Next base: position 85,569,250 of record NC_037678.1, on the reverse strand, counting down.
TTAATAATGCATTAAAATAGCAAATATTTAAGCGCTCTGTATATCCAAAACGATGAGCAAATAGTGAAGCAAGAATATCTGAGGTGATGAGTAATGCTGATCTCCCAAAGAAAGGGAGAGGCATCCACTCTTGGAGTGCTAGATCTTTTTGACAAGAATGCAGCTTAACTCTAAGGTTCAAAAGTCTGTATGCATGTGTGTGTCTGTCTGTTTGTGATGGGTGTGCATGTACAGAGATATGAGGTGGGCTATTGGCAAAAGACAGAAAGAACTAGAACAACAGAAACCATTTCATCTGCAAAGAAACAAAGGATATAATAATAGAGCATATATAGCACAGAAGACAGAAAAAGCATGCTGAGAACTTAAATAATCTAAAACAACTAAAATAGTTTAAATAGGATAATGTTTAATGTAAGATCATTTTCTAATTTTGTTTCAAAGTATAACCATATACCTTCAGGAAATATGAACTTATAGTAAAATAACAGATGAACTAAGAATAACTAATGTATACCCAAGAACAATTAAGAGTGCAAAAAAGAAATGTGTGGAAAACCTTGGAATTATATGAATATCATTTTCAAATTGTTTAAATTCAAATATTAAGTCACTGAAGAATTATGGAAAAGGACATATGAACAATCAATAGAATACATGGTTTTTTAACTTTTTTTTAATTGATGCATTTTTAGTGAGTTTTATTATTGCTTTTATTTTTAGTAGTGGAGTTTTAAGTTTTGACAAAAATTGGTCATAAAGTACAGAGTCCTCATATATCCCCTCTCCCCTGTCCAAAGTTGGCCCTATTGTTAACATCTTGCATTGCCATGGTACATTTGTTACAACTGATTTATCAATATTGATACATTATTATTTATTAAAGTCCAGAGATTACATGAGGGTTCATTCTTGTACAGCTCTGTGGGTTCTGCAAATCCATAAGATCATATATTTACCTTTAGAGTTTCATACAGAATAATTTCACGGCCCTACAACTGCCATATGCTCAACCTATTCACTCCTCCTACTCAACTCCTATCAACCACTAATCTTTTCATTGTCTCCATAGTTTTGCCTTTTCCATAAAGTCATATAGTTGGCATCAGGCAGTATATAAAGGCTTTTAAGACTGGCTATCTTTCACTTAGTAATAGGCATTTAAGGTACCTCCATGTCTTTTCATGACTTGGTAGCTCACTTCTTTTCTTTTTTTCTTTTTTTTTTTTTTGTTTTTTTGTTTTTTTGTTTTTTGAGATGGAGTCTTGCTTTGTCTCCCAGGCTGGAGTGCAGTGGCGCAATCTCGGCTCACTGCAAGCTCCGCCTCCCGGGTTTGCGCCATTCTCCTGCCTCAGCCTCCCGAGTAACTGGGACTACAGGCGCCTGCCACCACGCCCCGCCCGTATTTTTTGTATTTTGTGTGTGTGTATGTGTGTGTGTGTATTTTTAGTAGAGACGGGGTTTCACCATGTTAGCCAGGATGGTCTCAACCTCCTGACTTTGTGATCTGCCCGCCTCAGCCTCCCAAAGTGCTGGGATTACGGGCATGAGCCACCACGCCCAGCCAGCTCATATCTTTGTATCACTGAATAAGACAGGCATACCTCATTTTAATGTGCTTTACTTATTGTGCTTCACAGATATTGAATGTTTTACAAATTGAAGGTTTGTGGCAACGCTGCCTCACGCACATCTATCGGCACCATTTTCCCAAGCGGATGTGCTCACTTAGTGCCTCTGTGTCAGGTTTTGGTGATTCTTACATTTCAGACATTTCCATTATTATTTTATCTCTTATGGTGATCTGTGATCAGTGACCTTTGATATTTAACTGTAATTGTCTTGGGGCACCATAAACTTACCCATATAAGACAATGAACTTAATCTATAAATGTGTGTTTTCTGACTGCTCCACTGACCAGCTATTATCCTTATCTCTCCCTCTCCTCCAGCCTCCCTATTCCCTCCCTGAGACACAACAATATTGGAATTAGGCCAATTAATAAACCTATAATTGCTTCAAAGTGTTCAGCTGAAAGAGTCTCACTTTCAATCTATAGCTAGAAATGATGAAGCTTAGTGAGGAAGATATGTCAAAAGCCAAGGCCAGCTGAAAGCTAGGCCTCCTGTGCCAAACAGTTGACTGAATTGTAAATGCAAAGGAAAATTTATTGAAGGAAACTGAAAGTTCCACTCCAATGAACACACATTTGATAAGAAAGTGAAATAGCCCTATTGCTGATGTGGAGAAAATTTGAGCAATCTGGACAGAACATCAAACCAACCATAATATTCCTTTAAACTAAAGCCTAATCCAGAACAAAGCCCTCAGTCTCTTTAATTCTATGAAGGCTGACAGAGGTAAGGAAGCTGCAGAAGAAAAGTTGGAAGCTAGCGGAGGTAGGTTCCTGAGGCTTAAGGAAAGAAGCCGTCTCCATGACATAAAAGTGCAAGATGAAGTAGCAAGTGCTGATGTAGAAGCTTCAGCAAGTTATGCAGATCTAGCTAAGACAACTGATGAAGGTGGTTACACTAAACAAGAGATTTTCTGTGTAGGCAAAACAGCCTTATTTTGGAAGATGATGCTATGTGGGACTTTCACAGCTAGAGGGGAGGAGTCAATACTTAGCTTCAAAGAGTTAAAGGACAGGCTAACTCTCTTGTTAAGAGCTAAAGAAGCTTGTAACTTTAGTTTGAGGCCAATGCTTATTTAACATTCTAAATATCCTAGGGCCATTAAGAATGATGCTAAATCCACTCTGCCTGTGCTCTATAAATGGAACAGCAAAGCTTGGATGACAGCACATTTGTTTACAACATGATTTACTGAATATTTTAAGATTACTATTGAGACTTACTGCTCAGAAAAAAAAGATTCCTTTCAAAATATTACTGCTCATTGACAATGCACCTGGCCACCCAAAAGCTCTGATGGAGATCTACAAGATTAATGTTTTTTTTCATACCTGCTAACACAACATCCCTTCAGTAGTCCATGGATCAAGGAGTAATTTCAACTTTCAAGTCTTCTTGTAAGAAATACATGTAATAGGGCTATAACTGCCACAGATAGTAATTCCAAACCTTTTAAACAGGATTCACCATTCTAGATGCCATTAAGAACATTCATGATTTGTGAAAGGAGGTCAAATTATAACATAGGCTGGGCCCACTGGCACATGTGTGTAGTCTCAGCTACTCAAGAGGCTGAGGCAGGAAGACGGCTTGACTCAGAAGTTTGAGTCTAGCCTGAGCAACACAGTGAAAACCTGTCTCTTAAAAATATATATATATATATAAACATGAATGGGAGTTTGGAAGAAGTTGATTCCAAGCCTAGTGGATGAATTTGAGGGCTTCAAGACTTCAATGAAGGAAATCACTGCAGATGTTGTAGAAATAGCAAGAGAACTAGAATTAGAAGTGAACCCTAAAGACATAACTGAATTGCTACAGTCTCATGACAAAACTTGAACAGATGAGGAGTTACTTCTTAAGGATGAGCAAAGAAAGTGGTTTCTTGAGATGGAACCTACTCCTTTTGAAGATGCTATGAACACTGTTGAAATGACAACAAAGGATTAGAATATCCCATAAACTTACTTGATAAAGTAGCAGCACTGTTTGAGAGGACTGAAATCAATTTTGAAAGAAATTCTACTGTGTGTACAATGCTATCAAACAGCATCCCATGCTACAGAGAAATTGAAAGGGTAAGTTGACCACAGCAAACTTCCTTGTTGTCTTACTTTAAGAAATTGCCACAGCCACCCTAACCTTCAGCAACCATCACCCTGATCAACAATGAGCCAAAACTCTCTATCAGCAAGAAGATTATAACTTACTGAAGACTCAGATGATCATTAGCAATATTTAGCAATTAAGTGTTTTTTTAAATTAAGGTATGTACTTTTTTTAGACATAATGCTATCGAATACTTAATAGACTAAAGTGTAGTATAAACATAATGTTATATGCATTAGGAAAGCAAACAATTTCTGTGACTCACTTTATTGCTATACTCACTTCATTGTGGTGGTCTGAAACCAAAACTGCAGTATCTCCACATTGTATCTGTATTCCATTATATCTGTGTACCATAGTTTGTCTATGCATTTTTCCATTGAAGGACATCTTGGTTGCTTCTACTTTGGTCCAATTATGATAAAGTAACTAAAAATATTCACGTAAAAGTTTTTGTGTGGACAGTCTTCAACTCAGGGTAAATACTAGAAGCATGTGTGCTGGATCATATAGTAAGACTACATTTTAGCTTTGTAAGAACCTACCAACCTTCCAAAGTGGCTGTACCATTTTGCGTTCCCACCAGCAATGAATGAGAGTTACTGTTGTTCCATGTCCCTGTCAGCATTCAGTGTTACCAGAGTTTTGGGTTTAGCCATTATGATAAGTGTGTGTTGACAGCTAATTGTTATTTTAACTTGCAATTCTCTAATGATATATAACATTGAGCATCTTTTCATGTGCTTATTTGCCATCTGCACATCTTCTTTAGTAAGTATCTGTTCAAATCTTTTCCTTACTTTTTACTTGAGTTGTTTTCTGATTGTTGGATTTTAAGAATTATTTGTATATTTTAGATACCAGTATTTTATCAGACGGATATATATTTACAAAGTTTTCTCCCAGCCTGTGGCTTGTCTTCTCATTCTCTTAACAGTGTCTTTCACAAAGCAGAAATTTTTAATGTAATGAGGGCTCACTTGCCAATTTCTTCTCTCATGTACAGTGTTTTTGGTGTTGTATCTAAAAGCAGCTCATCAGCAAACTAGGATCACCTATATTTTGTCCTATGTTATCTCCTAAAGTTTTATAGTTTTGCAACTTACTTTTGGGATATGTTGAACATATAATTGGAAAGAACTGACATCCTAGCAATACTGACACTCTTCTTTGCATTTAAATTAATGTGTTTTTTCTTTTTCTTTTTCTTTTTTTTTGGAGACTGAGTCTGGAGTGCTGTGGCATGATCTTGGCTCACTGCAACCTCTGCCTCCCAGGTTCAAGCAATTCTGTGCCTCAACCTCCTGAGTAGCTGGGATTATGGGCGTGTGCCACCACACTCAGCCAATTTCTGTATTTTTAGTAGAGATGGGGTTTCGCCATGTTGCCCAGGCTGAACTCGAACTCCTGGCCTCAGGCAAACCACCCGTTGACCTCCCAAAGTGCTGGGATTATAGGCATGAGACACCTTAACTGGCCAAAATTAATGTCTTTTTTTCTGTGACAATTTTTATTTAAGAAAATATTTCAGACATCTTCTTAAATCAAGGACTATATGATTTTACATCATTTTCATGGATACATACATAATATTCCATTAAGTAAAAGTCTGTAACTTATGTAAGCAATTCTTCATTGATAGCCATTTAGGTCTTTTATAACATTTTACTATTACAGTCAAGACTATACTAAAAATACAAAAATTAGCCGGGCGTGGTGGCATATGCCTGTAGTCCCAGCTACTAGGGAGGCTGAGGCAAGAGAATGGCATGAACCTAGGAGACGGAGCTTGCAGTGAGCTGAGATCACGCCACTGCACACCAGCCTGGGCGACAGAGCGAGACTCCATCTCAAGAAAAAAAAAAGAAATATTTATGACCATTTCCTTAAACAATTATTTTAAGTAAAATTATTGGATATAAAGATATATAGAACAAAGACTTCCAATCAGATTCCCTAATTGTTAACATTTTACTTCACTTGCCTTACTGTCTACACACACACACACACACGCACACACACTCTATAGAGAGAGAAAAAACTATATATATACTTTTTGAGAGTAAACTGCAGAATGATGCTCTCTTTTCCCTAAGCGATTCAGTTTATTTCTTAAAAACAACAAGCCAGTTTTTCACATAACCATGTGTAACTATCAAAATCAGAAAATTTACATTGACATACTATTATCTTGCTCAATTGTACCGTAAACCTAAAATTGCTCTTAAAAATAAAGTCTATTACTTTTTTAAAATGGTGTTAATGTCATGAAAGACAAAGAAAGACTGAAGAGCTGTTACAGATTAAGAAAACCTAAGATGATATGACAACTAGATTAAATCCTGGACCATGTATTTTATGTTTGCTTAAAGGATTTTCTTGGGATAATGGGCCAAATACAAGGATGGTCCATAAATTAATTTCTATAAGAAAGGGAAATTTTAAAGGCTCAGTCCAGCAGACTCTAAAAAAAGTAAAGTTGGCATCTAAATCCCAGCATTCAATCCTTATAAACACTCAGTTGCAAAAATCCTATATATACAAACAGCTACCATTGCCAAGACCTCTCCTAAGGGTCACACCGTTACTGCGCCATCACAGACCCTATGGAAACACTGAGGTCCTCTGCTAAAGAGAGGGGCACCATTCCTGCTATTGCTAGACCCCAGAGGCCAAAACTTCGCTCTTTACATTACCTGATATTTAGCAACTCACTAATTCATCAAGTTTCTATACCCAAACCCCACCTGAACTGATCAACAACCCTTTTTCTCACTTTTATCCTAACCATATACAACCTACATGCTTCTACCAACTTCCCTCTCACACTCAAATACTAGAGAAACACAAAGAAAATTAGGACTTAGAGTGGTTTCAGGGAAGTAAGAAGTTACAGCCACCATTAGGACACTATTTTCAGCTACACTAAGGTTTGAGCAGCCGTTTGTGGGTGGGCCTGCAAATCTGTCATGTATAACACTAGTTCTTTAGAAAAATCATTCTAAGTTTCAAACAACTACCTTAAAAAAAATATTTTGGATCACCTAAGCTTGAGACCACTTGCACTTTTATATTAACACAGAAAATTGAAATCAATATCCATGTGGAATCTCATTATAAAAGCCTCTATTTTGAAATATAGATTGGTCAGTTATAATTGTACTGAAATCAAGAAGTTTCTACCTTAGCAAACTACACTTGCAATTTGATTGGCATAAGGTTGTATTAAAGGTTTAAAAGGTGATATTGATCTGAAGATTTCAAGTACTGTACTTCAAAGTGAAACTGTTTCAGTAATTGTTTTTTCCAATACACAGGAGACTGTGAGAATCATATTTGAAAAGCTAAGTACACTTTAGAAAATGAATATACTTTTTCAAAGAGAATAACTACATGTTAATACATATCTATCATAGTTAAAAATAAAAAGAAGTATCAAGGAACGCTATTAGATGAATCAGATTTTATTGTTCCAATATTTCTCATATATGTTTTTAAAAAGTAGTTATGTTTACAGACTAAAAGTCTCCTGATCTAAATTTCCCTTTCAAAGCAGAAGAAAATATGTATTTCTTTTCTGTAATATTCCAAGCTACTAAAATATAACCAATGAAGTCATTTGAATCATTTTTAAGCTAGAATTATTTGTTTCCACCCTGCAATTATTCTGAAGAGGAAAACAAATTATTCTGCCATTAGAGAAAAAAATACCAACAAGAAGACCTAATAAAGTAAGATCTAAAGATGTCGGTGAACACACAGCTGACCTACAACCTGAAAGAAACTTCCCCCAAACAAGCAGATGACAAACTGGAAAATAACGTCTGGAATTTAATCCCAGGAAATCAGATCCAATCTGAAATGCTGGGCAGCAAGCACAGCACTCAGTGGAATATGGTATCAGGTAGGATGGCTAGTGTATAAGGATTTAAGCACCATGGTAGCAACTCTACAGACAGCTATTCACAACAGTGGCATTTGAAAACCATAGGCCTCTGAGAATAAAAGTCATAATGGAGCAAAATAAGAGTACTGGTATGCTGGTCATAAATACCATATGCATTCAATTATTTAAAAAATGGCAGTATATTTAATAATTACTCCTCCCCACAAAGCATGATGAGAGAACAAAGAGGACAGGAGCAGCCTCACAATAAATGACCTCTAAACAAAGCAGAAAAGAAATACACTAAATCAGATACAATGTTCTGTGAAAACTGTTAGCAAAGGCTAGAAGGATCTGAAGTTTGTAATAAGAATCCCAGGAAGCCACATAACTTCTAGATAGTATACAAAGCTAAGGGGAAGATATGACATTTTCAGGACACTAATGGCCCCCTAAGAGCTATGAGTATCCAGCCTCAGTTCAGCAGTCTGTAGGCCAAATCAACTATGCAGAAGATTGAAGTAGGCTGGGATCAAAGTGGAGCGTAGGGTTATAGGAAGAGGCCAGGCAGAAGTCTGCAAAAGATATAAATGTTGACAAGACTGAAGCTAATGGTATGATCAGAAAGGCACATGGTCTTAGCTGTGCCATCAATCAAAGTAGGCTTGAAGCACAGTCATAAACAAAGGATGGAACTAAGTGATGGAGGCTTAACACCTAGGGCTGGGATACTTAACTTTATAAGATTGAATCTGCTATGGGGTCCAAGGCAGATTCCAAAAACAAGTTCCTGTGATAGTTAGTTTTATGAGTCAGCTTGGCTAGACCACTGTACTCAGATATTTGATCAAATAGTATGTTTCTGTGAAAGTGTTTTTTAGATGAGATTGATATTAAATCAGTTGACTTGGAGTAAAACAGCTTACCCTCCATAATATGGGTGAGCCTCATCCAATCAATTAAAGGTCTTAACAGAAAATGACTCACCGCCCCTGAGGCAGAGGGCATTTTGCCAACAGATCACCTTCAGACTAAAACTGCAACTTTTTCTCAGGTCTCCAGCCTGCTGGCCCACCCTGAAGATTTTGGATTTGTCAAGCTTCCACAATCATGTGAGTCAATTCCTTAAAATAAGCCTCTTTCTATATATACATCCTGTTAGCTCTGTTTCTCTGGAGAACCCTAACTAATACGGTCCCAATATGAAGAATTTAGAGGCCAGGCGCAGTGGCTCACGCCTGTACTCCCAGCACTTTGGGAGGCTGAGGCGGGCGGATCACAAGGTCAGAAGTTCAAGACCAGCATGGCCAACATGGTAAAACCCCGTCTCTACTAAAAATACAAAGATTGGCTGTGCGTGGTGGCAGGCATCTGTAATCCCAACTACTTGGGCAGCTGAGGCAGGAGAATCACTGAACCTGGGAGCAGAGGTTGCAGTGAGCTGAGATCGTGCCATTGCACTCCAGCCTGGGCGACAGGCTGAGACTCCGTCTCAAAAAACAACAAAAAAAAGAATTTAGAGGAACTGCTTCCCTATTTCACACAGTCCTGCTCCCCAAGAGGTCTTTCCTGGAGCTATCCATCACTTGCATAAGAGCCTTGCCTTCTTCATCTTTGTCTTTCACACCATGACTAGATAGGACCTGACACACAGCAGAAAATTAACAATCCCTTTTAGACATATCTGAGATTAAAATGCAGGTATTTTCTGTCCTGTGTGATTCCTCAAGACTGTACACATTGCTGATATACAGATCAGCATGGGAGTTTTGACTTCTTGTATTTCAGAACTGGGCTGCTTCACCCCTCGTTAGACAACCTAGTAGTCCCCCCCACTCCTGTGAGGTCACTATATTGATGCCAAACAGTGTGGACACCCAATGGGGATAGCGCACTACAGCCCAGAACTTCTGGACTCCAGTGATCTTCCTGCCTCAGTCTCCCCAGTACCTGGGACTACACCCCCAGCTCAGTGCTGATATACTCTACTCAATTCCTTATGTGAGCAAGCAAAGCCTATACAAATATCTGAACACCTAAAATAATATCACTTGTCCTTCTTGTTTCTTTCCGGTGGCTAATTTAGAGAGCTGAATTTAGTCTTGTTCCCATTACAAAGGCTTAATTTGATTATTTAAAGATAAACTCCAATCTGTTCTCCAAAATGCTTCCCAATTCTTTATTTTTTATTTTTTATTTTTTTTCAGAAACCCAAAGGTTGAACTGTAGAGTCAAAAATCAAGTTCCCCCAATCTAAGAACTGGGAATAAGTCAGAAAGTAGCATCTAACAATAATACCAACCTTTTATTTTACTTTTTTAAAAAGAAAATGGGCTTATATTTGCCTTTTTAAAAATTTGTATAAATGTACGGGGTACAAGTGCAACTTTATTATGTAGATGGACTGCATGCATAGTGGTGAAATCAGGGTTTGTAAGGTATCCATCACCCAAATAATGTACCCATTAAGTAACTCCCAGTCATCCACCCTCCTCCCACCCCTCACCCTTCTTAGTGTCCATTGCCTATCATTCTACATTCTACATCCACACATACACATTATTTAGGTCTCACTTATAAGTAAGGTCACAAGGTATTTGTCTTTCTATGTCTGAGTTGTTTAGCTAAAGACAATGGCCTCTAGTTCTATCCGTGTCACTACAAAAGACATTATTCCATTCTTTTTTTATGGCTGAATAATATTCCACTGTGTATAGATACCACCTTTTCTTTATTAAATCATATGTTAATGGACACTTAGGTTGATTCTATATCTTTGCTACTGTGAATATTGTGCTGTGATAAGTGTAAATATGCAGGTATCTTTTTGATATAATGATTTATTTTCCTTTGAGTAGATGCACCATAGTAAGATTGCTAGATTGAATGATGTTTCTATTTTTAGTTCTTTGAGAAATCCTCATACTGATTTCTGTAGAGGTTGCACTCATTTACATTCCTACCAATAGTGTGTACGCATTCCCCTTTCTCTGCATCCTCACCAACATCTGTTTTGCTTTGTTTTGTTTACTTTTAACAATAGCCATTCTGACTGGTATAAGATGATGTCTCATTGTGGTTTTAATTTGCATTTCTCTTATGATTAGTGAGTTAAACATTTTTTGTATGCTTGTTGTCCATTTGTGTGTCTGCTTTTGAAAAATGTCTTTGTATGCTTGTTGTCTATTTGTATGTCTGCTTTTGAAAAATATCTATTCTTGTCCTTTGCCCACCTTTTAATAGGGTTAGTTTTTGTTCTTGTTAACTTCATTATAAATTCTGGATATTAGTCTCCCGTGGGATGCATAGTTTGCAAATATTTTCTCTCATTCTGTGGTTGACTGTTCATTATGTTGATCACTTCTTTTGCTGTGGAGAACCTTTTTAGTTTACTGAAAGCTCATTTGTCTATTTTTGTTTTTGTTGCTTCTGCCTTTGAGGTGTTAGTCATGAATTCCTTGCCTAGACCAATGTCCACAGGAGTTTTCCCTAGGTTTTCTTCTAGTATTTTTATCATTTCAGGTCTTACATTTAAGTATTTAATCTATCTTGAGTTGGTTTTTGTATATAATGAGAGAGAGGGGTTCAGTTTCATTTTTCTGCAGGGGGTAATACCTACTCTTTATAGGGCATTTATTGTTTGCCAAGCACTTGTGTCAGCCCCCCTAATATGCTTGATTTCAAAATACCACAATAATGTAAGGATTGTTACCCTGTTTTACAAATGAGAAAACTGAAGCTTGGAACAATTTTAAGTTTACATGGCAGAGCGGGATTAGACTCAAGACTCTCTCATTCCAAAGCCCATTCATACCCCCAATTTAAGTAAATTTATAACAAAACAGGTTTTATTCTCAGTAAAGGATGCAAAGAATAAAAAAGTTAGTGTTGTGGCTTGGCAGCTAAACAAAATATATCCTAAAGCAATAATGTTGACAGTACCTAAATGAATTCAAATTGTTATCAGAACACTGTTGGATAGTTTTTAAGGTCAATCGTGGTGGACAGGAGGCGGGACTAGATTGCAGCTCTGGACAGAGCAGTGGGCAGCGGCTTGCACTGTGAATTTTAGCACCAGATCAAATGCAAGAACTAACCAGCAATCCTGAGAGGACCCACAGACCCTCTGAAAAAAAGCAGACTGCTCCTGCAGGACCCAGGAGACACCCCCAAAACTGTGAGTACCGCAACTGCGGAAGTGGGAAAGGGAGACCGTCCTCTCCCGAACACACACCCGCCCCCGGAGAAGCTGAAGGTCTGTTTGAGGGAGAAGTTTCCGACTTTACCTGGAGCTGAGTCAACTGGAGACCCAAGCAAAATACAGGGGTAGAGGAAGCAGGAGAAAGGCCTTGGGACCTCGCTGGGTCCCCTAGCAGACCATTGCTGCCTGGCACCACAGGGATCCAATGGGAGAGGAGCAGAGGGTAAAACTACATAGGGAGAAGGAAATCTGTAGCTGAACTTTGCAACAATTTGAACGGGATGAGAAGCCTCCAGGCCAGAACTGGAGGGAGGGTGCAAATCCAGTGTGCAGACTCCACAGGTAGGGGAAAAATCAAGTTCTTTTCTTTCAAAACTGGGAGGCAGACAGCCTGGGGCAGGTTTTCAAGCTCTTATCGCTCTCAGCCTGGAAATGCTCTGGGGGATGTTGGGAGGTGCACTGTGGGAGTGAGATTAGCCCTTCGGTTTGCATGGGAGTTGGATGAGGCCTGTGACTGCCAGCTTTCCCCCAACTTCCCTGACAACCTGCATGACTCAGCAGAGCCAGCCATGATCCTCCTAGGTACACAACTCCCCTGACCTGGGAATTTCACTCCCACTCCGCACAGCAGCCACAGCAAGACCCACCCAAGGACAGTCTGAGCTCAAGTACACCTATTCCACCCCAAGCTGATGGTCCTTTCCTACTCACCCTGGTAGTGGAAGACAAAGGGCATATAATCTCGGTTGTTCTAGGCCCCATCCACCGCTGGTTCCTCCCCAACATACCACAGCTGATGCTCTCTGGAAAGTGCCACCTCCTGGCAGGAGGCCAACCAGCACAAAAATAGAATATTAAACCACCAATGCTAAGAACCCTCACAGAGTCCATTGCACCCCCTACTCCGCCACCTCCACTGGGACAGGCACTGGTAACCATGGCTGAGAGACCCATAGATGGTTCATATCACAGGACTGTGCAGACAAGCCACAATACCAGCCCAGAGCCGGGCAGACTCACTGGGTGGCTAGATCCAGAAGAGAGATAGTGATCGCTGCAGTTCTGGAGGAGTCCTTAGGGTTTTCAAGGTAAACAATCATATTGTCACAAACAATGATAGTTTGATTTTCTCTTTACCAATTTGGATGCCTTTTATTTCTTTCTCTTGTCTGGTTGCACTGGCTAGGACTTCCAGTACTATGTTGAAGAGGAATGGTGAGAGTGGGTATCCTTGTCTTGTCCAGTTCTCAGAGGGAATGCTTTCAATTTTTCCCCATTCGGTATTATGTTGGCTGTGGGTTTGTCATAGATGGCTTTTATTACATTAAGGTATGTCCCTTGTATGCCGATTTCGCTGACAGTTTTAATCATAAAGCGATGCTGGATTTTGTTGAATGCTTTTTCTTCATCTATTGAAATGATCACCCGTAGGAGAATGAAACCGGATCCTCATCTTTCACCTTATACAAAAATCAACTCAAGATGGATTGAGGACTTAAACCTAAGACCTGAAACTATTAACATTCTAGAAAAGAACACTGGAAAAACCTGTCTAGACATTGGCTTAGGATTTCATGACCAAGAACCCAAAAGCAAATGCAATAAAAACAAAGATAAATAGCCGGGACTTAATTAAACCAAAGAGCTTTTGCACAGCAAAAGGAACAGTCGGCAGAGTAACCAGACAACTCACAAGGTGGGAGAAAATCTTTACAATCTATACCTCTGACAAAGGACTAATATCCAGAATCTACAATGAACTCAACTCAGTAAGAAAAAAACAAACAATCCCATCAAAAAGTGGGCTAAGGACATGAATAGACAATTCTCCAAACGAGATATGCAAATGGCCAACAAACATGAAAAATGCTCGCTATTACTAATGATTAGGTAAATGCAAATCAAAACCACAATGCGATAGCACCTCACTCCTGCAAGAATGGACATAATTTAAAAAATCACAAAACGTAAATACAAAAACATAGATGCTGGCATGGATGCCGTGGACAGGGAACACTTCTACACTGGTGGTGGGAATGTAAACTAGTACAGCCGCTATGGAAAACACTGTGGAGATCCTTTAAAGTAAAAGTAGAACTACCATTTGATTCAGCAATCCCACTACTGGGTACCTACCCAGAGGAAAATAAGTCATTATTCAAAAAAGATACTTAAACACGCATGTTTATAGCAGCACAGTTCACAACTGCCAAACTGTAGAACCAACCCAAATGCCCATCAATCAACAAGCAGCTAAAGAAACTGTGGTGTATATATATCTAATGGAATATATATATATAATGGAATATATATACACACACACATATATATGATGGAATATATATATATATATATATATATATATATATATATATATATATATAGTGGAATACTATGCAGCCATAAAAAGGAATGAATTAACAGCATTTGCAGTGACCTGGATGAGATTGGAGACTATTTTTCTAAGTGAAGTAACTCAGGAATGGAAAACCAAACATCATATGTTCTCACTGATATGTGGGAGCTAAGGCATGAGGACACAGAAGCATAAGAATGATGCAGTGGACTTTGGGGACTTGGGGGAAAGAGTGGGATGGGAGCGAGGGACAGAAGACTACAAATATGGTGCAGTATATACTGCTCGGGTGATGGGTGCACCAAAATCTCACAAATCACCACTAAAGAACTTACTCATGTAACCAAATACCACCCATACCCCAATAACTTATGGGGAAAAAAAAAAAAACCTTAAAAAAAAAAAAAGAATATTGCTGGATAACTTCCCAGGTAGAAACAGTTAAAACTGTATCAGGTTAAATGTTAAAAAAATTAAATGTCTTCATTTCAAAAGCTTTAAAGAGTTTAAGCAGAGACAAGATTGTGTCCACTTCCATTGTACTCAATACATAACAACTACAAACTCTGAAGAAAAATTTTAAAACAACTATTTGAAAGTTCTAAATAATTTACACGAGCAGAGGGAAATTGAGCTGAAGTTGACACTTGAAAGAAGGGGATGGCACTACATGGTCTCTCTGTTTCTGTTTTTGTTTTTTTAATGCCTTTTAGCCTGAAGGCAGGCATCATAGTTCCCTTACAGGGTGGCTAAAACTACAACACAGATATGATCATGACCACGACTCAGCAATTTCTCAAAGCGTAGGATAATCTTCTCAAAAGTAACACAGACTTTAATAAGTGCAGTTTAAAGTTAACTGACTCATATACTTCAATTATTAACTATTTATTTATGCCTTAACTTTGGTCTACTTTAAATAATATATGTATATCTTAATTTTTTATACTTCCCCTAAAGCCAAAACCATCTTAAGATAAGCAAAGCAAGTAGGTGCACAAAATAGCAATTAGTAGGAGGCACAATGAAATTTTCTTTGAACTACATGATAATCATATTCCCATTAAATGTACTTCCTTTTATTAATGACTCCTTTTAATCTTCTCTTTTCAGGCTTCTCAGATGGAATATTAATTTGAGGAGAAGAATGATAGTAAAAAATAAAGAAAACTTTTAATTTAATTTGGAAATAACATTTTATCTTAATAATCATAGTCATAGATTCAATTAATTTTAAATGTAATATTTTATTTTGACTGCCAAAGAAAAACTTTTTAAAGCTATATTGTTCCTGAGCTCTGCCAGTCCACAGAGAGTTGATGACTAATTTTAACAAATAAAGAATTTAACAAAAAGGCAATTATTTCTTATCATTCCATCATCACTACTGAAGCTATATCCCAGTAAGATTTGCCAAGTCTCACAGAACTATTTGGTTCAACAAAGTTGCTTGCTATGCTTGGGTTTAAATTTATTACTAAAGTGTCTGTTACTCTATTCAAAATTGCTTGTGTAAATTCTCAATCTTGTATGCCACTTTATGAAGCCCTCTCAGATCTTGGTACCAAAAAGCAACTAAGACTCTAGGGATCTTATACTTGGCTTTTTTTTTTTTTTTAATTTATTTATTTAGTCAGTAGAAGCTCAAAATCAACTATGTGGCCCATCTCTAGCAATACTATAGCATTGTGGCAAGGAATTTTTCACACTAACCTTACCATTTTCTTAAAATGGTTAGGGAATTACATTAGAAAAAAAGTGAAACTTACAGTGAGTTTTAAAATTATCAAGACTGTATGTATGTTTTCATAGACTTTAAATGTTGACTCACATTTGATAACATAACATCAATATTAAATATTATAGTGCTAAATATAATACTTATGAATTAATGGGAGCATAAACTAAATGTGTGGTTACAAACAAGAAAAAACTCATTCTGTTCAGTTCCTCGCTTCTCTGGCAAATTACACAAATACTACCCCACACTCATTCTGTTGTTGTGTGATGTATACTGACAACAGCCTCTTCTCAGCCATGGTTATCACATGTAGAATGTGGAGGTTCTGGTATATCCATGAACAGTCCAAATGCCACAGCAACAGTCACCCAGCTGCAGTCATGGATCAGCCCCAGGAACAGACCTTCCTCTATTGAGTGGCTATGTTCACAAACTGATTCAAGTTTGAGAAACACTCAAGCTCTTACTATGAGCTGAGCTCCATACTAGATAATTTATATTTATTCTATTTAACCCTCATGATCCTGACAGGTATGTGGTTTTACCCCAATTTTAGAGACTGGGACTATAGAAATCAAGCTCACAGTGACTCAAGAACAGTATCAATGTTGAGACCCAAACTAGCTTCCTTGACTCCAAATTCTACATTTTTTCCACCACCCAACAGCTAACTAGAAAATACATTGTCATACACTGGCAAAAATTCAGAAGCTGAATTTATTCTTGTTGAAGCACTGACAGAAGGTGAAATAATTTAGATAAAGTTATGTTAATGCTACCGGCTGGGCATCTCTTCTTAAGGCATCTTGGAATGTTGTGAGAAGATCATTTGTTGATGAACAAGTGATCAAGTGGAGTTAAGGTCTAATCTTGCTGCTTCTTTTTTCCTCTTAAGTAACAAAGGCAAGTTTATAATTGTGAAACTGCTCCCCAAATACTATATTCATTTTAGGGGATTTATTTAAATTGGTAGCTCAATGACATTTTTCATATTTTTAGAACTGAGATGTTAGTGGTGTTACCTGTAGGCCATTTAAATACTCTGTGTTTAACTAAACATTAATATAATTTTTTGAACAGTAATAATTTATAAAATACAGTAAAACTCCTATGCTAATACCATTAGAATACAGATCTACAGTCCTTTATCCAAAACCCTTGAAGCAAGATGTGTTTCAGGTGTGTATGTTTGTGTCTCTGCAGGTATATGTATTCAGACAGTAATTTAGTAAATACTTCATAAATTAAACAGTATTATGCATCGTTTAGGATCTGAGAAGTAAGTAGGTACATGTTCAACTTAGGATAAATTGAGGAAAATTTAATACAGGCACTATTTGCTAAGGTGTAGAGAAACCACAAAGGATAGCTTGATAACCTGAAGCTAGCGCTATGGTGACTATTATCACCTCTGGGTCACAATGGGTAAAGGCAGGGAGCTGTTACTGAAAGCTGAAGACTATGAGGCCTTGTTGGGGGTGGTACCTTTCACACGCTGAGACCTTCAGTCTAGAGACACACTATGGTGACCCCTCATGAAGAGAACTAGGTGAATTCAATACCTCCCTCACTCTGCTGCCTCGCTCCAATATCTCGCCAATGACTTCCATCGGCCGAAGCTAATGGGAAAGCAGATAGCAGAGAGCCTGTAAACATAGACTGCATACCTACAATCTACACTGTCAGACTCCTGGACACATAGCTAGATGGAGAAAGGTGGACAGTGAATCTGGAGGTATAAATGAAAGCTATCCAGCATTTGCCCTGAGTAGGGTCTGGAGTAGCATACATTAATCAAATATATCAATATTTCTGCCGCAAAATGTATAAAGATGCACACTAAATGAGATAAAGACAACAAATAAATTGTATTTATTCCACATCAAGTTTTGCTGCCAAATGAGTAAAAAAAAAAAAAAAAACTTTTGATTTTCAGAGGCTTTGGATATAGTTATTATCTCTATTTTAAAGATGAGAACAAAGGCTTACAAATGTGAAATAACTAGTCCAAGGTCACAAAGCCAGGAAATGAAACCATCAGGATCTGAGCCCAGTTCTGACTCTAGAACCTCAATTACTAACCACTCTTCTTTGCCCCATTACTTTCCTGATAACACAGTATTATAAAGAATTCCACAATGTATATGTTTACCTTATTTGCTGTATAATTCCTCATCTTGTAAAACCATGCAATCTGGCATGAATGTACCAATAATTGGCACCATTACATAGTACCAACAAACTCTGAAAGAAAAGTATCGTGCCTGTAGATTTGAAGCCTCAATGCATATGGTCTTAGCTAACCATGTAATCCTAAGTGTTTCCCTCCCCTTTCATGATGCACTGTACTTGCTGTTCTCAGCGTTAACTTGTTCCCAGTTCCGGAGTCGCCAATCAGCCAATCATCTGAAAAAAATCTTATAATTCATAGGTGATACACAGCACCAAAGCTTAGAGCTTCTTTTCTTTTGACTGAGTTATACTTTTACCACTCTTATTGGGCACAGGTTACAATTTTATTTGTATTTTTTATACTTAAAAATTTAATCACATCCCAATTTTAATCATCACAGTGGATACAAAACAAAATAAAGCTGAATGTGAATAACCTTATATTTTCGTGTATTCTCACTAAGATTACCAACTTTGCAACATAGTAATTGAAATCCAAAAACCACCAGGAAAACAATTTGCTAATCTTGAATTAGTAAAAAAAATTCTTCTCAGCACTGCTGTGTAAGACCTCCATCTCCTCAAACCTGCCTTCATCTAGGTGAGCCTATTTACCTGCTTTTCTTCTCTGTCAGCTGTCCACACCATGGGCGTGACTGCTGCCCAGCAGGAAGTATATTGAAAGTCCCTATGAATAAGGCATACAGCTTCCAACTTTCTCTCACCTTGGGTGCCTACATAGGTTCCTACTTTCAGCTGCACATTTGGATTCTACATCTGACATTATCCCAGCTGCTAGCTTCCTGGTATTTTCTCTAGTCCAACTCACTTAAGTATTTACTCACAATTTGCAAATCCCAGTTTGACTTATCCTTCCTGGTCCTAGAATTGTTTTATGAAGGATGGTTTTTGTTAGCTTAGAATTTTACAGCTTGATAACAAGGCCTGAATATGAAAAATGTGTTTAGTGATTCTCAGTACATGTGGCAAAAAACACATGTATATGATTTAGCTAATTCAAATCTATTACTTTTCTTCCCTCAATATGAGCTTTATTTTTAAGTCATAGAATTTACAGAAACTGTGAAGAAAAACAAGTTTACCGACTTTCTCTTTTTTTCAAAGTACAGTAAACTTGTATCTATCAGAATTTCTTGAAAGTGAGGTCTGAATAATAGTGAGTAGCCACAAAGATAAAAATTGTTAGTTGACCATCCAAATACAGTATATATTCTATTTTCCTGGGCGCAAAGTAGACTACATTTCCAGGCTTCCCTTGCAACTAAGTGGCTATGAGACTGAATTCTAGTCAACTGAAAGTTAAGAGAAGTGCTATGTTCCACTCTAGACAAAACTCCCCATGCTCATTCCTCTTAGTCTGGCTGGGATGCCCTATAGTACCTAGGGTAACCTTAAAGCCACATTCTGATTATGATAGGCTTCCCTATCTGAGTCCCTAAATGACCCACAAGAAGGGCCACCTAGTGACCTGCTTACTTTCCCTGTAATGAGCAGGAAATAAATTATTGGTTTTAAGCCATTTTATATTTGAAGTCTATTCTTTTCATGGCTAGTATTACCCTAATTAATATCACATATTATATCACATGAAAGTGGAACTTTATTTTTTTTCCAGCATCACTGACATTTCTTGGAGAGAGGGCTTGCTATTTGTTGGTGAAATCATGAAAAAAAAAATTGCCTGTCTCCTGGAGCTTCTGAGAGGGAAGACATAGAGGCCTTGAAACTCTTCTCCCTAAAAGTAAAAGTAATTGAAATTCCTCTAACTAGACTTCAAGTACTGTATTGACCAAAAATGAGTGGCAGGGAAAAGAACATGAACCCAGAGAGAATGGCAGCTTTGGTAATTTTACCATGGAAATGGTTATGCAACTAAGCTATAATTTGGGGAGCCCAGGCCAATTGTGGCACATGGCATTCTTTACTGAGGTTATAATGAGAAGGGATCATTCGCCCCAATTTATTTGTTTCTACATTCAACAAATATTTACAGAATATTTGCCATATAATCCTTACTCAATTCCTCCAGAAATCCTAAATCTCTTATGAACACACTAGCTAACATCCTCAGCCTTAGTTTAACACACTACTTCTTTCTTCTCATAGTACTAGAAAACTGTCTTTTAAAAAATGAGCCATATCCCTCCCCACTCTCTCCAATAAAAGGCATTTTTTCTTCTACTTTTAAGAGAAGGGATCAACATGTGTCTTGCTCCTTGCTGCCACTTCTGTATCTACAGTCTACTGTCATAATTCAAGCATTCAGCCCTTTTTGAGGCTCATACCATCTCATAAGACCAGCTTAAGACTCTTGGTAGGAAGAAACAGAAAACCAACTCTAATCAGCACAAAGAGGGAACTTTATTGATAGAACACTGGACAGTCTCCATGGAAATGAACAAAGAGATGAACAACTACTTTTGGTTAAAGCAGAAGCCAAATCAGCTATGGGAAACTCTACAGTGGAGTTTGGGAACCTATTCTCTGTAGCACTAGTATCAATTTCAAATTTCCATAAGAGAGTCTGAGTAGCACAGCTTTAATCAGTTGTGAACTCTTGGGTTCTTCAGTTGTGGCAATTGAGTTGTAGCTATATGGTGCTAACGACCAACTGAACTCCACCCTGGGTTTTAGGGGAAAGTCCCAGAGAAAGAAAATGACCATGCACTGAGCACTATCCCAGAAAGGTACCCACAACATGCCAACCCCTGGCCTTGCCCCACATATGAACGTCCACTATGTCCTGTATATCCAAAGATGCCACAATCCAATTATCCAGCTACAAGAACAATAATATCACTCCCCACAAAGGGAGATGATTCAACATACCCAAGACCCTGTAATCCATCTATTCCACTACAACTACAATATAATCACTACCATCCCCAAAGGAAGCCGACCCCAAATCACCTTCAACAACTACATCCAGGATCAACATCATGGACCCACTCTTCTTCAAGTCCAGAATCCTCATGAAGTGTTCAGAATTTCTCTAGTTCAGCAGTAACCACACACTATTAACATACCAATTTCCAACAGAGAAATTGTTTTTACTTCAACTCTTATTTTAAAAAGGAAAAAAAGAAGACAATTATTAGCAATAAACAAATGCAAACGGAAAATAAGGCTGTATTTCTACCTTGGTTGGCATTTGAAAATTCCTTCCTCCAGGGACTCACTACATGTACCTTGCATTTGCATTCAAAAAATGCTTCCTGGTAAGGTTTTTGCCCAGAGGGGTAACCCAAACCTTGGAATTGTATGACCCAAGGTTATCTCTCCTTCCAGGCTAAGTGGATAATGAGACTTACTGCCTAAAGTTATATGTCTTGAAAGTTTTTCTCTTATTTAAAGTCCTTCGCTGTCACTGTTGATAGGGGCTATGATGGTGTAGCAGTTCTTTTCAGCCTCATAACCGAATAGCTTTCTGAGTTATCTGTAATTTTTTACCCTCAGTCAAGTTTTCACAAGGAATTCCTCACAGAATTCTCACATAAGCTAAGGAAAGCTGGCAATGTAGCAGATACTGATGTGCCAAAGTATTTCAGAAACGGCTAAAACCATTATTTAAAAGTTCCTCTAACTTCTTCCTACAACAAAATTTATTTGTATTGGTATGTCACTTTCCTTTTATTCCTCCCTCTTGTCAGTCAAGAAGTGTCACTTCTGGCCGGGCGCCGTGGCTCACACCTGTAATCCCAGCACTTTGAAAGGCCAAGGCGGGCGGATCACGAGGTCAAGAGATCAAGACCATCCTGGCCAACATGGTGAAACCCTGTCTGTACTGAAAAAAATTTTTAAAAATTAGCTGGGCAAAGGGTACGTGCCTGTAGTCCTGTAGCTACTTGGGAGGCTAAGGCAGGAGAATCGCTTGAACCTGGGAGGCAGAGGTTGCAGTGAGCTGAGATCGTGCCACTGCACTCCAGCCTGGGTGACACAGCAAGACTCTGTCTCAAAAAAAAAAAAAAAAGTGTCCCTTCTATCTGTGCTTTTGATTCCGTTGATGGATGGATATATTTACTTTAGTGTGTATCATCATCTCATATTCACTAAGTACAAAATAACTCAGCATATTGCCCATCTTTCTCTTAAATTTCCAAGTCACCTAGGAGCTGTCTTTGATTCAATTCGACAAATATTAAAAATCTCTTCTTGTATGCAATACACTCAATTAAGAAATATGTTCCTAATTCTGATTAGCAAGTAGGAAACACTTGGTAAAATTGATATAATGGGAATTTTGGAACTTAGAAATATGACCATGTTATTGCTAGTCTATTAAGAATCAAAGATTGCCTCTATCATCCAATCCCTACCATCATTACAAGGCCTAAAAAATTGATAACCATGACGACTACATCTTCAATCAAGTAACTGACTTTTTTTTAAGAAAAAGCCTTATGGGATGGTGGGATGAAAAAGACCAGCTACCAATTCGATTTAATACAATTTAACAAACATATCAAACAACATGTTAGACAACAGAAGAATCTGAGAACTATAAGAAATTAAAAGATCATAGGTAAGATGGCAAAAGCAAACTATGAAAAGACTCTGTTTTGAGCACTTAGAGAGACACATGGTCCAAGCTTGATGCTCAATAAATACTTCCTGAATGTTTTTATATGCCAAAATGGTCCCACAACTGATCTTCAAACTTTAAGGTACATCAGAATCACCTGAGGGGTTGGTTAAAAGAAAACTGCTGAGACTCTCCTCTAGAGTTTCTGCCTCATCAGTTCCACAGTGGAATCCAATAGTTTGCATTTCTAACAAGTTCCCAGTCAAGAACCAATGATCTAGACCAGAATTTCTAAACTGGAGTATGACTGACATTTTAGACTGGATAATTCTTTGTTGTGAGGGGCTGTCCTACGCACTGTAAGACACTTTGCAATATCCCTATTCTCTGTCCACTGAATGTCAATAGCATACAATTCTACTCCCACCCCTCCCCCAACATTGCTAAGTCCCCTAAGGGGACAAAATTGCCCCGATGGAGAACCAATGCTACACATTACACAGATCACCTTTTTGAGCGGTTTACTAAACTAACAGACCTAGTTACTCCTATAAGCACTGTGATCTAGATTTTAACAGGACATTATATAACATTTCTCAAGCTTTCCTCATGGATAAAATAAAAATATTGGCTCAATAATGAAAGAATTAGAAGGCTTCGTATCTATTTAACTATTGGATCCAAGTTTTGATGAATAGATCTATGGCAGAGAGGCAAACCATTCAAAGCTGTATCATTTTGAGCTATTTTTCTCCTACACTAGGGAGTCAGATAGGCTCCACTCCTTGCAAAAACAATCAAATGGTAGTGACAGAGACAGGAGGCAGAGAACTCTCCTAGGCAGACAGGGGAGGGTCCCAGGAGAACCTCCAACCCACCAAGTTCACTGGCACAGGAGACTTGACTAAACATGCCTGCAGTAAAAAATTCTGTCCCTTAACACATGCACAGTTAAGGGAAATAAATCAATGTGAAGTGGCTCAGACTAAGGGCCTGCATGTGTACTGGAAGGATGGAGTGGAGCCACCAGGAATTTGTACCTTATACAAATAGGGAACCCAGCCCCATCAGCTTTTATATCAAAGTCCTGGTATTCAACTGTGAAGGGGGGCAACTGGCAACCTGCTTTCAGAACTCCTCTTTTGGCTGATGGCTTTCCTTTGTGCTTAATACCTTCTACTCCACTCATTCTTCAATGTCCATTTGCCTATTTCTTCCTGGTCATGAGACAAGAACCCAAACCTAGCTGAGCTAAGGAGCAAAAAATCCTGCATCAATAGTAACTACCTAGAGTATCATATTAAGAAGGATTCCAGAGATGTTTTCAGGAAAAATGAGAAAGATTATTGGGGTCACTTAAATAAGGTCTTGTATGGGCACCAGAGAAATAAATAATGCCACAATACAGATTCCTGTTCCAATCAGGGTTCCTGTTCCAGATATCTGACCAAATCTATCTTTTCCCTGAGATTTTTGAAATCTGAACAGTTTTTTAAGTCCAGAATATATGCATAGCTAGTTACAGCATTTCCTCTCTCTACAGCCTTCTCTATCATTTCTACTTCTTGAAGAAATTTCTCCTCTACTCCAGAGTTATGTAGAATACTAGGTCCTGTGTCACTTCTATGCCTTATGAGATTCTATGGTTCTTTAAAAAGTAATAATTGAGGTAAGGCTTCAAGAGGCTGACTAGAAGTTCCAGGCACTTGCCTTCTACACAAAGCAGGACCAAAACAGTGAGTAGATAACCCCATTTTGAATAAAGCTTCTAAGACAGAACACTGGAATTCAGCAGGGAAGTGGCAAGAAACCTCTGAGACATGGTAGGAAAGGGATGTGAAACAGCTGGCCTGGCTGGGATCAGTTCAGAGCCAGAAGGAGCTTTCCACTATGAAGAAGGGGTATGTGAGAGATTCCCAAGCAGTCCACATTCCCACTGCAGACTTCTATTGGCCCTCATGGGCCCTGAGACTAGCATAAGGAGCTTCCTGGAGTCCATATGATGGCATTGTTTCAGAGAGGAGTTCACACTGGGTCACAGAAGCAGCTGTGGTACAGCACCATTTTAAGAGTTCAGCCCCCACCAGACTTCGTCCTGCTCTGGGACCCAATAGCTCCTGCATCTTCACACCTCTGGGGCACTGCCGACATCCCCTCACATTTACCCAAAATCTGCAGCCTTCCACACCAGCTAGACACAGTGATGTGGGTCCCTAGAACTCTAGCCCACACAGTATCCTATACTCAAGAGAACAGCTGGTGCAGCACACCAGGGAGGCTGCCCCCGGGACAAAGGAAGCATGCATTCCCCAGAGCCTGAGAGCTGCTTGCCCACCAGGGCCACTGCTACTCACAGCAACCCCACCCTCTCCAGCAGCAGGTCTGCCATGCACCTTCAGGAAGCCTGGGGACTAGTCCAACTGTACACTAATCCCTGGGTCTTAGGACAGTCCCTCCACTGCTGGCACCTACACGTACCACTCAGGGGCCCAAGGGGTTAAACTGCCATAGCTGTCGCCACCACTGATGCCACATACACTGCCCAGGGACAAAAGGACCTGCCCACCTAGCCCACCCTGCCACCACCAGCACCCAAGCACATCACCTGGAGGCCCAAGGACTGGCCCACCTGGACCTGCCACCACCGCCACCCACATGGGTGCCCAAGGACTTGAGGACTGGCATGCCCAGACTGCCACCTGCCTAAGGACCAGCCCACCTGTCATTCCTGTCCCCAGCAAAGCCTCACCACAGCCTCCACTAACAACCACAGCCTAAGCCTCTGAGGAACTCACACCACCGACACTGATTACAGTTAAAGAAATCATATGAAGACTACACTACCGTGCTCACCCAGAATCAAAACCAAAGCACCCTATCCAACAAACACTATAGATATGTTTATAGAAAAAAAATCTTTCTCAGTGAAAGCCAATCCATGAAATTGGAAGAAATAAATGTTACATCAGATGCACAGGTATCAACAGAAGGACACAAGAAACACAAAAAAGCAAGTAAACATGATACTTCCAAAGAAACACAGTAATTCTCCAGCAACAGAACCCAAAGGAAAAAAAAAATCTATGAAATTCCTGAAAATAAATTCAAAATAATGATGTTAAAGAAACTCAGATACAAGAGAACACAGATAAATAATTCAAAGAAATCAGGAAAACAGTTCACGATCTGAATGAGAAATTCAATAAAGAGATAGATATTTAAAAGAACCCATTAGAAATCTTAAAACTGAGGAATTCAATGAATGAAATTAAAAAATACAATTGAGCTTCAACAGTAGATAAGATCAAGCAGAAGAAGAGGTTTCTGAACGTGAAGACAATCTTTTGAAATAACACAGTCACACACAAAACAAAAAGAAAAATAAATAACCTAACAGAGGTACTGACTTTTTTTTTTTCTGAGATGGAATTTTGCTCTTGTTGCTCAGGCTGGAATGCAATGACATGATCTCAGCTCACTGCAACCTCCACCTCCCAGGTTTAAGCAATTCTCCTGCCTCAGTCTCCCAAGTAGCTGGATTACAGGCATGCGCCACCACGTCCAGGTAATTTTGTATTTTTAGTAGAGACTGAGTTTCACTATGTTGGTCAGGCTGGTCTCAAACTCCCGACCTCAAGTGATCCACCACCTCAGCCTCCCAAAGTACTACCCTTACTTAAAGAAGGTTCTAACAAATGCCCAGATGTTTGAGAATTTCTACCTCCTTTAGAGCTCTTCCATTAGCTCCTCAAGAACTAAGAATCCATTGCTTTCTGCAACTACCTACATTATTATAGCACTTCTTTTCTTCTTTTATTCTTGTTTACTTCTGATTTAGAGGTTCTGCCTCCCTTCTAAGTAGTGTGCTCTTTTGAATAATAAAAATAAATAAGCAAAAGTAAGTTACAAAAGAGACATAATTATGGAGATTCATTCAGTACTTATGTTGTCTTTGATGTGTCAAGGACTGCAATTATTTTTTAATGAAAAATTCTCATGGAGTAAAAGTAACTAGAGTAGAAGGAAAATAAGCTATAAAATAGAAGTCTTTCTCCTAATCTAATAAAATTTCCAAATTCCTGTATTTCAAAAAACACTGTACAAATTGGGTGTGGATCAGATCTTAAACAGTTTTGACACCAATGAATCTATGTAATAAACAAACCTCAAAGATGAGTCACTGAATTTCAATTAACAAGCATTTTAAATACAATCACTTTGGGTGGCAAAAAGAAAAAGCTTTATTCAACACTGCCAAATCATTATATCTATATTAATCTGCCACTCATTTTAATATGCAGGTAAAATGCAAATAAGGGCTATCAAATAATTAGTAGTAAAATGACGAAAAGAAGAATTATTCCTGAAGATAAAAGACTCCTACTTATATCATCTTGGAAATAGCAATCATGTATTATTTAGGAGTTTTAGTATTATAGTACAATATTTTAACATTTTTATATGGTCAAACTTTTCTTGAAATATTAAATCTCATATTATTAGCAATATATATTATATATAGTTATATGTGACATGCATATATATATATATATATATATATATATCTCCATCCCACTTTTAGGTTTTAATATTTGTTCCTAATGCATACTGATTTTCTTTTTTTTCTTTTTTTCTTTTTTGAGACGGAGTCTCACTCTGTCACCAGGCTGGAGTGTGGTGGCGCAATCTCAGCTCACTGCAACCTCCGCCTCCTGGACTCAAGCAATTCTCTGCCTCAGCCTCCCAAGTAGCTGGGATTACAGGTGCCCACCACCACGCCCAGCTAATTTTTGTATTTTTAGTAGAGACGGGGTTTCACTATCTTAGCCAGGCTGGTCTTTAACTCCTGACCTTGTGATCCACCCGCCTCAACCTCCCAAAGTGCTGGGATTACAGGTGTGAGCCACTGTACCAGGTCTACATATTGATTTTCTAATGAAAACACGGCCATCTTTAATGACTCTTTCTATCTGATTATTTACTACCATTTATTATCATGCTGGTCATGGTAAATATTATATAACAGTTCCAAAAAATACCTGTGACATCGAGGAATACTATTTACTCTCCATCAGAACATCTATATTCATCAGGAAATCGTAAAGAAGTTCTCAGTTTTATTTTACTTTATTTTTGAGACGGAGTCTCGCTCTGTCACCCAGGCTGGAGTGCAGGGGCACCATATCACCTCAATGCAACCTCTGCCTCCTGGGTTCAAGCAATTCTCCCACCTCAGCCTCCCAAGTAGCTGAGATAACAGGCATGTGCCACCATGCCCAGCTAATTTTTGTATTTTTAGTAGAGATGGGGTTTCTCCATGTTATCCAGACTGGCCTCGAACTCCTGACGTGAAGTGAGCCACCCACCTCAGCCTCCCAAAGTGCTGGTATTACAGGCGTGAGCCACCACACCTGGCTTGTTCTCAGTTTTAAATAATAGACAGAAGTCCAGAGATAATAAACTATCATCAGTGAGGCACATAGAACCTCAAAGAACAAGGAAGGTTAGATGGTTTGTTGGTTTCCCTTTGTAAGATTTCTTTATGAAAGCAAAAGACAAAATATTATAATTTTAAAGCACAAAATACGCAGGTTTATGAGCCTAACTATAATTTATTGATAAAAACACAATAATTCAATTCTCAATTTCTCCTTGCAAAGAGAAAAGGAGATTTAATAAGCTGATTGCATAGCTTATAGATTATCCAAGGCCTTTCTTCCAAGTGATTATCCAAGGCCTTTCTTCCAAGTTTTAATGAGTTCATTGAAAGAGAAGAATGTAATTTAAAATATTTTTCTACTAAGTTGTAATTCTGATACATAACTGATGCTATAAAAAATAAATACCACATTGGTTAAAAATTTAACACAGAAAGAAAACATCTGTAGTGCAAGTAGAGAAAAATATAATTTAATATTAATCTTAGAAATGAAAGGCCTTTGTAAATAGAAGCAATCACAAAAGAAATAAAATTGTGTTTAAAAAACATAACCAAAACCTCCTTCATAGGTAAAAAGGAATAGTCCAAAAAAAGACAAATGGCTGAAAAAAAAAAAAAATTACCAGCAAACATAACAAAGATTAATATGTTGGTTAAAGGACTTATACAAAGATACAAAAGTCAGACTAGAACTTTAAGAGAAAAACAGGCAAAAAGGCATGAATAATTAACACAAGAGGAAGTTCAAATAGAAAGAAGCAAATTACAACAAAGGTAAAAAAAAATCCACGTTTAGTTGTCACATTAGCGAAGATTTAAAAACATAAAATCAAGAAATGACAATGATTTACCAAACTGTGCATACATAAATTATTGCAAAAATGTAACCATTAAGAAAGCTATTAAGGCACTGTGTATCAATAGCCTTAAATTTTTTAAAACTTTGATTCAGTAATTTTATTTCTAGGAACCTATCCTAAGGAAATACTCTTAAAGAGGAGGAAATGGTTTTTCTTTTTTTCTTTTTTGTTTAAGTTCAGGGGTACATGTTCAGGTTTGTTAGATAGGTAAACTTGTGTCATGGGGGTTTGTTGGACAGATTATTTCATCACCCAGGTATTAAGTGTAGTACTCATTGGTTATTATTCCTGATCCTCTCTCTCATCTCAACATCCCAACCTCCTCCCTCTGATAGGCCCCAGTGTGTGTTGTTCCCCTCTATGGGTCCATGTGTTCTCATCATTTAGCTCCCACTAATGAGAACATGCTATATTTGGTTTTCTGTTCCCGTGTTAGTTTGCTAAGGATAATGGCTCCAGCTCCTTCAATGTCCCTGCAAAGGACATGATCGTGTTGTTTATTATGGCTGCATAGTATTCCATGGTATATAGGTACCAGATTTTTCTTTATCCAGTCTATCATTAATTGGCATTTAGGTTGATTCCAAAATATGCAGGTTTATGAGCCTAACTATAATGTATTGATAAAAATGCAGTAATTCAATTCTCAATTTCTGCCTTGCAAGTGTCTTTGCTATTGGGAAACACTTTCTTAATCATGACATTGGTTCTTATATTTACAATAGATACCACAAGAAACTATATAATATCTAAGAATAGGTGGAGAAGGAGGAAGTAAGTAAACCATCACAAATTCAATCCTCTATCATGTATTGACACTGGAATCTTCAATAGTCCACTTACCTTTCCTGTATCTAATTTTTCGTTTTTCGTTTTTAAATGAGGATAATAGTACCTGCCTCAAAAAACTGTTGTAAGGATGAAAATAATTCATATATGTAAAATAATTAGCCTGGTACATAATTATTACTGTAGAATTATATGCAGTCATTTAAAATTAAGAACATGGAAATGGCTTATAACAGAATGCTGCATGAAAAAGACACTGTAACATGGTATATAGTAACATACCAAACAATCCACAACATGAACTACACCAAAATGTTAACAATGAAACAAAACAAACAAAAATCAAAAATATTTTGCTAAGGAATAGAGTAACATAAATTAAAAGTATACTGTGCATTTTAGCTATGCAAGTTATCTTCTCCGGCGTAAGGCTAAAAGTTGGTTTAACTGACTAGAACTAATTATTAGTTCTCTGGAGCTAATGATTGTTAACTATGCAGCTGTCTAAACTGAAAGCTTTTCTTCCTGAAACATTTTTACAGATTCCAACTTCTTAAAGTCTATTACAGAACTCTTGGCTGGCTGTCCTCCAGGTTTTCTAGCAAAAGCTCTAAGTGCAGAACCCTTGTCACTCACCGACATACAACAAAGACAATGTCTATTTCAGTTAGATTTGCAATATTAGCAGTCTGGAATCAACAGTTCTTGAAGAGAACCATCATTTTATGTAGGCAAAAAGCTGTATGTATTCTACGTATGATAACTAATTTTCAAAGTCACATTCTCCCTGAAGATAAGCTTTAGTAG
The DNA here is from genome assembly GCF_003255815.1 of Theropithecus gelada. Classification (NCBI taxonomy): domain Eukaryota; kingdom Metazoa; phylum Chordata; class Mammalia; order Primates; family Cercopithecidae; genus Theropithecus; species Theropithecus gelada. The sequence goes on along the minus strand of NC_037678.1, from coordinate 85,538,711 downwards.
CAACCAAAGGTCAAATATTGTGCTTTTTAAAGAAAGAGTAGTGAGGGGGAAAGGAAGGAAGGGAGGGAGGACAAGAAAGAGAAAAAGAAAGATAGAAAAAAGAGAAAAGGCAAGAAAGCAAGAGAGAAATTTAAATTGCATGATGATGATATAAAAGAAATCTCTTTTAGCTTTAAGATGTGTAAATAAAAGCAATTATATTTGATGTCAGCAATCCCCATCACTGCAGAAAATGCTCATTTAGATTATTTACAAAGGTAATACAAAGGGTACTTTGTCTTCATGAATTCTTACCGATAAGCATGTTTTAAGGAGAGAGGAAGAGAAAGAGAGAGGAAAGGAAGAAAAGGATCAGAGACTGGAAAAGGAAAAAGTTGGGGGGAAGGGAGAGAGATTTGATTATTGTCTGTTACCAAACCAGAAACAGAAATAACACTGTCCACCAGGGGACTACATAATACATGTGAACAAACATTGATGACCTGGGTTTATTAACATAGAATATGGAAAAGGTCTATTTCTTTTAACATTTTGTGTCCATTTGATGAATAACCAGAGTTTTAGATTCTGAAAGCGGTAAAATCAAGTTTCTAACTGAATAATAAGAAACACAGTGATTGATACAGAAATTACAAATTGGCTCTGGACTAATATGATTGATACATCAACTTATATCTGGCTTCAAAGGCTCATAGATTCAAACTAGAAGCAATGTTTGGTCATGTAATCCATCTCACATCATTCTCCATTGTTTACTCCTATAAGATGTATATACAAAGGGAAGAGTCAGTAAACTTATTAGATATCAAATTACCAGCATCTCCTAGCTCTTCCCTAATAACTAAACCAAGGAGCTCTCTCTTCTCTCTCTTTTCCTCTCCCTCTCTCTCCCTCTCAACTTCTCTCTCTCTCTCCCTCCTGCTCTGTCTCTCTTTCACACACACACACACACACACACACACACACAAACACACAGCTCTCCAGCCTGCAATAAAGTTGTTATAAAGTAGGCAGAATGTTGAACTTATGGCCCTAAATAACCACTCACCATTCTCCACCATTCCCCACCATTCCCCACCCTGTGAAGTACAAAAGGGAAAATAATTAAGCTCATATTACATACCTACCTTTTTTCGTTAATGTAATGTGCCATTTCTAAAATCATACCCATTAGATGATTTACATCTAAGATCGGCCTTTAGTGTACATAAGCTATACACATGCACACAAATTTTAACACTGTACACGTGATGTTTTTAAAAGGTTGTTTAGCTTTAAACACATCTACTTCCTACTTCTCTGGTAAGAGTGGCAAACATGCCAGTTTCTTTTTTTTTTTTTTTTTGAGATGGAGTCTTGCTCTGTCGCCCAGGCTGGAATGCAGTGGTACAATCTCGGCTCACTGCAATCTCCACCTCCCAGGTTCAAGTGATTTTCCTGCCTCAGCCTCCCAAGTAACTGAGATTACAGGTGCCCGCCACCATACCCGGCTAATTTTTGTATATTTAGTAGAGACAGGGTTTCACCATGTTGGCCAGGCTGGTCTCGAACTCCCAACCTCAGGTGATCTGCCCGCCTTGGCCTCCCAAAGTGCTGGGATTACAGGCGTGAGCAACCGAGCTGGGCCATCAATTACTTTTACTTTAATGTCTGTCATCCCCTGGGATCAGCACAGCAAGCTGATAAGAAAATTTCAGTTGAAAGTTGCATTTAAAAATTCACTTGCAAGGTGTTAGTAATACCTTTTGGAAGACTAAAAATATTTTCGGTTAGTCAGAAACATCTCTGCTTTGTCAATTAACCACAGCACAGTTTTGCTCCCAAGTCAACTTATCCTTCTAGATGGCTACTTTTCCTTCTTATCCAGGCTACTTTCCTTCCTGATGCTCCTGTTAGTTTATGCTTAAGAACACAAAGAATGCATCTTAATGCTAGCCAATAGAGAACATAATAAAGATGGTAAATGTCCCATAAGAATAATGATATTATGCATTTCAAACGCCAAAATAAAAGTTTGTTTAACTGTTTGGAGCACTTGTCTTCTCCCATAAATATGTATGGCCTGGAGTTAACTCCATGTTCTAGCAAACAGAGCCCTCTAAATGTAATTCTCCCATAATAGACTAATACGTTGTGTATTTGTGTACAGCATGTACTATTTTACCTGGCTGCAGGAATTACTCACCCTCTCCACCTGATTACAATGAGAGCATCTGATGACCGGGCAGGGCCCAAACTGGGACATTTCCTAGGACCCATAAACTTTGGAAATAGGAAACTCAAATCAGTATCTAGTTTTTCTGTAGTGGCAAAGTTTTATTATGTAAAATTAAGAGCTGTCAGCAACCATATTCTCTGAATATAGAAAGCTATCCTACAGAGAAAGAGAAGTAGAAGACCCAAATAGATGAATAAGCCAAAATAAAAAATAGCCAAGAGTCCCAAAAGTATGTGAGCCCTATTTCCAAAGCCTAGCTGTATGCCTGTCTCCATCATGCCTCAGTCATGCTGAAATATGCACCAAGATATTCTACATTCTCCCTTTTATTTAGGCTATTTTGAGTTGCATTTCTATTGCTTATAATCAAGAGTTCAAACTAATATTTGGTGTCAGACTATTTTTAGAACATTACAGAGGAATGCTATGAAGCCATCTGAGAGTGAGTGGAAGGGGCAAAGCACAGAAATATTCTACTTCATCATAACAAATGTAATTTTAATGTCATTCTGGCCATATAAATTCACTGCCTCAGTCCCTCAAATGGCTGACAGTCTAATGGAGAAGACAGATCAGAAAGTCATGTCAGCATAGTGTGATAAGTGCATCACAACACAGATTTGCGTATCACAGATCTATCTGGGGTGGCATTGAAGTGAAGAGGATATTAGAAGGTATGAGAACCAAATTGCCTAAAATCTTAAAGTACAAAGAAGACTTGGCCTGGGGAGAGGGGAGGAGGTGAAACGGGAAAAGTTCCCTTGTGCCCCTCACAGGGCAGTGTGATGGGGGTGTGGCTCATTTCTTCAGTGCCCCACTGCTCAAACCTCTAGGGGAGCATACAGACAGGCAGGCTGTGGGGATCCGACCCCACAGCAGTGTATAGGGGTGAATGTTTACAGTTGAAGCCCCAGTGGGTATGTTACACTGGGTTCTTTTAGTTTAGCTGTCCATAGGTGGCTTGTGTTAGCTCAATTAGACCCCTGCCTTATCCTAAGGACAGAGAGCTTTCTGTATCCCGGGGTTCTGACCTTGGCGTACTGGAAGAATAGGATCACACCTGGGCTTGAAAAATGAATGCAAGGTTTTATTGAGTAGAAGTAGCTCTCAGCAGATGGGGGAGCCAGAAAGGAGATTGGTTTTCCCCTAGAGTAGGGCTGCTTGGCGGTCTGGGCTCTCCCTCAACTGCCCCAGCCAAACTTCGCATCGTTCTGCCAGTCGGTGGCCTGCTAGCATCTGGTGTGCTCTTCCACCTCGTGCTCCCCTCAGTGTACTCTCAACATCCAACATCCAGCCACTTGTGTCTTCTTCCGATGTGTTCATCTTGATGTCCAGCCGCTTGTGTGTGTGTCTGCCTGCTAGGGTCTCGGGGGTTTTTATAGGCACAGGATGCGAGCATGGCAGACCAAGGTGGTCTTAGGAAATGCTTGGGGCAGGAAGACGAAAACACCTGTCCTCAACTAGATCCCTGGGCACAGGCCTGGAGGCGGAGCCCTAGCCAGGAACCACACCCTTCTCCCCTTCCGTATCATTGAAGGGGACCATGCCCTTCCCTTCCCCGCTTCCCTTCCCTTCCCAGCACTTCCCTTCCCCATTTCTGTATCAGAGGGATATTCCAAGCACCTAAGCAGAGAACAGCACACACAAGTGAAAGAGAAAACAAGGCAACAAGGAGAGTTTCCTGGGCAGATGGCTGTGGGGTTTGGTGTGCTATCCTCTATCTTTAACCATTTTTGACAACTTTATTTTTATATCCCTTTTTGCAACTGGTTTCTCCTTTCCACATTTCCCAACTAGTCCAAAATAAAACTCATTTTAACAATAAAATGCATATTTTCTATTAATAGATAAATTCTTCATTTTAAAAAGGCTAAATAAGAAGTTCCTTCTAAAAAGAATTCAAGTTAAATTTAGGCTCAATCCCACAAAGTAGGAGAAAAGAATCTTCTGAGTCTCTTATATTACCACTTCATTGCACACTAGATACATTTTCATTCACTTTATGTTCTCATTACACAAGTGTTGATAAGCAGGTTAGATTTGGTAATATTCTCTCACCTGAATTGCACATCTAATAATGCTAGATAAAGACCGTCTCAAGCTTGTTGGTATGTTTACACTGCTTGATTAGGTAATAAATAATGACCTTTCTTAACATCATGTAATTCTCTCTGTAGGCATCACACCAAGCTTTCTTTTCCACTACCAGACAGTCCCACCCTTGTTCTGCTTTGAAATCATTTTAGTCTCAGCCAAGAGTGTTATTGCTCAGCCAAGTCCTCCTCTGGTTTCCAACTTTGCATCAAGGCACACTTATCCCCACTCCATCTGACTCAAGGAAAGCTGTCACTTACCCTGTCTTCAGTGGAGTTAGAGCTGTGTTACTTGTGTGCCTCCTCACTGTTAGCCACAATTTGAGCTTCCTGCTTTATCCTGGGTTGTTTTTAACCCATGGCCACAGTGTCACTTATGAATTTGTCTCAGCAACTGGTAAAAGCAATTATCCCTTATCCCTATAGCATGGCTTCTAGATGAAGACTGGTAGGGCTCCCCTCATTCACTTCTAGTTAGCTATTTGAGCCAAGATTTGTCCATCATTTTCAAGTCAGGTCTCAGCAGGAAGTGATCCCAATTTTGACTGGGCAGGAACATAAACAAAAGCAACTGAAGTCAGGGCAGCTACATGTTGTAGTAATGGTTTCTGCCTTGATACACAACAATGTATCATTTGTTCTGTTCCTGTCATAAGCCATTTACCCGCCCACAAACCTTCTGAGATCCATGTCTTCAGGAGCAGCCACATTCCAGTTCCCAGGCAAATTCTGATATGGAGCATTAAGAGTGAGTAGGTAACTATTCCCCACCACGAGGAGGAGTTACAACCAAATCAGTCCCTCCAGTAGACTGATCTGGAGCTCAGAACCCCTTTAACAATTTAACTCTCTCAATATGCGCTGTGTGAAAGGTTAGCACTCCTTCAACTGGAACCTCCTCTGATAAAATTCTGTCCCCTAAATTTTTATCCCTATCTTCCTTCACAATATATTGTGCAATTATAAGACTGAGACTATAATTTATTTTCTATGCTCATTATTTTCCATTTGGCCTCAGCTAAGATCCATACTCTGCTCTACTATGTGTCTCAGGAGGCTGACCCCTAGAAATTTCTGCCTCATTCCAATTGAGCCAATTGGCACTACAGCAGGCGATTAGAAGGTGGAAAGAGAAAAGGGTCAGGGTATTTTTTTCTTTTTCCTGCCCTGCTTCAATGTTCCATCTCTGACTATAGCTGCATTCCTCCACAACTACAGCTCTAGCTCCTCCTGCAGGACTCAAGTTCTTACCTGACCCGGGCAACACTACTTCCCATTGATCCCTAGGTCCTAGGGTTGGTAATATCTTCCTACTGATACTGGTCTCCAGGAGGCTCACCAGCCATTGTTTTATACCCTTAACCCTGCCCATTCATCTGTAAGTAGTCCCTTCATTAAAATCTCTTCTTTTGAGCTATCTAAAATGAACTGTGTTTCCTTCTGGGGCCCTGATAATATAATCCCGATAGTGGATATCTACTGTTTTGCTGGGCCCAAATCCACATCCCATTTCTATAGTGCTTAATAAAAGCAGCTAATTTTCAGTTAGGTTTATACATCCACAATACAAAGCCCACATATTTTGGGGTAACTTATTCTATCCCTGGCTCTGTGGATTAGGTAAGAGGCTCAAGTCTGTGTTCATCAATGTAATCCTAGCTCACTAGAAATGAATGGTTAGGAATGGGTACATGCTTTAAGATGGTTCAATTAGACTGAAGTCCAGAGTTTCTGTATGATGGCCAAAAAGGCTTTCTTCTACCAGATAAGATTGTATTGAGGATATGATACTTGTAACATGTCAAGCTGAAGGTGCCAGGAGCCCACTGTTTAGATGAGGATGCTCCTAGGCAAAGGCAAAGCAGAGAGAATTACAAAGAATCCAGGCCCTTAGTGACATTATTTGTGCAGCTGGATCATGTTTGTTTGACAATAACTCCCTATGAATTGTTCAGTCAGATGAGCCAACAAGGATCATTTTTTTCTTCAGCTCCTTTGAGTTGGGTAATCTGTCCCTTGCAGAAGCAAAAATCCTAAAGGGTACAGGACCATCACAAGTTCCCAGCCCAGTAATTTGCCAAATCTACCTGAATCCCCCTATGAAGGCTATGAAATTACTATGCATAAACAGATGGCCCAGAGATCAACAAGCAGCTTATCTATACTCCCAAGTGGCCCCTGTGGGGAGACTCTTTTGCCTGCATCATCCACCTGTTTGGGCACTTCACTATGTCACCTCAGACCCCAGCTACACATCTTCATGAATCACAAATGAACATGGCCAAAGTCCCTAAACAGCATGCCTAACTAGACCTGTCCTGGCATCTCCCACATGTAGTGTAGGACCAGTGCCTCTTCCCACATCTATCTTACTTATTAAAAGTATCCCACTATTCCTTGCTAATATATCCTAAGATACACCTCCCATGTGTCTCCTGAAGTGTTACTTCCCTATCTTCCCACACTTGCTAACCTTCTCCTCTTGGATGTTGCTGCTCATCAGGTCCCAAACACACTCTCAACCTGCTACTCAAATAACCCTATCCTTAGCTGGGATAGGATCCATTTATAAAGACAAATAAAACTGAGTCTCAAGAAGGTGTCCTCAACAAATGTTTAGGTTAGTAGGAGAAACAAAATAAAATACACAAATAACTCTAGTTATAAAATGATATGTGTCATAATAGAGAATCCCAAAGAAGAAAACTTCCAACTAGGAATATGAAGAAGAGAAAGTGAGAAGGAAGGCACTAACATTTATAGAATACCTACTAGTGTCTAGATCCTCTGAAAGACTCTGTAGTGACCTGTAGCTCTCACCTGGTATATTATATCCAACAGCTTAATCAATATTTACTTTGCCCCTCCCCTCCCCCACAAACTATACGGAAGCCAGACAGTATTTTAAAAAGGTAAGCCAGATCAAGTGACTTATCTCTTCAAAAACCCTCTGATGGCTCCTCATCTCATTCAGGACAAAGTCCTCACTAAAATTGACCTAAAAGACCCTATGTGATCTGGCTTGTTCTTTCTGCCTCTCTCTCTCTCTGCACGAGCCAATTCACCTCTTTTCTGTTTTGGCACGTGCCAAGCACACACCCACCTCAGAGACTTTGTACTTACAATTCCCTCTGCCTGGAATGTTCTTTCTTCAAATATTCCCTAGCTCTTCCAGGTCCCTGCTCAAGTGCCATCTTCTCAGTAAGTCCTTTTCAGACCATCCTATTTTAAAATTGTTTCTCCACTTTCTGCATTCTCTACTCTCCCTCTCCTCTAACCTTCTCTATTTCTCAAAATATATATTTTGGTTTTTATTTATTTACCTGTCTATCCCCACCAGGGTATAAGTTCTGTGAGGGCAGAGTTTTTGGTCTATTTTGTTCTACTGTTAGGTGATATCACTACTTAAATATTTATTGAATGATCGGATTATATACCATTTAAAATTTAAAACGATCCTGAGATTTGGCTATTGTTTACATTTTGCAGATACGAAGGATCAGACTGTGGTAATTTTCTCAGGATCAGAGAGCTAGTGAATTTTAACACTAGAATCTGGAATCAATCTGTTGGATAATAAGGCTCACATGCTTAGGGAAAATATCAAGGACTAAGGAGCTGGGCTTTATAAGATGAGTAGAGTTACTGTGTTTGAGGGCAACAGGAGTAAAAAACACGGCAGGAAGAACATAAGTAAAGATATGGAGGCACAAGAGCTTGAGGCACATATATGAAACAACATGTACATAGATGTAAAGTAGATGTGGACAGTATGCACGTGAATGTAATGTGCCTCTGAGATTTAAAAAACCAACCAGGATAAAATGAGGTTCATTCCTATAGTAAAATAATGAATCCTATGGCCGGGCACTTATAATCCCAGCACTTTGGGATGCCGAGGCGGGCGGATCACGAAGTCAGGAGATTGAGACTATCCTGGTTAACACGGTGAAACCCCGTCTCTACTAAAAATACAAAAACTTAGCTGGGCAAGGTGGCGGGCGCCTGTAGTCCCAGCTACTCGGGAGGCTGAGGCAGGAGAATGGCGTGAAACCGGGAGGCAGAGCTTGCAGTGAGCAGAGATCACGCCACTGCACTACAGTCTGGGCGGCAGAGCAAGACTCCATCTCAAAGAGAAAAAAAAAGAATCCTATTCTTTCCCTCAGCAAAGTGGGGCGTGGGTAAAATAAAGCTGCACAAAGACGGTAAAGGTAGTTTTCTGCCCAGGCTGAAAATGAAACTCAACCCATATTTTTCAGCAACTTTATTCAAATTTGTCTCCTTACCAAAGGAGACAAATTTGAAGAGAAAATGAGGAGTGAAGACTTCATACACATTTCAATTACACGTTTTCCCACATTAGCATGGATAATCAAAAGTTAGCTATACACAAAAGCTATTTTCTGTAAGTATTCTAAACACTAATTAGGAAATTCAGCCTAAATACTGTATCTTCAAAAATAATTCTGGACACCATGTTAAGAAGGCATACAGATGTGATAAAATCTATCATGTAAATGTTGTGTCTGGGTATTTTACTGGTAAATAAAAGAACCGTAAAATCACAGAGTTATAGAGGTAGTAGTACCCTTAGAGACCATCATCAACCTTTTCATTTTGCAGATGAAGAATTAGAGCCTAAAGAAGTAAAGTGGCATATCCAGGTGCACAGAGTTCATGAGTGCTAGAGTCTGAGCCAGAACTCAGTCTCTTGATTCCTAGTTCACTGTCCTTTTTGCCACCTCAAGAGCCTACTTCTTATGGAAGTTTTAGAGATAAAGATACAGTTCTGTGTATGAAATTCCTTAATGCTGCTTAATGGCGCCCCCTTGAGTGAACCTTTATGTAAATGTCAGGAAACCAACAGTCACAGGTTCAATTTCCAGTTAATAGAGACACTTTGTTCATTGAACATTAACTGAAATAGTTTTTATGCTAATGAGTTTGTTTTACTCTAGATTTTCATAAAAACACCATCAAGCTGTTTAAAATATGTAAAGTGTTCTTACAATATAAGAATCCCTAAACCCACCATAGAATACAGTTGAGAGATCTGACATTCATGATGACTTCTGTACAATTCTGGACTCACATATTTCACTCTCTTCACAGAAGTTGCCTTTTCAAGGAAACACATTGTCTTCTAGACCCTCCCATAATGTCTGCATTCCATCATGGTCTTGACCTCAGCCAGCCTTGACCTCAGCCAGCCTCACGCTTTCTCTTGAAATTATGCACTAGTATTTCTTCCTTTAGTACTGATTTTGTATATGTACATAAAATTTTAAACCCCTATAACCTTAAAAACTCTAATTTAAACCTCATCTGAGAGGTAGATAAATATAAAGGTAACCTAAAAGCTGCTCTAATTAAGCAATCTCAAACATACACAAAAAGCCTTTCTTTAAAATAACTAAAAATGGAAAAATGCAAATAAATAATAAATAAAAGTCTTTTGAAAAAGCAATACTTTTGGTATGGCACTGTATATTTTTGTTGAAATAAGTACTTTTTAAAGCTTAGTGTCTTATGTTCAATTATCTCTAAGATCAATTTATCTTCTCAGAAATTTGGGGGTTTTTTAACATTATGTTTTTCTTTCACATTTTGGGAATTTTAGTAAAGTAACCAAAGCATGAAATAACCGCAAGCAATCTTGTATAATAATGTACCATGAAATTTCAATGGAATTACTGCAAACAAAAAATAAAGATGTCAATGTAGCATCACAGCATGAAGCAGCACATGTAAGCATTAGTTAAAAAAAGGCACATTCATTCATTCAATTGAGTTACTGCCACTCTACCACTGAATGAAACAGAGAAAAAGATCAATGCACAAAACAATCTACTGCATTAAGTGAAATAGAATGAGAAGCACTTTAATTGGATAAAATTTAAGAGCTGAATTACAAACACCACATAAATAAATAGCTCTAAATAATGTGTTTTTCCAGTTAAATAATGACTTTAATAAAACAGATGAAAATGTAGGCTGCGTTGCTTTTTCTGCCTGTCAGAATCTCATTAGCATTCCAATTTAAATTCTGCAAGTACACTGAAATCTCTCATTTGTACATCTGGCATAACTCAAAACACTGCCTTATTTGTTAAAAAAAATTTAAGGCAAATGAGCCAATTCACAATATCTTGCAGTGGTATCTTAATGGGTGAAAACAATGTTGTTATTTCAGTGTTGCATAACAACAGGGGTTTCCATGTGGAGAAACTGAAAAAATTTAGATAACACTTTCAAAGAAAATTTGTTTTTGTAAGAAAATCCTGAAAGCATGGAATTAAGTGCTAATGTTGTCTTAAAACTATTCATATACAGAATTATCATATAAAACATATTTATCTTTAGGATAAGCTTTGGAATATTATCTAAAGAAACAATTAATGAAGCTAAAATTCCACGTAAATATGGCATTAATTCTAAGTTTTTTTGTGATAAAAGTTACACCATCATCAACACTTAAAAAATAAAATGCAGGGGAAAATTTATCAAACTACTTAGGTTTAACGATAACTCTAAAACTATAATGTATATAAGAGGTACATAAAGATATCTCAAAACTGGGTATCCCTAGGATTTAGCCCCAGAATTCTGATTCATAGATGGGGATCAGAAATTTGAATTTTTAACATATACCACAAGTGATTTTGATGCAAGTAGTCTGTGGACCACAATTTGAGAAACTGTAACCTGCAGGTTAAAGTACATACCCCTTAGATTGACAAAGTTTTCGTAATCTGGTTTTACTCTACCTTTCAATCACACTCCACAGGACGAACTACCAAATTCAGTCACTTGAATCTCATTACTTCCATCTTACCTTAGTGCTGAGTATCAAAGTCTCAATCTGAACCTCCTCAATCTTTTGTATTAATATCACAATCTATCCCTGGCCTTTTTGATGCCCAAAACAGACCAGTTAAAGTCCAGCTTAGTACAGACCAGTGGATCATGGGATATGAAAAAATAGGTAATAGGCATTGGGCTTAATAAAGACCTCAGAATCAAAGCAATACTAAGTGAAGTATCCCAACAGATAGGCTGAGCACAGGCAAATAAGGAACCAGTAGTACAGAGATACTACTTTGTTTAAGACTAATTGGTCCTTACAAAGCTAACTTTATCCACTTACTTAACGATTTCATCTCGAAAAGGAACTTGGATAAACATAAAAGTAAGCTGCTTTATGTCATATTTAACAAAATTTTTGTTGTAATTACAACTCTGGACTAATTTTTAGGTCAAAGAATAAACCAGCTATATGTCCTTTGTTGATTTTTCTGAAATTACTTCATGATAGTGCGATATAATATCTGTCAATTCACATTTAACACCTAGAAGACTGTAACAAATATCATCTAACAGGACTATTCAAAGGTTTATCTGGTTTACAAATGGTTTCTCTTAATCCTTTGTTCTTCCAATCAGTTCCTTTCGAAGCATCATTATATCATTACCCCTGAAAATTCTTCTGCTTCAATTGTAAACTGTCAAATCCTCATGTATCAGTGGTTTTACATGGGATTCAATAGATTCTCCAATGTCATTTACACCAATGTCACAAAATCTGTATCTTTCTCAAAATTTTCTATTTTTTATGGTCAATTTACATTGTATTCTTTCAGGTCTGGAGCAGTCAACTAAAATGTATGAACACATCTACCACATTTCTTTTTTTTTTTTTTTTTCCTCTTTTAAACTTTTGCATTCTTTCTCAACTTTTAGTTTAGGTTCGGGGTACAAGTGCAAGTTTGTTACATGGGTAAATTGTATGCTGCTGTGGTTTAGTATAAGAATGACCCTGTCACCCAGGTGGTAAACACAGTACCCTACAGGTAGTTTTTCAACCCTTGCCTCCCTCCCCATCTCCACCCTCAAATAGTCCCCAGTGCCCAGTGTCTATTGTTCCCATCTTTATGTCCATGTGTATATAATGTTTAGCACCTACTTATAAATTAGAACATGTGATATTTTGTTTTCTATTCCTGTGTCAGTTCACTTAGGAAAATGGCTTCTAGCTGCATCCATGTTGCTCCAAAGGACATGACCTTGTTCTTTTTTATAGCTGCATAGCATTCCATGGTATATATGTACCATATTTTCTTTATCCAGTCCACTGTTGATGGGCATCTAGGTTGATTCCATGTCTTTGCTATTGTAATAGTGCTGCAATGAACATATGAGTGAATGTCTTTTTTCTTTTTTGGTAGAATGATTTACTTTCGTTTGGGTATATACCCAGCAATGGGATTGCTGGGTCGAATGGTAGTTCTAAGTTCTTTGAGAAATCACCAAACTGCTCTCCACAATGGCTGAACAAATTTACATTCTCATCAACAGTATATAAGTGTTCCCTCTTCTCTGCATTTTTGCCAATATCTGTTATTTTCTGTCTTTTTAATAATAGCCACTCTGACTGGTGTGAGATGTCATCTCATTGTGGTTTTGATTTGCATTTCTCTAACGATTAGTGATGTTGAGCATTTTTTCATCTTTTTTTGGCCACATGTATGTCTTCTTTTGAGAAGTGCCACATTTCTTAACCACCAAGTAAATGGCAAAAACATTGATATGACAGGCAAAGATAGAAGTTGTGTTAATCTGATAACAACTAATTTTATTTGTGTTCACTGGGGAATGCCTTCAAGGCACATTTTATTCTTTATAGAACCTAGGTATATGTGTATTATAAATACACACTATGGAAATCCAGGAAAGCACTCAGTATTGAAAACATCTGTCAGAAGCTAGCTGGGTTGGGCATCAAAAAGGCCAGGGATAGAGCTATACACCTGGGGAAGAAAGGCTGGTAAGAAGATAGCACACCCCTATGTACTAGGCTTGCCAGTGAACTGGGACACAGTCTGATAGCAAGCCAGCTAAGTAAGGAAGTTTTTAAAAGTTTCAAAAAAAAATACCTGCAGATTTGAAACTCTAATATTTATATAATGTAGTATATTGCATACTTACTATGTGTATGCTAAGTGGTTTTTATACATTTTCTCATTTAATCTTCATAAAAGTCCTATGTAGCAGGTAATATTATTGTTATCATTTACAAAGGAGGTGACTGACAGTTAAAAAGACTAGCTCATCTAAGCCCTTAAAGCTAGCAAGTAGCTGAGTTGAAATTTGAATCCAGTAATTCTGACCTTAAATTTGATCCTCTGAGTTACTCTACTATAGACCTTTGCATTTTATATTATTTTACCTTATATTTTATATTTTTACTATCTTAAAGATGAATGAAATGTATACTTATAACTCTGCTTTAATGGCATATTACTTATTTTTCCATCCTCAGCATCCAGCAGTGTATTATATACAGTGAACTTTCAATAAATACAGCTTGAATTAATTGTTGGTCATATCCATAATTAAATTAATGTCAGATCTTAGAGCAAATGCACAACAACCAATAATACCATTCCTTTGGGATTAAGTTTGCCTTTATGATTTCCAAGAACAGACTGAGGAGAACTGCATCTGTCCCTAGGTGTAGACAGTCCTTCCGAGAAATATGAAAGAAGGGCATTTTAATACCTGAGAGTGGGTCAGAACATAAAAAAACTTTAAGAAAATGAAGCACTTCTTTTCCAGATTAGCATAGCTACTTTAATTGACGGTTTTGTGATTTCTAGATACTAAAGCTATGATTTCAAGAAGTCTCCATCATAAAAAGGGGGTAAATGCTAGATTCTATGGCTGTACTACAGTGCAATGAATTGATTCAACAAACCATTATTAAGCATGCACACACACAGTTTCAGGCACATCTACTATGTTTCAGGCACCCTACAGTTCTAGGTATGGGGTTTAGATATACAAGATGTCTATATTCATGAAGCTTATATCCTAGTGAGATGCAATAAATAGTGGATAAGTAAACAAATTAACTAGATATATTCTCGAAAAATCCATAGTCTCAGCCCAAAAGCTTCTTAAGCTGATAAATAACTTCAGCAAATCTCAGGATACAAAATCAGTGTGCACAGAAAGGGGATCATCACACATCAGGGCCTACGGTGGGGAGGGGGGAGGAGGGAGGGATAGCATTAGGAGATACACCTAATGTAAATGACAAGTTAATGGGTGCAGCACACCAACATGGCACATGTATACATACGTAACAAACCTGCACGTTGTCCACATGTACCCTAGAACTTAAAGTATAATTTAAAAAAAAATCAGAGTGCAAAAATCACTAGCATTCCTATACACCAACAACAGTCAAGCCGAGAGCTAAATCAGGAATGCAATCCTATTCACAATTGCTGCAAAAAGTATAAAATTCCATAGGAGTACAGCTAACTAGGAAGGTGAAATATCTCTACCAGGAGAACTACAAATCACTGCTCAAAGAAATCAGAGAGAACACAAACAAATAGAAAAATATTCCATGCTCATGGATAGGAAGAATCAATATCATGAAAATGGCCATACTGCCCAAAGCAATTTGTAGATTCAATGCTATTCCTATTAAAGTACCATGGACATTCTTCACAGAACTAGAAAAAAACTATTTTAAAACTCATATGGAATCAAAAAAGAGCCCAAATAGCCTAGGCAATCCTAAGCAAAAACAACAAAGCTGAAGCCATCACACTGCCCGACTTCAAACTATACTACAGGGCTTCAGTAACCAAAACATCATGGTACTGGCACAAAAACAGACACATTGACCAATGTAACAGAATAGAGAAACCAGAAATAAGACCACACACCTAAAGTTATCTGATCTTCAACAACCCTGACAAAAACAAGCAATGGGGAAAGGATTCCCTATTCAATAAATGGTGCTAGGATAACTGGCTAGCCATACGCAGAAGACTGAAACTGGACCCCTTACTTACACCACATACAAATTCAACTCAAGATGGATTAAAGACTTAAATGTAAAGTCCCAAACTACAAAACCCTGGAAGAAAACATATGCAATACAATTCAGGACACAAGCACAAGCAAAGATTTCATGACGAAGATGCCAAATTGTAACAAAAGCAAAAATTGACAAATGAGATGTAATTAAACTAAAGAACTTCTGCACAGCAAAGGAAACTATCAAAAAGAGTAGGCAGACAACGTACAGAATGAAAGATAATTTTTACAAACTATGCATCTGACAAAGGTCTAACATCCAGCATTTCTAAGAAACTTAAACAAATTTACAAGGAAAAAGTAAACAACCCCATTACAAAGAGGGCAAAGGAAATGAACAGGACTTTTCAAAAGAAAACATACATGCAGCCAACAATCATATGAAAAAAGCTCAACACTGATCATTAGAGAAATGCAAATCAAAACCACAATAAGATTCTATACCATACCAGTCAGAATGACTGTTATTAAAAAGTCACAAAATAACAGATGTTAGTGTGGTTATAGAGAAAAAGGAATGCTTATACACTGTATAATTTACACTCCCAGGATGGGAGTATTAATTACTTCAACCATTGTAGAAGACAGTGTTGTGATTGCTCCAAGACCTAAAGACAGAACTACCCTTCAACCCAGCAATCCCATTACTGAGTATATACCCCAAAAATATATAAATCTTTCTGTTATAAAGACACATGCACATGTATGTTTATTGCAACACTACTCACAATAGCAAACACACATGGAATCAATCTAAATGCCTATCAATGATAGAGTGGATAAAGAAAATGTGGCATATATATGCCATGGAATACTATGCAGCTACAATAAACAACACAATCATGTCCTTTACAGGGACATGGATGGAGCTAAAGGTCATTATCCTTAGCAAATTAACACAGAAACAAAACCAAATACAGCATGTTCTCACTTATAAGTGAGAGCTAACTGATAAGAACATATGGACCCATAAAGGGGAACAACACACACTGGGGCCTATCAGAAGGAGGAGAGTGGGAAGAGGGAAAGGATCAGGAAAAACAACCAACAAGTGCTAGGCTTAATACGTGGATGATGAAATAATCTGTACAACAAAACCCCATGACACAAGTTTACCTATGTAACAAATAGGTAACTATGTAACAAATAGGTAAACTTGTGTCATGGGAATTTGTCATACAGACAACAAAATGCACTTGCACCACTGAACTTAAAGTTAAAAAATTAACCAGGTATATTTAGTTGCGAAGAATGAAACTCGGTGGGGTGTTGCGGGAAGTCAGGGACCCCAAACGGAGGGACCTGCTGAAGCCGTGACAGAAGAACACAAATTGTGAAAATTTCATGGACATTTGTTAGTTCTCCAAATTAATACTTTTATAATTTCTTATGCCTGTCTTTACTGCAATCTCTGAACATAAACTGTGAAGACTTCATGAATATTTATCACTTCCCCAGTCAATACTCTCATAATTTCCTATGCCTGGCTTTACTTTAATCTCTTAATCCCGTCATCTTCGTAAGCTGAGGATGTACGTCGCCTCAGGACCCTGTGATGATTGTGTTAACTGCACAAATTGTTCGTAAAGCATGTGTGTTTGAACAATATGAAATCTGGGCACCTTGAAAAAAGAACAGGATAACAGTGACGTTCAGGGAACAAGGATGATAACCATTAGGTATGACTGCCTGGGAGCCAGGCCGGACAGAGCCATATTTCTCTTATTGCCAAAAACAGGTAAGAGAAATATCGCTGAATTCTTTCCCCAGTGAGGAATACTAATAATTAACAGCCCTGGGAAAAGAATGCATTCCCAGGCAGGGGGAGCTCTAAAATGGCCGCTCTGGGAGTGTCTGCCTTATGCAGTTATAGATAGGGATGAAACACGCCCTAGTCTCCTGCAGCGCCCCCAGGCTTATTAGGATTAGGAAATTCCTGCGTAGTAAATTTTAGTCAGACTGGTTGTCTGCTCTCAAACTGTTTCCTGATGTTTATCAATGACAATGCATGCACAGTGGGACCAGGAACCTCATTAGTAATTCTAGTTTTGCCCTGGCCTTGTGACCTTGCCCTGCCCACTTGCCTTGTGATATTTTGTTGCCCTTGAAGCATGTGATCTCTGTGGCCCACATCCTATTCGTACACTCCTTCCCCTTTGAAAATTGCTAATAAAAACTTGCTGGTTTTACGGCTCAGGGGGCATCACGGAACCTGCCAACATGTGATGTCTCCCCTGGACACCCAGCTTTAAAATTTCTCTCTTTTGTACTCTTTCCCTTTATTTCTCAGACTAGCTGACACTTAGGGAAGATAGAAAAGAAACTACATTGAAATATTGGGGGCTGGTTCCCCCGATAGTGGGGTATGAAAGGGGTAGCTGATCTAGCTAGAGAAGTTAGAGAAGAACACTCCGCAGTGTGAATGATGAGAAGGAGCCAGTAAAGCAAAAAGGTCTGGAAAAGAGCAGTTCAGGCAAAAGGCACTACAAGCACTGACTCCAGAGTCTTTCTATTTAAGCTAAGGAAATAGGAGAAAGTGACCCGGGAGAAAAAAAGTTCCCAAATTGTAAGTGCTTTTTCATCTCACACTTAAGAATATTTTTAAAAACTAACATCTGTGGAACTTCAACACATATAATTTAACTCAAGACATACCAAAGACCTAAATGTAAGAGCTAAAACTCTACATTTATATGCTACAGTTATATGCTATATAACTCTAAGAAGAAAACATAAGGGTAAATATTCATAACCCTGAATTAGGCAATAGTTCCTTATATACAACAAAGGTACAAGCAACCATATTTGAAAATAGATAAATTGGACTTCATCAAAACTAATAACTTCTGTGCTTCAAAGGACACTATGAAGAAAGTGAAAAGACAACCCAAAGGATGGAAAAGAATATTCACAAATCATATACCTGATAAAGGTCTAGTATTATTATAATAATATTATAATAAAAAAACCTAACAACTCAATGATAAAAAGACTAAATACACCAACCAAAAATGGGTAAAGAATTTGAATAGACATTTCTCCAAAGATACACAATTGATCAGTAAGCACATGAAAAGATGCTCTTCATCCTTAGTCATTTGGAAAATATAAAATACACAGTGTAATACTACTTCACTAGGATGGCTATAAGTTTTTCCTTTAATTGAAAATTATAAGTGTTAGCAGGAATGAAAAGAAATTGGAACCCTCACACATGGCTGGTAGGAATGTAAAACAGTGTAGCCTCTGTGGGAAAAAGTTTGGTAGTTCTTCAAAAGGTTAAACATAGAGTTAGCACATGAGAGCAATTCCATTCCTGGGTATCTAACCAAGAGAACTGAAAAGATATCCACACAAAATCTTGCAAACAAATGCTCATAGAAGAATTATTCATAACAGCCAGAAAATAGAAACAACTCAAATCTCTATCAACTGATGAATGTATAAACAAATTTTGGTGTAGCCATATAATAGAATGGTATTTGGCCATCAAAAAGAATGAAGTACTGATGCATGCTACAGTGTGGATGACACTTCAAAGCATTATGCTAAGTAAAAGAAGCCAGACACAAAAGGTCACACATTTCCATTATATTTACCTGAAATGTCCAGAATAGGCCAGTTTATAGAGATGGAAAATAAATTAGTGATTGCTACGAGCTGGAGGAGGGGAAATGGGATGTAACAAAGTTGAGGGGTGGAGGATTTCCTTCTGGGAAAAAACAAAAAGATCTGGAATTAGATAGTGCTGATGGCTTCACAAATTTATAAATACACTAAAAACCAGCAAAATATATACTTTAAAGAGGTAAGTTTTATGGTATGTGAACTGTATGTTGATTTTTTAAAATCTGAAGCAAGCAAAATAATCAGTGCTTAGCAAAATGATGGTTTCCCATCATTTTCGTCACTCTATTGTGATAATAACATAGTCAAGAAATGACAGAGGGTCAGACACAGTGGCTCACACCTATAATTCCAGCACTTTGGGAGGCCAAGGCAGAAGGATTGCTTGAGTCCAGGAGTTTGGGACCAGCCTGGGCAACATAGTGAGACCCCATTTCAACAAAAAATTAAAAATTAGTCAGGTGTGGTGGCATGCACCTGTAGTCTCAGCTATTTGGGAGGCTGAGGTGGGTGGATCTCTTGAGCCCAGGAGGTCAGGGCTGCATTGAGCCAAGATCACCGCCACTGCACTCCAGCCTGGGCAACAGAAAGAGACCCTGTCTTAAAAAAAAAAAAAAAAAAATGTAATGACAGAATAACAACCTTACTAACAAAATTAACTAACTGAAATTACAGAAAGCAAATAGAAAGATAATCAATCTTTCTGTATAAATTTTCAGAGAGTGAAGACATGTTTCTTCCAAGTCAAAATATGATTAACACATATATCCATACTAAATTACTAGTCTACTTTATAATACATATTTATAAAAAATAACTTTAAAATATCAAACACAAGACACTTGACTTATATTGTAATTTCTTTGCACAATGTCTAACATTTGAGCAATTTACTATTAACATTCTTTTAAGATACTGCAGGAATTAAACAAAGTGGCACTTTCATTTTACTACTGATCACTACACTCCTATGTAAATCAATATGATTTCAAACCAACATAAACAGAAAAGTAAGATAAATAAATGAAAATAATGAAATATTAATTACTTCAACTTTTATTTTCTCTGGCAGTTTTATTGCTTCATAATTATTCTTAGACTGAAAAGAAAGATAATCTAAATGCCTGAACAACACCTCAGGCAATTGTAATAACTCACATATATATAAGTTTTTAAAAAAGAAAACTGCAACAAAAGAATAAAAGCAGATGAAAATCTCAGCAATTATACATACTCTTTACCATACCACTGAATAATATACTATTCTAGTTTAACCAAGTGGCCAGTTCGGGAGTAATATCTCAATGCACTCACCATAGAATATCAAGCAAGAGTAAACCTGGAATGTATCCAAAAATATTTACATAACGAACCAGAAGTTTATCCTCTAAAACATGCTCTCTGCATTAAACCTGTGGGGTCATTGTTTCCATTCAAGCAGTACAAATTCAGCTATAATAAGCAACAAACTCTCCATCCTTTTTTTTCTCCCTCGCTAGGACTGCTACTTACCTGTCATGTAATACCCAATAACAGTCTAGAGAACAGAAATTTTAAATTTCTAATTCGATCCATAGAGATAGAAAGCAGAATGGTGGTTGCCAGAGGTTGAGGAAGGGGTAATAGAAAGTTACTGTTTAATGGGTACAGTTTGGGATGGTAAGTTCTGGAGATGGAAAGTGGTGATGGTTACACAACAATGTAAATGGAGTTAATGTCACTGAATTATACACTTTAAAATGGCTAAAATGGAAAATTACATCTTATGTATATTTACTACAATTTTTTAAAATGTAAAACAATTTCTAATTTTACACTAATATTCTAGACACACTATCTAGTCTGAGCATCTCATCTTGTCAGACATACTCTTCAGACCTTGGGGCCAAGGCCTGGGCTACTTAATCTTCTTAAAATGCTCTATTGTACTTCCACCACTTGAAGAACAATAAATCCTTCAAATTCTGGCACAAATATCATATCTTTGGTAAACCTCCCCAAACAAGCCTATTTCCAACATATTTGTGTCATATGTCTATTGTGTTTTAATTAGTCTTTCCCCTTTGTTAGACTAATCTTGATGCAAAAATGATTTCTTACTCATCTTTGTATTTCTAATGTAATCAAACAAATATTTGTTTGTTAAGTAAATAAATGAGTGGCCGGGCGCAGTGGCTTAAGCCTGTAATCCCAGCACTTTGGGAGGCCGAGACAGGCGGATCATGAGGTCAGGGGATCGAGACCATCCTGGCTAACATGGTGAAACCCCGTCTCTACTAAAAAAAATACAAAAAACCAGCCGGGCGAGGTGGCGGGCGCCTGTAGTCCCAGCTACTCGGGAGGCTGAGGCAGGAGAATGGCATAAACCCAGGAGGCGGAGCTTGCAGTGAGCTGAGATCCCGCCACTGCACTCCAGCCTGGGCGACAGAGCGAGACTCCATCTCAATAAAATAAAAAAAAAATAAAAAAAATAAAAAAGTAAATAAATGAGTGAATCAATCATTGGCAAATTGGAGAACGGCCAGAGTAGATAGACAGGATAGTACATTTATCTGCTAACAATGAAAATGAACAATCATTGAAAAGTATGAAGATTAACAATAGAAAACTTAGCAAGGGCACAAGAATAATCAATATTATGATGACCTATCATGTAAAAAGACTTATTATGTTACACTATGTAGTTTCAATACTAGCTAACTACTTTCAATTAGAAAGAAAATCTCAGAAATAGTAACATATCTTCTTAGAATCAGAAAGATTTCAGTTAATAATCTAATGACTGCTCATTTTTTTTCAAAAAAGTAAATATGATATCCCACAAGAGACTATGCTCCTTTGTGAGTCATTTGGCTCTTCCCTCATCTACAGTCAGTTTACATCATGAGACACAGTTTGATATCAGTCAATGATCTCTAAACTCCAAAGATAGTCACTATCAATTCCTTCCCTCCTATATGCACAAACCTCTCTTTGGTTTTTTGCTAGCCTATGACTGCTTTAACAATAGAATATGGAGGAAATGATATTCTGGGATTCCTGAGCCTAGACATTAAGAATGCTTGGTAGCTTTTGTTCTTATACTCTTGGAGTTTGGAAGTATCGCGTAAAAAGTACAGGATATGTTGCTGCAGAGCTAAAGGGGAAGTTACTGAAAAGGCCATGAAGAGGAAGAGAGGCCAAACTTTCTCTACATCCAAGTCAAACCTCTAGATGACTCCTCAGGTATCATCTCACTACAGTCAAAAAAAAAAAAAAGCTGACTTGGCTGATTTCAGTTATTTATTTTGTTTTCTGTGTAAAATATTACTATGAATCTAAGAGTCAATGCTATACAAAAAAGCTATGCCTTCCTCATCCATACTACTCTGTTATTATTCTCCTTTATTCCAACCCATTTCCACTCAATCCATGTATATAACTAATTTCTTCAGAGTCTTACCTATTACTCCTGTATATGTTTTTCCCACAAATGAGCAGAACACAAATGTACTTTCTAGTATCTCCTTCTTTCTCATATGAAAAAAGTGCCCTGGAGACACTCTTTCGCACTTTGCTATTTTTTCATAACAGAATATTCTAGAAATTACTCCCAATGAATTCATAGAAATGTTCCTCATTTTAAAAAATAATTATTTTTTAATTGACACATTGTGATTGTATATGATTATGGGATATAATTTGATATTCAATACAAATCTATGTTGTATAATGGTCCAATTAGAGTACCTACTTTATCCATCACCTCATGCATTTATCATTTCTTTGTGGTGAGAACATTTCTTTAGGCTCTTTGATCTTTTGCCTCTTCATTTTTAAGGGTTCTTTATGTATTAGGGATATCAGCCCTTTTCCTTTATGTATTAGAGATATCAGCCTTTTCCCTAGACGTTGTGAATATTTCCTTGCACTTTGTCAGTTGTCTTTTGACTTCGTTTCTACTAGTTTGAGCATAAAAATTTTTAATGTTTTATGTATTAAATTTATCAATCGTCTCTTTTATTGCCTCTGATTTTCAGTCAGAGTTAAAAAGCCTTTCCCTATTCAAAATTTAAAGAAAAATTTAAAGAAAAATTATTTTCTTCTAGTGCTTGCATGGTTTTATTTTTTACATTTAGATCCCTACTGCATTATTTTTGGGTGTAATAAAAGATATGGTATAAAGTATCTTTTTCCAAATGGTGATCTAGTTCTTCCAGAACCATTTACTAAAAAGTCTGTCTTTAGTCCAGTCATTTGTGATGCTATATTTATCATATGCTAAATTTCCAGAGGTAGCTGAATTTATTTCTGGACATTCTATCCTATTTCATTGGTCTATTGGTCTATGCAAGCATGAGTATAATGATGTTTTAGTTATAGAAGAAATCCTGGCCGGGCGTGGTGGCTCACGCCTGTAATCCCAGCACTTTGGGAGGCTGAGGCGGGTGGATCACCTTAAGTCAGGAGTTCGAGACCAGCCTGACCAACATGGAGAAACCCCATCTCTACTAAAAATACAAAATTAGCCGGGCATGGTAGCGCATGCCTGTCATCTCAGCTACTTGGGAGGCTGACGCAGGAGAATGGCTGAACCCAGGAGGCAGAGGTGGCAGTGAGCCGAGATCGCGCCATTGCACTCCAACCTACACAATAAGAGTGAAATTCCATCTCAAAAAAAAAAAAATCTCCTATTTTACTAGGTTTTAATGTCTGATAGGGCTAGCCATCACTAGTAGTTTTCTCTTTTTTGACCTTTTCCTGACTATTGTGACATGTTTGTAACAATACAAATACAGGATCTAATTTCATAAAATAGTTTCTTGGGACATTTGTTGGTATTGCATTAAGTTTGTACATTAATGTAGTAAGGAGAACTAACATCTTAATAATGTCGAGGGTTTGTATACAAAGAGAGGAAGTCTCCATTTTTCAACTCTACTCATGTGTTTCTGGAGTATTTAAATATTTTCCTAGTACAGGTTTTGCATATTTCTCACTAAATTAATTCTTAAGGATTTGATCTTTGTTTCAACAGGAATAGCTATTGATTTAAGCTCCTAAATTTGGGAATGGTTTCTCACACAGCAATATATAATCAAAACAGATGAATTATCACAAATCTACCATTACCCACAGATAATCAAGTCAGAATTCTGGCTGTATTATTTTGAGGTAAAGGGGATATTTGATGGATAAGAACTGATTTTAGCTCCTCAAAAACAAGATAAAAATGAAGAGCATAATATCTCTTCTTATATTCCAAGATATATTTAAAACATAATTAAAAGTTTCAAATACACATGGCTTTTAAGGTTTAACAGGAAAAACTGAATGCTATAGAACACAGCACTAACTGCCAGTTAATTTTCTCAAGCCATTTTTGGTGAAAGAAAGGGCTAAATATCAAAGAAAAGAAACTTCAGATGACAGGAGTTTGTAACTTGATATTACAATAGTGAAATTATAGAGAAATCATTAGAAAAGTACTTTCATATCTATTCTAAAATTGTCACATTTTAGCAACTCCAGAGAGCACATTTCACTTTATGTATCTGTAGAAGTTATCATGAAAGGTTACCACCTTAACTGCACAAACACATTATTATGTAAAACTAAGTAGTAAAAAGTCATACACATTTAGTTCAAACCCTTATGCCATCTGTTGCATGTGTTTTATGAATTTTAATTATTTTGGAGACTTGCAGAAGCTCTACATTTTGAAAAATGCCTTCTGTCACCACAGGCAATCTCACAATCCTATGATTCATAGTAATCTCTCAGATAAACATCTCTAATAAACCAGGAAGAAAAATAGGTTCAAGTTAGATTCATCTGGATTCTACATTTTAGGTAATGGCATTGGGAAATCCAAGATCAACCTAAACTTACAAATATGGTTAACAATCGATAGTAATATTTACAGGAGACATATCTCTGGATTCTCTATTAATCCTGAACTATATTTATATTTGTTTGGAGCTTAATTTTAATAAGTAATACATGAAAAATTAGGACAACAAGATTAAACCTCATTTGCCTATAAGACATTAGGTTGGCAATCTCATCCACCAAATGCCGAAACCCTGAAAGATAACTAATAAATGTCTCAAAGTTTATGTTATTAAGTTTACATTCAAAATTCAGCAGACAGTTTTTGAAGCTATCACCCAATATCTTCTTGCTCTGATTTTAGGAACAATTTGAACAAGCTGTGATAGGTTTCCCAGCAGATATTAATAATAAAAATCAAGAAATTACTTTGCCAGAGATTAACTCATCTGTGATTTATGAGAGCCTAACTCACTTGGTGGCAGGAAAATATCCAACTCTAGCATCCTGTGCCTTTGACACTGATGAGGGGGAATGTCTAACTTCAGACACCTCTAGACTTCCTGTCTCACATGAGGAGAAACACAGAAGAAGCACTTGAGAAAGTCACAGACTGGGGAAACAGACTCATATACAAAATAAAACCTAATCATAGGATCACAGAACACTTTCCCTCCCTCCACACTTTATTAGCACATCAATTAGGCTCCTGAATAATAACAGTGGATTATAGCTGAAAGAACTGCAAGTCATAGGTCCTATTTAAGAAGGAATCTTTAGGGAAATCCCAAGACAAGAAGGGAAACATAAACAAGAACAGTAGAAGAAAATTTAGCCTAATATGTGGAAATAATGACAGATAGGAGGCAGGACTACCTTGCAGCTCCCACTCAGATGGTCAGAGCAGCATGTGGAGATTCACATCATGAACTTTTCCTCCAAGAACTACTGCATGAACATACCAGGAAAACCCAGAGAACCCACAGACCCTTTGAAGAAAGGAGATTGCTGTTGCAGGCCCCAAGAGACAGCTGGAAAACTGTTAGTGCCCAGAGTGTGAAAGTGTAAAAGGGGAATCATCTGCCCCTGGAACACACACTCTCACTGGGGAACTTGAAGTCCCTGATCATAGGAGAAGCATTTGACCTTACCTGGAGCTGAGACAAATTGAGAGAGCTGAGTGAAATACAAGGGTAGAAGAAGCAACATAAAGAGCCCTGTGGGCACTCTTGATCCCCAGAGAAGCCATTTCTGACTTTGTCTCACAGAGGTCCATGAGAAGGGCTACCAAAGGAAAAGACCACAGGAAGAAGGAAACTTCCAGCTAAACTTTGTAACAATTTCAACTAAACACAAAGCTTCCTGGACAGAACCTGGGGAAGGGGGCAAATCAGGTGTACAGACACAGCACCGAAGCCATGGCGGGTGGGGAGGCATGAAACTTGAAAGCCCTGCTTGCTTTCTCAGCCGGAATGCCTGGGGCAAGTTCTCAGCCCTGTTCACCTGCTACCCAGAAATAAACTCAGTGTTGTTGGAGGGGCATGGTGGGAATGAGACCAGCCTTTTGGGCTGTGTGAGAACTGGTGAGGCCTATAACTGCTGGCTTTCCCTGACTTTCCTGGCAACAAGCATGTTACAGCAGAGGCAGCCATAATCCCTGTAGGAACATAACTCTATTGGCCTGAGAACCAAATCCTCATCCCCCACAGCAGCCACAGCAAGACCCACCCAATAAGAGTCTGAGCTCAAACATGTTTAATTCTCCCCCAACCTGATGATCTTTGTCTACCAGTCCTGGTAACCAAAGACAAAGGACATAATCTCTTGGGAACTCTATGGCTCTGCCCGCCACCTGAGAAACCTGAATACTTATCCAAAGGCAACCCTAGGGCAAGCTTGTATCCTCTCTATACAACCACAGCTGATAAACACTCTTGAGAACACCACCTCCTGACTGGAGGCAAACCAACGCAAAACCAGTACACTTCACAAAAACACAACCAAGGACCCTCACAGAGTACACTTCAACCCCTTGGAACCTCAATCAGGGCAGGTGCTGGTATCCATGGCTGAGAAACCTGAAAATGGTTCACGTATCACAGGACTCTGTGCAGACACTCCCCAGTACCAGCCCAGAGCCTGGTAGCTCTGTTGGGTGGCTAGATCCAGAAGAAAAATAACAATCATGGCTAGATCCAGAAGAAAAATAACAATCACTGCAGTTTGGCTGTCAGGAAGCCACATCCTTAGGGGAAGAGGAAAAGCACCACATCAAGAGAGCACCCTGTGGGACAAAAGAATCTGAACAGCAGCCCTTGAGCCCCAGATCTTCCCTCTAGCATAGTCTACCCAAATGAGAAGGAACTAGAAAAGCAATTCTGGTAATATGAAAAAACAAGGTTCTTTAACACCTCCAAAAGACCAGAGTAGCACACCAGCAATAGATCCAAAGGAAGACAAAAAGCTCTGAATTGCCAGAAAAAGAATTCAGAAGGTCGATTATATTAAGTGAATCAGGGAAACCAGAGAAAGGTGAAGTCTAACTAAATTTAATTTTAAAAATCATACAAGATCTGAAGTGAAAAATCTTCAGTGCAATAGACAGCATAAATAAAAAATAATCACAACTTCTTGAAATGAAGGATACACTTAAAGAAATGCAAAATACACTAGAAAGTCTCATCAACACCATTGAAAAAGTAGAAGAAAGAACTTCAGAGGCCAAAGAGAGGGCTTTTGAATTAACTCAATCCAACAGAGACAAAAAGAAAAGAAAAATGAACAAAGACTCTAAGAAGTTTGGGATTATGTTGAATGACCAAACCTAAGAACAATTGGTGGCCCCAAGGAAGAAAAGAAATCTAAAAGTTTGAAAAACATATTTGAGGGAATAATCAAGGAAAATTTCCCTGGCCTTGCTAAAGATCTGGACATCCAAATACAAGAAGCTCAAAGAAAACCTGGAAAATTTATCACAAAAAGATCATCACCTAGGAACACAATCATCAGGTTATCTAAAGTGAAGATAAAGGAAAGAATCTTAAGAGCTATAAGGCAAAAGCATCAGGTAACCCATAAAAGAAAACCTACCAGATTAACAGCAGATTTCCCACCAGAAACCCTACAAGCTAGACGTGACTGGAGCCCTATCTTTAGCCTCCTTAAAATAAGTATCAGCTGAGAATTTTGTATCCAGTGAAACTAAGCTTCATAAATGAAGGAAAGATAGTCTTTTTCAGACAAACAAATCCTGAAAGAATTCACCACTACCAAACCAGCACAAGAACTGCTAAAAGGAGCTCCAAATCTTGAAACAAATCCTCAAAATACACCAAAATAGAACCTCCTTAAAGTATAAATCTCAAAGGACCTATAAAATGAAAACACAATGAAAAAAAAAACAACGTATTCAGCCAAAAAATTGCATAATAAATAGAGTAGTACCTTACATCTCAGTACCAATGTTGAATGAAAATGGCCTAAATAATCCACTTAAAAGATACAGAATGCTGGTTGGGAGTGGTGGCTCACACCTATAATCCCAGCATTTTGGGAGGCCGAGGCAGGTGGATCACTTGAGGTCAGGAGTTCAAGACCAGCCTGGCCAACATGGTGAAACCCCATCTCTACTAAAAATACAAAAATTACCCAGGCATGGTGGCAGGCACCTGTAATCCAACCTACTCAGGAGGCCGAGGCAGGAGAATTGCTTAAACCCTGGAGGTGGAAGTTGCAGTGAGCCGAGATCACTCCACTGCACTCCAGCTTGGGTGACAGAGTGAGACTCCATCTCAAAAAAAAAAAAAAAAAAAAAAGATACAGAATGGCAGAATGGAAAAGAACTCACCAACTAACTATCTGCTGTCTTTCAGAGACTCACCTAACATATAAGGACTCACATAAACTTACAGTAAAAGGGTGGAAAAAGATATTCCATGCAAATGGACACCAAAAGCAAGCAGGGGTACCTGTTCTTACATCAGACAAAGCATACTTCAAAGCAACAGCAGTTAAAAAAGACAAAGAGGGATATTATATAATGATAAAAGAACTTGTCCAATAGTAAAATACGAATAGAAAAATATCACAGCCCTAAATATATATACACCTAACACTGCAGCTCCCAAATTTATAAAACAATTACTTTTAGACCTAAGAAATGAGATAGACAGCAACACAATACTGTGGGACTTTAATACTCTACTGACAGCACTAGACAGGTCATCAAGACAGAAAGTCAACAAAAAAACAATGAATTTAAACTATACCTTAGAACAAATGGACTTAACAGACAGTTACTGAACATTCTACCCAACAACTGCAGAATATACATTCCATTCATCAGCACATGGAACGTTCTCCAAGATAGATGATATGATAGGCCACAAAACAAGTCAGAATAAAGAAAATTGAAATTATGTCAAGTACTCTCTCAGACTACAGTGGAATAAAGTTGAAAATCAACTCCAAAAAGAACCCTCAAAACCATATAAATGCATGGAAGTTAAATAACCTGCTCATGAATGATTGTTGAGTCAACAATCAATAAAATTCAGATGAAACTTTTAAAATTCTTTGAACGGAACGATAATAGTGACACAGCCTATCACAAATTCTGGGATACACCAAAAATGGCACTAAGAGGAAAGTCCATAGGTTAAATGCCTACATCTAAAAGTCTGAAAAACCACAAATAGACAATCTAAGATCATACCTCAAGGTACTAGAGAAACAAGAACAAACCAAATCCAAATCCAGAAGAAGAAAAGAAATAACAAATATCAGAGCAGAAGTAAATGAAATTGAAACAAAAATAATACAAAAGATAAATAAAACAAAAAGTTGGTTTTTGAAAATTAACAATCTTAATACCATTAGCAAGATTAACCAAGAAAAGGAGAAAGAAGATCCAAATAAGCTCAATTAGAAATGAAATGGGAGATACTACAACCGATACCACAGAAATACAAAAAAAGTCATTCAAGGCTACTATGAACACCTTTATGTGCATAAACTAGAAAACCTAGAAAAGATGGACAAATTCCTGGCAATATACAACACTCCTAGATTAAATCAGGAAGAAACAGAAACTCTGAACAGACCAATAATAAGCAGCAAGACTGAAATGGTAATTTTTAAAAATTGCCGACAAAAAAAGCCCAAGACGAGATGGATTCACAGCTGAATTCTATCACACATTGAAAGAAGAATTGATACCAATCCTATTGACAGTACTTCACAAGATAAAGAGGAAATCCGCCCTAAATCATTCTATGAAGCCAGTATATCCCTAATACCAAAACCAGAAAAGGACATAACAAAGAAAGGAAAACTAAGGCCTAATAACCCTAATGAATATAGATGCAAAAATCCTCAACACAATACTAGCTAACCAACTTCAACAGCATATCAGAAAGATAATCCACCATGATTAAGTGGGTTTCATACCAGGGATGCAGGGATGGTTTAACATACACACGTCAATAAATGGGATACATAAATGTGATACATAAACAGGATTAAAAACAAAAATCCCATGATCATCTCAATAGAAGCAGAAAAAGCACTTAACAAAATCCAGCATCCCTTTATGATGAAAACCCTCAACAAAACTGACATAGAAGGAACATACCTTAACATAATAAAAGCTACCTATGACAAACCCACAGCCAACATTATACTGAATGGGGAAAACTTGAAAGCATTTTTCCTGAGAACTGGAACAAGACAAGGATGCCCATTCTCATCACCTCTATTCAACATAGTACTGGAAGTCCTAGCTAAAGCAATCAAACAAGAGAAAGAAATAAAGGGCATCTAAATCATTAAAGAGTTAGTCAAACTGTCACTGTTTGCTGATGATATGATTGTATATTAAGAAAACCCTAAAGACTCCTCCAAAAAGCTCCTAGAACTGATAAATGAGGAAATTTATCTTGAAAGAAATGTTTGGCAGGGCGTGGTGTCTCACGCCTGTAATCCCAGCACTTTAGGGGGCTGAGGTGGGTGGATCATGAGATCAGGAGTTTGAGACCAGCCTGGCTAACATGGTGAAACCCCATCTCTACT
This sequence comes from Theropithecus gelada, assembly GCF_003255815.1. Lineage (NCBI taxonomy): Eukaryota > Metazoa > Chordata > Mammalia > Primates > Cercopithecidae > Theropithecus > Theropithecus gelada. Next base: position 85,508,000 of record NC_037678.1, on the reverse strand, counting down.
AAAAATACAAAAATTAGCTGGGTGTGGTGGCATGCACCTGTAATCCCTGCTACTCGGGAGGCTGAGGCAGGAGAATTGCTTGAACTTGGGAAGTGGAGATTGCAGTGAGCCAAGATTGCACCATAGCACTCCAGCCTGGGCAACAGAGTGAGACTCTGTCTCGGGGGGAAACAAAAAGTTAACAGAAGTTCTTAAGAGACGATAATGGCCTAGGTTAGAAACTTGGATTATATAAAGAAAAGATGAATGCTACAGACAACAATATATTCAAAATAATAATAGGAACAATGTATTCAATGACTAAAGCTTATGGATAAGTAAAATGAATGACAAAAATATTATAAGAGATGGGAAGCAGGAACTGGGAATACCTGCACTACTTATAAAGCAAAATAATGTTATTTATGTATATGGCCAATGCTGGGGCAACAGTAAATGTTTTAAAAGAAGTATAATTGGCCAGGTGCAGTGGCTCACGCCTGTAATCCCAGCACTTTCGGAGGCCAAGCAGGCAGATCACCTGAGGTCGGGAGTTCAAAACCAGCCTGACCAACATGGAGAAATCCCATCTCTAGTAAAAATACAAAATTAGCCGGGCGTGGTGGCACATGCCTGTAATCCCAGCTACTCAGGAAGCTGAGGCAGGAGAATCGCTTGAACCCAGGAGGCAGAGGTGGCAGTGAGCCAAGATTGCACCAGTGCACTCCAGCCTGGGCAACAAGAGTGAAATTCTGTCCTCCCACACCAAAAAAAAAGTATAATTGATAAGTTTATATTGGAGAAAAAGTTTAATTATTTAAATACTCAATGAAAACCAGAGCGCTTTTTTTCCCCCCGTCATGTTCCAGTTAAGGTATGTCCCTTCTATGCTGATTTTGCTGAGGTTTTCATCATAAAGGGATACTGTATTTTGTCAAGTGCTTTTTCTGCTTCTGTTGAGATGATGGTGGGATTTTAGTTTTTAATCCTGTTTATGCAGTGTATCACATTTATTGACGTGTATATGTTAAACCATCCCTGCATCCCTGGTATTAAACCCACTTAATCATGGTGGATTATCTTCTGATATGCTGTTGAAGTTGGTTAGCTAGTATTTCGTTGAGGATTTTTCCATCTATGTTCATCAGGGACATTGGGCCATAGTTTTCATTTTTTTGCTATGTCCTTTCCTGGTTTTGTGTTACGGAGATACTGGTTTTACAGAATGATTTACGGAGGATTCCCTCTTTCTCTAATTTGTGGAATAGTGTCAATAGGATTGGTATCAATTCTTCTTTGAATGTTTGATAGAATTCAGCTGTAAATCCACCTGGCAAAAGGCAAAGGGGAAAGATGAGTAGGTGAAGCAAAAGAGTTTTTTAGGGCAGTGAAACTATCTTGTATAAGTGGATACATAACATCATGCATTTGGCAAAGCCCATAGAACTGTATAACACAAAGAAGGAGACTGAATGTAAACTGTGGATTTTAGTTAATAATAATGTATCAATATTGGTTCACCAATTGTAACAAATGTACTACAATAATGCAAGATGCTAATAACATGGAAAACTCTGTGTAGGGGTATGTGAGGGGAAATATGAAAACCCTGTGGCCGTTCTGCTCCATTTTTCTTTAAAAATTAAGCAGAAGTTTTTAAGCAAACTTAAAACTGCTCTAAAAAAATTAAGACTTGATTTTTTAAAAGACATCCATAATTTTCTCTTTCTAGATTTCTCCTTCTAATGCTGCAACAACTTAGAAGGTATCTTTGAATTGATAATAACATCTCTATGGTGGTTCATTTATTCTCTAATTCATTCATTGATTCAGTCATTTAATGCTAAAATATTTATGTGTTTGTAGATCACTTACTCATAATTTTACAAGTACAACTTCCTCTGTGTCATTTTATTCCTTTTTGAAAATGTTTACATTATTTTCTAATTTAGAGATTATGAATCATCTATTGTAAAAGCTTAATATCTTAATAGATTAATGTCCTCTCTGAAACAGGTGGCTGGAATTATTTGTATAGATTACTATGAGTACAGTCACCAAGACATGTACAAATAGGGCCCATTCAATTTTAAGTGGATATTTCTTTTGACTGATGAGTTAACTTTGTTGCTTTATCAACTAATGTTGCCAATTATTATGCTATATACAGTACTATACTGGGGTGAGATGAACAGAGTTAGCAGCTCCTAAGACTTGTTCTTGGCACACAGGAGAGTCTTAACAAAGTTTTCAATGTTTTTTGAAATAATATTTTTGGATATATAGAAAATATTACAAAAGATATAACTCAATAAAAGCTTAATTATAATTAAGAAATTATGGGTCTTTTGAGGTTTTACCTCAGTAATATAAAAACATTTTAGGCCGGGCGTGGTGGCTCCTGCCTGTAATCCCAGAACTTTGGGAAGCCGAGGTGGGGTGGATCACCTGAGGTCAGGAGTTAGCAACCAGGCTGGCCAACATAGTGAAACCCGGTCTCTATAAAAAAAGTCACAAAAATTAGCTGGGCATGGTGGTGAGTGCCTGTAATTCCAGCTACTTGGGAAGCTGAGGCAGGAGAGTCATTTGAACCCGGGAGGCAGACGTTGCAGTGAGCCAAGACAGTGCCATTGAGCTCCAGCCTGAGCAACAAGAGCAAAACTCCGTCTCAAAAAAAAAAAAAAGGTAACAATATATAAAGATATATATAGTCTCTGATCTTAAATGCTATCTTAGGACTTTACAGTTAGTTTGCGAAGAAGCATATAATCATGTGAAAAAATAAGAAAACTTGAAATAAATAACATAGGACCAAAATACAGAAAATATCACATTGTCAATAATTAACTATTAAATAAATAGCTTATATAAGTGCTACGGTAATTCTGAGAAGGGTCCAAAACAACAAAAAGCTACCTTCCTGAAATGGGCTAGATTACTGAAAAGAAAACTGAGATAATAAAGGGACATGAGCACAAAAAAAAAAAAAAAAAAAATGAAGACATGTTAAAGAGTACATGTGCTGACCTGTTGAGGTAAATTTCAGAAGCTGAAAGACTGGAACCAAAACCAGAAATGCAGAGTGGGGCAAAATTTAGATCTTGAATTCTAGGCTAATGAGTTTAGATAGTAACTATGGAGAATATAAGGCATGGAAAGTTGTTTAGGGGAAAGCAATATGCTGAAGTAAACAGTTGTATCCAGTTTGTATTTGTTCAGGGAGGTGGGAGTAGACTAGAAGAAATTAAGTAGCTATAAGGAAATCTACTATGGGACAATAGGATAAATGCCTGAATTGGGAGAGGAACAATGAGAATGGAAATGATACAAAAGCTACCTCCCAGAAAAAGAAAAGAAAAAACTGCAGGGAGATAAAGTGAGTGGGATCGAAGGTGAACCCAAGTTTCTGAAACTAGGGAGAATGATAAAAGTGAAAAAAATTGATTTCAGACGTGCTGAAGCTGGACTGTCTGGGAGACCTCCAGGTAGAAATGAACATTACATAATTTGATGATATTAGAATTGGAGCTCAGTTGTGGATTAAAACTAAAGAGAAATATTCTGGAATTAACTTGAAAGAATATTTGAATCCCTGAAAATAGATGCTATTTTCCAAAGGAGAAACTATCTACAGAGAGATAAGAATAGAAAGCTAACTGAAATTTTGAGAACCCACTTTTTGGGCACAGATGAAGAAACAGATGCAAGTATAACACACACACACACACACACACACACACACACAGGGAATAGTCTAAAAGGAAAGAGTCTAAAGAATCACCATAAAACTAGAAAAATTTTATTCTACCATATTATCATGAAAATATTTCCTATAATCCATATATCCCTTTCTAATAACTTCAGAAGCCTATGGCCATCACAAAATAATTATTTTTAAAAACATTTCTTTATACAGAAGATACTAGACCTCAAGGGACAATCTGTGTGAATTGCATTTTACCATTTATTTATGATAAATAATTCACTATTGATACATTATTTAGCAATAAGCCAAAATGAAAAAAAGATGATTTCAACCAGAAATCATACTGTGTTAATTCTATTAAGACATACGCAAGAGCATGTTATGTTTCATTATAATGGGAGAAGTTAATTCCTTTCTGAAAATCATGGTAACAATAACATTAGAGATTAGAATCTAGAGCTTAATGTCCTAGTGAGGACTTACCTAGTAGAGATAGGTTCCTGAAAAGGCCAAACAGGCAGGATAACATAGCCTAATGATTAAAAATTTCCACACTGATAACCGAGGGATTTTCATTCATCCATCAATGCATTTACTCATTTATTCACTAAATTACTGAGTGGCCACTCCGTGGCAGGCACTAAGAAGATAAATATAAATAAGCTATATCCCTGCTATAAAGAACATTATTGTCTTTAATCAAAACACATTTCTATGTTAGGAAAGAAAAAGTACAAGTATCTTCATTATTTCTCTAAAGATGTATAATTTGAAAGTCAGTGAAAGTAGAAAGTGGCAAGTTCAAGATGGCTGACTAGATGCATCTGGTACTCTTCTCTTCCACAAAGAAGAACGCAAATAGCAAGTGGATAATCACACTTAAAATAGATCATCTAAGAAAGAACACTGGCATTCAACAGGGAAGTGACAGAAACACCTAAAGCAAGAAAGGAAAGGGAAGCAAGGCAGCCTGCTTGACTGAGATCAGTTGGGAGCCTGGAGAGGCTCCCTAATGTGGGGAAATGATAAGTAAGAGATCCCCCAGCAGGCTGCATTCCCACTGTGAACTCCTGCAATCCTAGTCACAGGAGAAACACAGGAAAAGACTTGACCCCTGCATGCCCTGAGACCAACACAGAGAGCTGCCTGGAGACTGTACGATAGTACTGAGAAGTGAAGCCGGCTGGACTTCTGGGTCAGATGGGGACTTGGAGAACTTTTCAGTCTAGCTAAAGCATGGTAAATGCACCAATCAGCACTCTGTGTCTAGCTAAAGGTTTGTAAATGCACCAATCAGCACTCTGTAAAAACGCACCAATCAGCGCTCTGTGTCTACCTAAAGGTTTGTAAACACATCAATCAGCACTCTGTAAAAACGCATCAATCAGCACTCTGTGTCTAGCTAATGGTTTGTAAATACACCAATCAGCACTCTGTAAAAATGCAACAATCAGTGCTCTGTGTCTAGCAAAAGGTTTGTAAACGCACCAATCAGCACTCTGTAAAAACACATCAATCAGCGCTCTGTGTCTAGCTAAAGGTTTGTACACTCACCAATCAGCACTCTGTAAAATGGACCAATCAGCGCTCTGTAAAATGGACCAATTAGCAGGATGTGGGCAGGGCCAAATATGGGAATAAAAGCTGGCCACCCACGCCAGCAGCAGCAACCCACTCGGGTCCCCTTCCATGCTGTGGAAACTTTGTTCTTTCACTCTTCACGATAAATCTTGCTGCTGCTCACTCTTTGGGTCCACACTACCCTTATGAGCTGTAACACTCACCGCAAAGGTCTGCAGCTTCACTCCTGAAGTCAGCGAGACCATGAACCCACCAGAAGGAAGAAACTCCAGACATACCATCTTTAAGAACTGTAACACTCATCAACAGGATCTGCAGCTTCATTCTTGAAGTCAGCGAGACCAAGAACCCACCAGAAGGAACCAATTCTGGACACATTTTGGAGACCCAGATGGGACCTATTTTGATGACCACGAAGGGACTATCACGTATCGCCAAGCAGTGAGTACCATCAGACCCCTTTCACTTGCTATTCTGTCCTATTTTTCCTTAGAATTTGGGGGCTAAATACCGGGCACCTGTCAGCCAGTTAAAAGCAACTACCATGGTCATCAGACTAAAGACATGGGTGTCAGGCTTTCTGGGAAAGGGCTCTCTAACAACCCCTGACTCTGTTCAGAGTTGGGAGCACTGGTTTGCCTGGAACCAGCTTCCGCTTTTCTTGTACTTCTGTGCTGAGTCAAGGATCGACAGAGAGAAAAGCCATTCAGCTCTGGGGTCCCGACAACAAGTTGGTTGACCCTGCAGCCATAAGCAGAACTCTCCAAGTCATGTTGCCCAAGCGAGACTCACCCATCTATCCTATCTATCCTGACCCTTGCCTCCTGGGTCCTAATGCTTGTCAGACAAACTTTCTCTTGCCTCTATTCTCTGAGGCTAGTCCCGCTTCTAAAAACCACTCCCTGTCTCTGGTGTTTTCTAGCTTCTCCTGTAAGAATGATTTCTAGTTTAAACTCTAAGACTCTGTTACCTTCTTTAGGCACCTGGGCTCACCAATCAGAAAGACATAATTTTTGCCCAAAGCCCTGTTGGGGCGGGGGACTATCTTATCTGGAATTTTAGGATCCCCTCTCAGACTTGCAGGCCTAACAAAAGCTGTTCCGTAAGCTAGGATATGGGGAGCTTCAGAAAGTACACCCTTCCTATTCATGTAAGTGAGGATAAAAAAGCATCACTCTTCCAACTCTGGAGATCCCTCTCCTCCCTCAAGGTATGGGCCTCCACTTCAATTTTGGAGCATAACATCTTTATAGGACAGGGGTAAAGTCCCAATACTAACAGGAGAACACTTAGGACTCCAACAGATTTTTGAGACTGTATAGGTAAGGGCCACTAAATCTGATTTTTCTCGGTCCTCTTTGTGGTCTAGGAGGACAGGAAAGGGTGCGGGTTTTCGAGAATGCGTCGGTAAGGGCCACTAAATCCGACCTTCCTCGGTCCTCCTTGTGGTCTAGGAGGAAAACTAGTATTTTCGCTGCTGCATTGGTAAGCGCAACTATTCCAATCAGCAGGGTCCAGGGAATGTTGCGGGTTCTTGGGCAAGAGGTATTTCTGCTGCTGCATCGGTGAGCACGACTATCCCGATATGAAGGGTCCAGGGATCGGTGCGGGTTCTTGGGCAGGGGAAGAAACAAACAAACCAAAAATGTGGGCGGTTTTGTCTTTCAGATGGGAAATACTCAGGCATCAACAGGCTCACCCTTAAAATGCATCCTAAGCCATTGGGACCAATCTGATCTGCAAACCCTGAAAAAGAGGCAGCTCATTTCTTTCTGCACTACAGCCTGGCCCCAATATTCTCTCTCTGATGGGGAAAAATGGCCACCTCAGGGAAGTATAAATTACAATACTATCCTGCAGCTTGACCTTTTCTGTAAGAGGGAAGGCAAATGGAGTGAAATACCTTATGTCCAAGCTTTCTTTTCATTGAAGGAGAATACACAACTATGCAAACCTTGCAATTTACATCCCACAGGAGGACCTTTCAGTTTATCCCCATATCCTAGCCTCCCCATAGCTCCCCTTCCTATTAATGATAAGCCTCCTCTAATCTTCCCTGCCCAGAAGGAAATAAGCAAAGAAATCTCCAAAGGACCACAAAAACCCCCAGGCTACCAGTCATGTCCCCTTCAAGCTGTAGGGGAAGGGGAATTTGGCCCAACCCAGGTACATGTTCCCTTCTCCCTCTCTGATTTAAAGCAGATCAAGGCAGACCTGGGGAAGTTTTCAGATGATCCTGATAGGTACACAGATGTCCTACAGGGTCTAGGGCAAACCTCTGATCTCATTTGAAGAGATGTCATGCTATTGTTAGATCACACCCTGGCCTTTAATGAAAAGAATGTGGCTTTAGCTGCAGCCCGAGAGTTTAGAGATACCTGGTATCTTACTCAAGTAAATGATAGACTGACAGCTGAAGAAAGGGACAAATACCCTACCAGTCAGCAAGCTGTCCCCAGTATGGATCCCCACTGGGACCTCGACTCAGATCGTGGGGACTGGAGTCGTAAACATCTGTTGACCTGTGTTCTACAAGGATTAAGGAGAATTAGGAAAAAGTCCATTAATTATTCGATGATGTACACGTACACCATAACTCAGGGAAAGGACGAAAATTATTCTGCCTTCCTCGAGCAGCTACAGGAGGCCTTAAGAAAATACACTCCCCTGTCACCTGACTCACTCAAGGGTCAATTGATCCGAAAAGATAAGTTTATTACCCAATCAGCCACAGATATCAGGAGAAAGTTCCAAAAGCGAGCCCTGGGCCCTGAACAAAATCTGGACGCATTATTAAACTTGGCAACCTCAGTGTTCTATAATAGGGACCAAGAGGAAGAGGCCCAAAAGGAAAAGCAAGATCAGAGAAAGGCCGCAGTCTTAGTCATGGCCCTCAGACAAACAAACCTTGGTGGTTCAGAGAGGACAGAAAACGGAGCAGGCCAATCACCCAGTAGGGCTTTTTATCAGTGTAGTTTACAAGGACACTTTAAAAAAGAGTGTCCAATGAGAAACAAGCCGCCCCCTCGTCCATGTCTGCTATGCCAAGGCAATCACTGGAAGGCGAACTGCCCCAGAGTGCAATGGTTCTCTGGGCCAGAAGCCCCCAACCAGATGATCCAACAACAGGACTGAGGTGCCCAGGGCAAGCGCCAGCTCATGTCATCACCCTCACTGAGCCCTGGGTACATTTAACCATTTAGGGACCAGGAAATTGACTTCCTCCTGGACACTGGCGCAGCCTTCTCAGTGTTAATCTCGTGTCCTGGACGACTGTCCTCATGGTCTGTTACCATCCAAGGAATCCTGGGACAGTCTGTAACCAAGTATTTCTCCCACATTCTCAGTTGTAATAGGGAGACTTTGCTCTTTTCACATGCCTTTCTTGTTATGCCTGAAAGTCTCACACCCTTATTAGGGAGGGATATATTAGCCACAGTTGGAGCTATTATCTACATGAATATGGGAACGAGTTACCCATTTGTTGTTCCCTACTTGAGGAGGGAATCAACCGTGAAGCCTGGGCATTGGAAGGACAATTTGGAAGGGAAAAAAATGCCCGCCCAGTGCAAATCAGGCTAAAAGATCCCACCAGTTTTCCTTATCAAAGGCAATATCCCTTAAGGCCTGAAGCTCATAAAGGATTACAGGATATTGTTAAACATTTAAAAGCTCAAGGCTTAGTAAGGAAATGCAGCAGTCCCTGCAACACCCCAATTCTAGGAGTACAAAAACTGAATGGTCAGTGGAGACTAGTGCAAGATCTTAGACTCATCAATGAGGCAGTAATTCCTCTATATCCAGTTGTACCCAACCCCTATACCCTGCTCTCTCAAATACCAGAGGAAGCACAATGGTTCACTGTTCTGGACCTCAAGGATGCCTTCTTCTGTATTCCCCTGCACCCTGACTCCCAGTTTCTCTTTGCCTTTGAGGATCCCACATACCACACGTCCCAACTTACGTGGATGGTCTTGCCCCAAGGGTTTAGGGATAGACCTCATCTGTTTGGTCAGGCACTGGCCCAAGATCTAGGCCATTTCTCAAGTCCAGGCACTCCAGTCCTTCAGTATGTGGATGATTTACTTATGGCTATCAGTTTGGAAGCCTCATGCTAGCAGGCTACTCTGGGTCTCTTGAAATTTCTAGCTAATTAAGGGTACAAGGTGTCTAGGTCAAAGGCCCAGCTTTGCCTACATCAGGTCAAATATCTAGGCCTAATCTTAGCCACAGGGACCAGGGTCCTCAGCAAGGAATGAATATAGCCTATACTGGTGTATCCTTACCCTAAGACATTAAAACAGTTGCAGGGGTTCCTTGGAATCACTGGCTTTTGCCAACTATAGATCCCTGGATACAGTGAGATAGCCAGACCACTCTATACTCTAATCAAGGAGACCCAGAGGGCAAATACTCATCTAGTAGAATGGGAACCAGAGGCAGAAACACCCTTCAAAACCTTAAAGCAGACCCTAGTACAAGCTCCAGCTTTAAGCCTTCCCACAGGACAAAACTCTTTATACATCACAGAGAGAGCAGGGATAGCTCTTGGAGTCCTTACTCAAGACTCATGGGACAGCCCCATAACCAGTGGCACACCTAAGTAAGGAAACTGATGTAGTAGCAAAAGGCTGGTCTCAATGTTTATGGGTAGTTGCAGCAGTGGCCGTCTTAGTGTCAGAGGTTATCAAAATAATACAAGGAAAGGATCTCACTGTCTAGACTACTCATGATGTAAATGGCTTACTAGGTGCCAAAGGAAGTTTATGGCTATCGGACAACTGCCTACTTAGATACCAGGCACTACTCCTTGAGGGACTAGTGCTTCAAATACTTATGTGCATGGCCCTCAACCCTGCCACTTTTCTCCCAGAGGATGGGGAGCCAATCGAGCTTGACTGCCAACAAATTACAGTCCACACTCATGCTGCCCGAGATGATCTCTTAGAAGTCCCCTTAGCTAATCCTGACCCTAACCTATATACTGATGAAAGTTCATTTGTGGAGAATGGAATATGAAGGGCAGGTTATGCCACAGTTAGTGATGTAACCATACTTGAAAGTAAGCCTCTTCCCCCAGGGACCAGCACCCAGTTAGGAGAACTAGCGGCACTTACCTCAGCCTTAGAACCGGGAAAGGGAAAAAGAATAAATGTGTACACAGATAGCAAGTATGCTTATCTAATCCTACATGCCCATGCTGCAATATGGAAACAAAGGGAGTGCCTAACCTCTGGGGGAACCCCCATTAAATACTGCAAGGAAACCAAGGAGTTATTGTATACAGTGCAAAAACCCAAGGAAGTCACAGTCTTACACTACCAAAGCCATCAAAAGCGGAAGGAGAGGGGAGAACAGCAGCATAAACCGCTGGCAGAGGCAGGGAAAGACCAGCAGAAAGGAAAGAGATAAAGAGACAGAAAGAGAAAGAGAGAGGAAGAAACACAGAGACAAAGAGAAGGAGATAGAGAAAGAGACAGGGACAAACAGGGAGTCAGAGAGAGAGAGACACACAGAAAGCCAAAGAGAGAGAGAGGAAGAGACAGACAAAGAGGGAGTCAGAGAGAGAAAAAGAAGTCAAAGAGAAAGAGAGATGGAAGTAGTAAAGAAAAAACAGGGTGCCCTATTCCTTTAAAAGCCAGGGTAAAGTTAAAATCTACAGTTGATAATTGAAGGCCTTCTCTGTAACCCTATAACACTCCAATACCACCTTGTCGTCAGTGTAAACAAGGGCGTAGCCCAAAAGCACTGAGGCCACTAACAACCTGTAGCCTTCCTATCAAAAATCCTTAACCCAGCAGGTTTCCTAACAGGGGATCTAAATCTTAATTAATACCATACAAAGGTCGGACCAGATCTTGGAGGAACTCTCTTCAGGACAGGATGATAGATGGTTTCTCCCAGGAGACTGAGGGAAAACGACACAATGAGTATTCAGTAAGTGATAAGGAAAACTCTTGTAGAAGCAGAGTTAGGGAAATTGCCTAATAACTGGTCTGCTTAAACGTGCGAGCTGTTTGCACTCAGCTAAACCTTAAAGTACTTACAGAATCAGGAAGGAGCCATCTATACCAATTCTAAGTTAATACGGACTGAACAAGGTTTCATGAATAGCAAAGAATAATTAAAATCCCAAACTTATAAGGTTTTCAACAAAAGTAAAGTTTGAAAAGTTAACAGTGTAACATGTAGCATCCAACTACCACACACTCTCAAAGGATTTCTCAGACAGTTTGCAAGAAATAACGAAATCCATCCTTACTCTACAATCCCAAATAGACTCTTTGGCAGCAGTGACTCTCCAAAACCACCGAGGCCTAGACCACCTCACTGCCGAGAAAGGAGGACTTTGCATCGTCTTAGGGAAAGCGTGTTGCTTTTACACTAACCAGTCACGGATAATACAAGATGCCACCCAGCGTTTACAGGAAAAGGTTTCTGAAATCAGACAACGCCTTTAAAAGTCTTATACCAATCTCTGGAGTTGGGCAACATGGCTTCTCCCCTTTCTAGGTCCCATGACAGCCATCTTGCTATTACTCACATTCGGGTCCGGTATTTTTAACCCCCTTGTCAAATTCGTTTCCTCTAGAATCAAGGCCATCAAGCTACAGATGGTCTTACAAATGGAACCCCAAATAAGCTCAACTAACAACTACTACTGAGGACCACTGGATTGACCCACTGGCCCTTTCACTGGCCTAAAGAGTTGCCCTCTGGAGGACACAACAACTGCAGGGTGGGCCCCTTCTTTGTCCCTATCCAGCAGGCAGTAGCTAGAGCGATCATTGCCCAATTCCCAACAGCAATTGGGGTCTCCTGCTTAGAGCGGGGATTGAGAGGTGAAGCCGGCTGGGCTTCTGGGTTGGGTGGGGGCTTGGAGAACTTTTCTGTGTAGCTAAAGCATGGTAAATGCACCAATCAGCACTCTGTCTAGCTAAAGATTTGTAAACACACCAATCAGCACCCTGTAAAACTGCACCAATCAGTGCTCTGTGTCTAGCTAAAGGTTTGTAAATGCACCAATCAGCACTCTGTAAAAACGCATCAATCAGCGCTCTGTGTCTAGTTAAAAGTTTGTAAACGCACCAATCAACACTCTGTAAAACAGGCCACTCAGCACTCTGTAAAATGGACCAATCAGCAGGATTTGGGTGGGGCCAAATAAAGGAATAAAAGCTGACCACCCAAGCCAGTAGTGGCAACCCACTTGGGTCCCCTTCCACGCTGTGGAAGCTTTGTTCTTTCGCTCTTCGCAATAAATCTTGCTGCTGCTCACTCTTTGGGTCCACACTACCCTTATGAGCTGTAACACTCACTACAAAGGTCTGCAGCTTCGCTCCTGAAACCAGCGAGACCACAAACCCACTGGAAGGAATGAACAACTCTGGACACACCACCTTTAAGAGCTGTAAGACTCACTGCAAAGGTCTGCAGCTTCACTCCTGAAGTCAGCGATACCATGAACTCACCAAAAGGAAGAAATTCCGGACACACCATCTTTAAGAACTGTCACACTTACCGCGAGGGTCTGCAGTTTCATTCTTGAAGTCAGCAAGACCAAGAACCCACTGGAAGGAACCAATTCCGGATACAGTATTGCTCGAGAGAGAGAGAGAGCTCATACTGAGTCCTACAAACCCTGAGTCCTAAGCAGCTATGGCACAGCATCATTTTGAGAACTCAGCCCCCATCAGACTGCATCGTTCCCTGGGTCCCAACAGCCCCTGCATCCCCACATCCCTGGAGTGCCATTTACATTTGCTGCCTGCAGCAGCCTCTGCCAGGGCCAATGCAGAAGCCACTGGCAGCAACCTCAGCCCAGCAGCAGAGGGTTCATGCATTTTCACACACCCCAAGGACAAATTCAAATGCCCACAGCCACTGCCACTATGGGCTACTGCAAGGCCAAAGCATTAGCAAAGTGCGTGCGCCCCAGCCGCCTGCTTACAGCTGCTCCTACTGAAAGGCATCTTGCCCTCCTCAGTAGCAAGGATGTAGTACAGATGCTTCAAACCCCACCTGAAGATTCAGCCTCCAATAAGTAAGTATGCCATCCAAAGACATGGTGATCAAACAGTTAAGTCCACCATCACTGGCACTTGGGCACTCCTCCCAGAGTCTGTGGTCAAGCCCACCCAACCTGCTGCTACCACCACAGTTGGCAACCACACACACACACACTGCCTGAGGCCCTGGAGACAGGCCCACCCAGCCTGTCACACCCACTGCCAACACCAGCACAGACTACTTTTGTCCCAGACAATTGTCCCACCACTGATACTGCCATCACTCACTCCATGCCAACTGCCCAGGGGACCGAGAACCGGCTTACCTGCCTGACCCACTACTGCCATTCCTGGCACCTAAGCAAGTCACCTGGAGGCTCAAGGCTAGGCCTTTCTGGACCCACTAATGCCAGTGCCAGCATACACCACCCTAAGGTCCAAGGACAGGCACACTAAGCTCACTGCTGCCACCACTGGGGCCCCAAAACTGGCCCACCTGGCATCCCAGTCTCCAGCAAAATTTCACCACAGCTTCCATTAACAACCACACCCTAAGCCACCAAAGAACTCACACACACCAGTGATGCTGTTTAGAGCCAAAGAAATTACACAGAAGCTATACTACTGCACACATCCAGAATCAAAGCCAAGTGCCCTATCCAACCAACACCATGATACATCTTCAAAAAAAAAAAGTCCTCCCAGTAAAGCAAAGTCAAAAAAGTTGAAAGAAGCAACTGCTACACTCGACAGACGGCAACCTAAGGACACATGAAACATGAAAAAGAAGGAAATATGCCACCTCCAAAAGAATGTAATAATTCTCCAGCAATGAACCCCAATCAAAGAGAAATTTACAAAATCCCAGAAAAGTAATTCAAAATATTTATACTAAAGAAACTCAGTGAGATACAAAAGAACTCTGAAAAACAATACAAATAAGCCAGATATTTGGGATATAAATGAGAAATTTACCAAAAACATATCATAAAAAAGAATAAAACAGAAATTCTGGGACTGAAGAATTCAACGAGTGAAATACAATATATATATTCAAAAGCTTCAATAATAAACCAAATCAAGCAGAAGGAGGAATCTCAGAACTTGAAGACAGGTCTAATAAAATAACCTAGTCAGACAAAAAGAGAAAAGAAAAAAAAAGAATGAGCAAAGCTGAGATGAAATATAGGATATCATAAAGTGATCAAATATTTGCATTTTTGGTGTTCCAGAAGATGAAGAGAAAATGAGAGAGTCAGAAAACCTATTTAGTGAAATAATAGATAAAAAGTTCCCAACCCTAGCAGGAGATTTAGACATACAGATTCAGGAGGCGCACAGATCCCCAAATAGACATAATTCAAAAGGGACTTCTCCACAGCACATTATAGTCAAACTGTCAAAAGTCAAAGACGTTACATATGTATACTTGTGCCACGTTGCTGTGCTGCACCCATCAACTCGTCAGCACCCATTAACTCGTCATTTACATCAGGTATAACTCCCAATGCAATCCCTCCCCCCTCCCCCTCCCCATGATAGGCCCCGGTGTGTGATGTTCCCCTTCCCGAGTCCAAGTGATCTCATTGTTCAGTTCCCACCTATGAGTGAGAACATGCGGTATTTGGTTTTCTGTTCTTGTGATAGTTTGCTAAGAATGATGGTTTCCAGCTGCATCCATGTCCCTACAAAGGACACAAACTCATCCTTTTTTATGGCTGCATAGTATTCCATGGTGTATATGTGCCACATTTTCTTAATCCAGTCTGTCACTGATGGACATTTGGGTTGATTCCAAGTCTTTGCTGTTGTGAATAGTGCCGCAATAAACATACGTGTGCATGTGTCTTTATAGCAGCATGATTTATAATCCTTTGGGTATATACCCAGTAATGGGATGGCTGGGTCATATGGTACATCTAGTTCTAGATCCTTGAGGAATTGCCATACTGTTTTCCATAGTGGTTGAACTAGTTTACAATCCCATATGTAACAAACCTGCACGTTATGCACATGTACCCTAGAACTTAAAGTATAATAATAAATAAATAAATAAATAAATAAATAAATAAATAAAAAGTCAAAGACAAAGAGAAAATTCCAAAAACAGCAAAAGAAAAGTATCTAATCATTTATAAAGGAAACCCCATCAGACTAACAGCAGATTTCTCCATAGAAAGCTTACAGGCCAAAAGAGTGTAGGATGATATATTCACAGGAGCTGAAAGAAAAAAACTGACAGTCATGCATACTTATATCCAGAAAATGTATCCTTCATAAATGAAAGAGAACTAAAGTATTTCCCAGATAAGTAAATGCTGAGAAAATTCATCATCACTAGACCCACCCTCCAATAAAGGCTTAAGGGAGTCCTACACCTAGAAGCAAAAGAATGAAATCTACCATCATGAAAACATATGAAAATATAAAAACCACTGGTGAAGCAAACACAAATAAAAAGACTCAAATGTTACCTATACAGAAAACCACCAAACCACAAAGATAAACAATAAGAGAGAATGAAAGAAACAAAGAATATAAATAACAAAGACTTCAATTAATAAAATGACAGGAATAAGCCCTCATATATCAATAGCAACCTTGAATGTAAATGGATTAAATATTCCACTTAAAAAATATAGACAGGTTGAAAGAATTAAAAATAAATAAATAAATAAAACATGACCCAACTATGTGCTGCCTATAAGTAACTCATCTTTCCTGTAAAGACACACAGGCTGAAAGCAAAGGAATTGAAAAAAATATATTCCATGCCAATAAGAATCAAAAGTAGGAGTAGCTATACTTAGATAAAACAGATTTTAAGTTAAAACAGTAAAAAGAAAAAAAAGGTGGTCATTATAAAATGATAAAGAGATCAATTCCACAAGAGAATATAACAATTCTAAATATATTTGCACCCAACGCTGGAACACCCAGACATATAAAGTAAATACTATTTACTATTAGACCTAAATAGTGAGAAAGACTTCAGTATAATAATAATTAGGAACTTCAACATCCCACTCTCAGAATTAGCCTCTAGATGGAAAATTTGCAAAGAAACATTGGATTTAAACTGCATATTAGACCATATGGACCTAATAGATATTTGAAAACATTTCATCCAACAGTTATAGAATACATGTTCTTCTCATAAGCACATGGAACACTCAGCAGCATACACTATATATTAGGACACAAAACAAGTCTTACCCAATTCTTTAAAAATGAAATCATGGCCGGGTGCAGTGGCTCACGCCTGTAATCACAGCACTTTGAGAGGCCAAGGCAGGAGGACCATGAGGTCAGAAGATGGAGACCATCCTGGCTAACACGGTGAAACTCTGTCTCCACTAAAAATACAAAAAAATTAGCCGGGCATGGTGGCGGGTACCTGTAGTCCCAGCTACTTGGGAGACTGAGGCAGGAGAATAGCGTGAACCTGGGAGGTGGAGCTTGCAGTGACCCGAGATCACGCCACCGCACTCCAGCCTGGGCACCAGAGCGAGACTCCGTCTCAAAAAAAAATAAAAATAAAAATAACAAATAAAAATATGAAATCATATCAAGTATTTTCTCAAACTACAGTGAAATAAAACCATAAATCAATAACAAGAGGAACTTTTGAAACCATACAAATACACAGAAATTAAACAACATGCTACTGAATGACCACTTGGTCAAGGAAGAAATTAAAGCAATAAAAAAAATTCTTAAAACAATTCAAAATCAAAACACAACATATCAAACCTATGGGATGCAGAAAAGCAGTGCTAAGAGGGAAGTTTATTATAGCAATAAACACCTACATCAAAAAGGTAGAGTTTATCATCATAGAAAAAAACACCTGCACTCATGTTTACTGCAGCAGTATCCACAATAGCAAAATCATTGAATTAACTTAAGTGTCTATCAGGCCGGGCACGGTGGCTCACTCCTGTAATCCCAGCACTTTGGGAGGCCGAGGCGGGCGGATCACGAGGTCAGGAGATGGAGACTATCCTGACTAATACGGTGAAACCTCATCTCTACTAAAAAGAAACAAACAAAGAATATAAATAACGGGTGTGGTGGCGCATGCCTGTAGTCCCAGCTACACGGAAGGCTGAGGCAGGAAAATTGCTTGAACCTGGGAGGCGGAGGTTGCAGTGAGCCGAGATTGCGCCACTGCACTTCAGCCTGGGCGACAGAGTGAGACACTGTCTCAAAAAAAAAGGGGGGGGGGGTCTATCAACAACTGATTGGATAAAGAAAATGTGGTACCTATACATCATGTAATACTGTGCACCCATTAAAAAGAATGAAATTGGCCGGGCGCGGTGGCTCATGCCTGTAATCCCAGCACTTTGGGAGGTCGACGTGGGCGGATCATGATGTCAGGAGATTGAGACCATCCTTGCCAACATGGTGAAACCCCATCTGTACTGAAAACACAAAAAATTATCTGGGTGTGGTGGCGCGCACCTATAATCCCAGCTACTTATAAGGCTGAGGCAGGTGAATTGCTTGAACCACAGAGGCAGAGATCGCAGTGAGCCAAGATCATTCCACTGCACTCCAGCCTGGCAACAGAGCAAGACTCCTCTCAAAAAAAAAAAAAAAGAATGAAATCATGTCCTTTGCAGTAATATGAATGGAGCTGAAGGCCATTATCCCAAGGAAAATAACTCAGAAACAGAAAATCAAATATTGCGTGTCCTCACTTATAAGTGGGAGCTAAACAATGGGTACCCATGAACAGAAAGATGGAATAGACACTGGGGACTCCAAAAGGAGAGAGAGCGTAAGGGGGTGAAGATTTAAAAATTACCTATTGGGTACAATGTTCACTATGCGGGTGGTGGAAATACCAGAAGCCCAAACCCAGACGTTATGCAATATATCCATGTAAGAAACCTGCACACATACCCTCTGAATTTAAAATAAAATTAAATTTTTAAAAAACTGTTAAGATTTCAAATACATAATCCGAAAATACACCTCAAGGAACTAAAAAAGCAACAAAAAAACAAACTCAAAATTAGGGGAAGAAAAAATAATAAAAATCAGAGCAGAATTTAAACAAAACAGAAACTAAAAAACATACAAAAGATCAAGAAAATGGAAGTTTAGTTGTTTTGGAAAGATAAACAAAATTGATAAGCCACTTGCTATACTAACACAGAAAAGAAGGGCAAAGACCCAAATAAAATCAGATATGAAAAAGGAGACATTACAACTAATACCACAGAAATATAAAAGATCATCAGAAACTAATAGAAACAGCTGTATAATAACAAACAAGAAAACCTAAAGGAGAAAAATTAATAAAATTCTGGTACATACAACCTACCTGGATTGAATGAGGAAGAAACAGAAAATGTGAACAGACAAAAACAGATAATGAGATTGACTCAGTAGTAAAGTCTTCCAACAAAGAGAAGTCCAGGACCAAATGACTTCAATGCCAAATTCTACCAAACTTTCGGAGAAGAACTAACACCAATTTCCCCCAAACTACTCCGAATAACTGAAGCAGAGGGAATTCTCTCCAATTCATTCCATAAGATCAGCATTATCCTGATACCAAAACTGAAGAAAGACTCAACAAAAAAAGAAAACCACAGGCCAACATCCTTAATGAACATAGAGGTAAAAATCCTCACCTGAATACCAGCAAATCATATCGAACAGCACATCAAAAAAATAATAAACATGATCAAGTGGGCTTTATCCCACTGAGGCAAGAATGGTTCAACATATACAAATCAATAAACATTTCACATCATATCAACAGAATAAAGGCCAAAAACCACATGATAATCTCAACACATGCAGAAAAAGTACCTGATAAAAATCAGCACCGCTTCATCACAAAAATTATCAGCAAACTAGGCATAGAAGAACACAATTCAATATAATAAAGGCCATATATGACAAACCCACAGCTAACACCATACTCAATGAGGAAAACCAGAAAACCTTTTCTCCAAGAACTAGAAAAAGGCAAGAATGTTCACTTCACCACTCCCACTTAACACAATACTGGAAATCCGAGCCAGAGCAATCAGGCAAGAGAAACAAAGAAAAAACATCCGAATTGGAGAAAAGGAAGTCAAATTGCCCCTCTCTGCGTATGATATAATCTTGTATCTAGAAAAACTTAAAACTCCACCAAAAAAACTCTTAGACCTGATAAATAATTTCGGTAAAGTTACAGGATACAAAATCAACATGCAAAAATCGGTAACATTTTTATACATAAATATCAAACTAGCTGAAAAAGAAATCAACAAGACAATCTCATTTACAATAGCTACAAAAAAATACCTAGGAATAAATTTAACCAAGAAAGTGAAAGATGTCTATTAAAAAAAGCTATAAAACTATGAAAGAAATTCAAGAGAACACAAACAAATGGAAAGATATCCTATGCTCTTGGATGGGAAGAATTAATATTGTTAAAATGACCATAATGCCCAAAACAATCTGTAAATTCAATGCAATGCCTATAAAAATACTAATGTTCTTTTTCTTTTATTTATTTATTTATTTATTTATTTATTTATTTATTTATTTATTGAGACAGAGTTTCACTCTTGTTGCCCAGGCTGAAGTACAATGGCACAATCTAGGCTCATGGCAACCTCTGCCTCCTGGGTTCAAGCAATTCTCCTGCCTCAGCCTCCCAAGTAGCTGGGATTATAGGCACCCATCAAAACACCCAGCTAATTTTTTGTTTTTTTTAGTAGAGATGGGGTTTCACTATGTTGGCCAGGCTGGTCTCGAACTCCTGATCTCAGGCAATCCACCTGCCTTGGCCTCCCAAAGTGCTGGGATTACAGGCATGAGCCACCATGCCTGGTCAATGTTATTTTTCACAGAAATAGAAAAAGCAATCCTAAAATTTGTATAGAACCAAAAAGAGCCCAAGTAGCCAAAGCAATCCTGAGCAAAAAAGGCAAAGCTGGGGGTATCACACTACCTGACTTAGAAATATATTACAAGGCTATAGAAACCAAAACAGCATGGTATTGGTATAAAAACTAACACATTGATCAATGGAACAAAACAGAGAATCCAAAAATAAATCCATATATTTTCAGTTAACTGATTTTTGACAAAAGCACCAAGAACGTACTTTTGGGAAAGGACACCCTCTTCAATAAATGGTGCTGGGAAAACTGGATATCCATATGCAAAACAATGAAACTTGACCCCTATCTCTTACCATACATAAACAAAAATCAACTCAAGACCCAAAACTATAAAATTACTAGAAGAAAACATAGGAAAATACTTCAGGACATTGGTCTAGGCAAGGATTTTATGCCTAAGACCTCAGAAACACAGATAACAACAAAAAAAAAAAAAAAAGAGAGAGATTAAGTTATTTTAAACTAAAAAACTTCTGCCCAGCAAGGAAAACAACAGAGTAAAGAGACAGCAGATGAATGGGAGAAAATATTTGCAAACCACTCATTCAACAAGGAACTAATATGCAGGATAATACACAAGGAACTCAAACAACTCAACAGTTTGAGAAACCAAATAATCCCATTAAAAAGTGGATAAAGGACCTGAATAAGCATTTCTCAAAAGAAGACATATGAATGACCAACAAGTATATGAAAAAATGCTCAACATCACTAATCATCAGGGAAATGTAAATCAAAACCACAATGAGATATTTATCATCTTACCGCAGTTAGAATGGCTATTATTAAAAAGACAAAAAAGAATAGATGCTAGCAAGGATACACAGAAAAAGGAACTCTTATACACTGTTGATGGAATGTAAATTGATCTAGCCACTATGGAAAAGAGTAGACTTTTGTTAAAAATCTAAAAATGGAACCATCATATGATCCAGCAATCCCACCATGGGCTATCTATCCAAAGGAAAATAAATCCATATGTTGAAGGCATACCTGCACTCATGTTTATTCCAGCACTATTCACAATAGTAAAGATATGGAGTCAGCCTAAGTGTCCATCAATGGATGAATGGATAAAGAAAATGTGGCTATACACAATGGAATAGTACTTGGCTATAACAAAGAATGAAATTATGTCTTTTGAAACATCATGGATTGAAGAGGAGGTCATTATGTTAAGTGAAATAAGCCAGGCACAGAAAAACCAGTATCATATATTCTCAATCATACGTGGGAGCTGAAAAATTTATCTCATGAACTTTACTCATGAAGTTTATCTCATGAAGGCAGAGAGTAAAATGATAAGATACCAGAGGATGAGAAGGATGTGTGGGTGGGAGGCGGGGATGAAGACAGGCGCAATGGGTACAGTTAGATAGAGGGTACAAGTTCTAATTTTCAAAAGTAGAGTAGGGTGACTATAGTTGGCAAAAATGTGTTGTATATTTCAATGTAACTAGAAGAGAGGAGTTGAAAGGTTCCCAACACAACAAATGATAAATACTTAAGATGATGGATACCCAGAATACCCTTACCTGATCATTACACATTCCATGAATGTAATGAAATTTTGCATGTGCTCCACAAATATGTAAAATTTTATGTATCAATTTTTAAAAGAGAATGAAAGAGAAAAAAAGAAGGTGGCATTCATGAAATAATTCAACTCTACTATATCTTGATCTAAGGACTCCAAAAAAAGACCCTCATAGCATGAATAGGAAGTCTGACTTGCTCCTTTCTCAGTCTTTTAAGCTATCCTTTGTAGTTTAATTTTGCCCAGTCTAAAAGTCAAACACCTAATTTCATCTAAGTACCTGTTTCTTTCAAGAACTGGAACATAAAGCAGCATAAATTAATATTTTCTTAAAGCTAGCAGAGTTGGATCACTTGAAATCCATGACTTTGATGGTATACTCCTGGTAATGTGCAAAATATCAAACTCTGTGGAATTCAAGATTTAAAATCTTGCAGGATGGAAAACCATCTGTTCACAATGACCCTCACAGAGAAATTACATTGACTATTGCAAAGTAGTTTCATTTATCCCAGTCAGAAACTATGCTTTAGACACTGACTCTCAGTAGTTAGCAATCACCAACTCCAGTAATCACACAATATTTAATCTTCAAAAGAAAAAGTAGTTTCAAGAAAGCAGAAATTATGCAAAGGTTAATTTCAGTTTGGATGAAAATTACGTGGATGACTCACATAGAAAGCAATTTAAATATAAAAAACAGCATAAATAAAATTGATATGAAATGCAACTTTAAAATCTGCAAACTAAACTTTTTGAATGATTATACTATAAATTAATTTGGCTTGCCACTGATGATGAAAATGTAATAGGAACTCAAAACTGGATTAACAGGTTATGTAGGCAGAAAATGTCATTTTAGGTACTATAAGAATCAATTTTTCTTCATGTTATTAAGCTAATAGCCTGGAGGAAATGAAGATAGTGGGTTATGAATTCTAGCATTTCATAGTTAAGCAATACTGCAAACAAAAATAGTTCCTGAAAAGGCAAAATAAGAAAGCTAAGGGGACAATGCATTCCTTAAAATATTGTTTCTCTATTTTATTTGGGAAATAGAGCCAAAAAAAGCAGTGAAAGAGCTATAACAAAGGTTATGCCCCACGCTTGCACAGATAATTTTTTTAAAAAGTGATGATCGTAACTCCCACTTTGGCATAGTGATTTATTTTTCTTTTCTTTTTTTTTTTTTTTTTTTTTTGGAGACTTTGTCACCCAGGCTGAAGTGCAGTGGCATGAACACAGATCACTGCAGCCTCTTTCCAGACTCAAGCAATCCTCCCGCCTCAGCCTCCCAAGTAGTTGGGACTGCGAGCATGTACCACCACGCCTGGCTAATTTTTGTAGTTTATGTAGAGACAGGGTTTTGTCATACTGCCCATACTGGTCTCGAATTCCCAGGCTCAAGCTATCATCCTGGCTCGGCCACCCAAAGTGCTGGGATTACAGGCAGAGCACACTGCAACCAGCTAATTAGTTAGTGATTGTAAATTAAAAACTGATATTTATAATTAAATATTAAATAAAATGATAGATAACTTTTATAGGCTAATTATTAATAATAGAAATTAATTCTGCTTGTTTTCACAGAAAAGGGTATCCTGAATTTTAAAAGCTTTCTAAAATGTTTCTAACCACAACAGAAAAAAAAATAATAAAATGTAGTAAAATGCATTACTAAAGAGGAAACAAATTTCCTATCTTAAGATTAAAAAAGCCAGGAACACATTTATCTCAACTTGTTTAAATGAAGCCAGACTAAAGGCTTAAAGTTGAATTAGGTGAAAGCTGATAATCCCTTTTAATCAGTCATGTCTGTGAATTCTCTAGTCAAATACTTCAAAAAGGCCAAAAAGTAAGTTTTGAAATTTGTGACATTCCTTATGCCACAGATAACCAATCTGTACATGAAATAGCATACCGATGGGAAGGTATTTATAACATTTAATTGTACAGAAAAAGTAAAATGTATGTGAAAAGATAAGACATATAAAAGTAGAAATCTCGGAAGAAATTGTTAACTGATTTTGAGCCAATTATCTTTCTTCAATTTGAATGCTTTAGACACAAGCATTCAATTTGAATGTTATTACAGATATATTTATGATAATTTCAAATATACATTTATATATTTCATATATGTTTCATATATATTTCAAATATAGGTCAACATAAATGCATGTATATATGAGTTATATATGTGTGTGTATATATATGTATCAGTTATTTTGATTAAGGAATGACTCTCACTAGGAGTTTCAAGTCAAAACAAAGTACTCTTATTCTAAGTCAAATTAACAGAGATTTCAACTGTGAAACATACATCCAAGAGGCTTCCCCAAGGCTCTCTTCTTTCCACCCAGTGTTGAGAGCTGGTGAGATGCAAAGAAAAAAGCACTTAGTTCTCATCCTTAAGGAGCTCATATTCTAGCAGGCGAGAGTTTCATGTAAACAAATAATTATGACATGCATTATAAATGCTAAAATAGAGATTCACACATAGTGTTTCCAAAGATCAGAGTGAAATTAGTTATTATATAGGCTTGTGGCCCAAGGGAAGATGAACTGCTACAGGCACAGTCAAAGGAATATGACATCAGAATTTCCAGGAAAGCTACAGCAGAGCTCGCTGATTAAAATTCAAAAAAGTATTACTAGGCTGGGCGTGCTGGCTCACGCCTATAATCCCAGTACTTTGGGAGGCCCAGGCAGACGGATCACGAGATCAGGAGATGGAGACCATCCTGGCTAACATGGTGAAACCCTGTCTCTACTACAAATACAAAAAAAAAAAAATAGCCGGGTGTGGTGGCAGGCACCTGTAATCCCAGCTACTTGGGAGGCTGAGGCAGGAGAAGGGTGTGAACCCAGGAGGCAAAGCTTGCAATGAGCCGAGATTGTGCCATTGCACTCCAGCCTGGGCGTACAGAGTGAGACTCTGTCTCAAAAAGAAAAAAAAAAGGTATTATTAAATTACATACTGAACCTACCCAAGCAGGTTCCATTTTCAGTGTCCATGGAATTTCCCTTTGTTGCTGGTATTCTCCTTAGATAAAAAAGTATCATTCAGCAACGAAAGCTGCCCAGTACACTCGCTAGGCATAATGAGAAAAGGATCCATGCAATGTTTCAAGTCAATACTGATGACATCAGTTCAAAATCAGACACAACCAAGTCAGCAGCACCATGAGGAATGAAAAAAAGCCATTCATCTTTTAAAAGCCTTTTAAATATTTAGTAGATCTAACACTATTAAGAAATAACATAGCATCAGTTCAAAGTCTTGGGAAATGCCTGCACTTCCCTTTCAGTACTTGTACATTTAAAATATTCCTATCGCATTTTAGTGTTCTTCACAGAGCAGCTGACAAATCATTTCTCCAAACTGGCAAAGGGTGTTGAAATTACAATTTAAAACAAGAGTCAGCAGGAAAAATAAATGGGAGAGGAGTCTTCTTCCTTTTTGATACTACATAAATATATTATTAAAACATTTGCTTTTTGTTACATGAACCTGATTTAAAAATAACATATATAAAACTAAAATGTTGCAAAATTTTTTAAATGGCGTGGTGAATGTCTTTTAATCAAGGACTTTTTTTCTCATCTTAATATGATTATTTTAGCTTTCACCAATCACAGAACACATATATCACATCTTTTCTGAAAACCACTCCTTGATCATTTTCCAGTTAATTATTTTCAGTTTTACACAATCAGAAAGCACTTGCTGAGGCATCTGTATTGTTTCCTTTGAGGATCAAAATAATAATGTTGATATGGTCTGTTCTCATTAATAGCTGCAACATTGGTTGTATCTGAAAAAATCTTAATATGCTTTTGGAACTGTAAAACCAGTACCCCGAGAAGGCCCCCAGGATCACAAAACAGCTGAAACTTTGGGCACCTTTCCCTCTCAGCGTTCCCAGATGGACTTCTCTTTCCATTGTTTTTTCACATTTTCAACATTCCTATTTTAATTGTACTGAAGCGTGTAGGGTTACCTGCCACCCACTAGGAAGATTTTGCATTGGCTTTTTATATATATATATAAATATATTATTTATATATTTTATATATGTATATATATATATATATATATATTCCTGCCACTGTTTTTATTTCTCACTCAAAAAGATTGCTTTATTTTCAAGCAATCACACCTTACTACTAATGAAAGATTTGCTAAATTCATCATTCCTCCTCTCGCTATTCTTAGAACTTTCTTTTCAAACGCTACGCTGGCACCAAGAAAACCCCAATATATTTTACTTGGTTTTCCTAACTATAACCTTAGCACTACATTTCAATTCAATCAGAATATGAGAAGTTGATTATTGACATTTATCCATAACATTTATACTTATTTTTTATCTATACCTATTCATCCCAATTTAAATTTATGATCAAAGCAAATTTAGTTGTTTGGTTAACATTAAAAGGTTGTCAACACAGAATGGAAAGTTAATGTAAGCATACAATGATGAAAAACTGCTTAAAGATAGGCAAAAATGATCACATTATCATACAGTCCATGAAAATGGTTTACCAACAGAAACACAAGACTCACCAAGATTATGTATTAACAGTCATTAATACAAGCATCAGTACCTGGACTAACTGAAAATAAACAATACTAAAATAAAACTGTAGAGGAGGCCGGGCACGATGGTTCATGCCTGTAATCCCAGCACTTTGGGAGGCCAAGGTGGGTGGATCACCTGATGTCAGGAGTTTGAAACCAGCCTGGCCAACATGGCAAAATCCCATCTCTACTAAAAAAACAAAAATTAGCCAGGCACATGGTGGTGTACACCTGTAACCCCAGCTACTCAAGAGGTTGAGGCAGGAGAATTGCTTGAACCTGGGTAGCAGAGATTGCAGTGGGCTGAGATCGCACCACTGCACTCCAGCCTGGGCAACAGAGCGAAAAAAAAATGTAGAGGAGAAAAAGGAACAGAATTTTAAAATACTAAAAATGCAATTATTGTTGACTGATTTATTTATTTAAAGCACTAGAGAATATCTATTGTCAAATACAATAGACTAGACTGTGTTAACAGAATGATAAATTCAGCTTAATAGATCAGATATTTTAGATGATTTTTAAAAAAGAAAACCTTAAGACTTTTAAAAACAAAATGTTATTAAGCCAAAATATCTCTGAAGCATGGAGAAATACACATAAAGCATGTAGCTTAGTAAATGAATGACTTAAAAATGAATGTTAAGATACAAGACAACAAGGTCAATTACCACCTCTAATTATCAAAGTGATCCTAAAGTTATTATTCAAGATAGTTAAATTTTTTATCCTGGAATCAGCTTTGGAGACAATACTTTGGATAACTGCCATATAACTAGACCATGTTTTCGTTTTTCTTTCAAAAATAATTACCATAAAATTGGTTACAATTATACTCAAAAACATGAGAATCTAAATCAAAATACAATACTTACAGGTAACATTCTTTACAGTAAGCAGCTGAGATCAGAGGGGGAAGGCAGTTTTGTGGCTGAGTCTATGAAAACAATGTATCCTTTTCTCTATTTGCCTGGCTAACATTTCCATGCCAAATTCTTACCTGGGTATTATAGCACAGGTTTCTAATTTTTATTAGGTTTTGGAATAAAACCTATGAACCTTCTGTAGTAGAACACACATAATACTATATACACAAAATCAGGTTCATAGACATCTCTTCTTCACCTCATTGTCACCCTCAAGCTAAGGTTTTGCAACCTCAAGTCAAGAACTTACACAATATAAAAAAAATCTACACTAGGCATAATATCGTTGAAATATCTTTAAAACTTAAGCCCTTTAAGTGCATGATGTGTAATGTAAAATTTGACTAGCGGATACAAGATAGCAGCAAAAACATCTCAAATGATTTAACTTCTTTCCTCCACAACTCTTGTACTATCATGAAGTGACAGACAGCAGGTTAAATACAGAATTAGTGTATTTACTAACACATTACTTCTTCTGTTCCTTTGTGAAGAAACCTATCTGTAATTATTTGGTGCTGAATGATAAGTAAAAATAAATAAAGCCTTATGCTTTAAAGAATATCATTCAGCAGAATTCTCCACTATGATGCTATTTTGAAAAGTTGACTTGCAGGAATCACTCTTAGTCATGTAACCCACAATCCTTGCCTGCTCTTCTGAAACAGAAGATATCCATGTTACCATTATATTTTCCTGTACTGGTAAATTCATAATTGACTAGATTCCTCATCATTTTTCTTATTTCTCTCTTTCCCATTCTTCTTTTTTATTACTAAATTTCCCTAACCAATAAAAACCTTTTTATCTGAATTGATTCCAGCAAAGAAGTATTCTCTTTAAAAGAAAGCAGAAAGAAGATAAAAATCCAGAAGGGAGGAAGAAAATTCAGAAAGAAAAAATAAAAATAAAATTCTGTATCTGTACTGATCAAAAATGAGAGAGAATCAATCCCTTCTTCCTAATATTTTTGTGTTATCTTTAGTTATTTACACTTAAAGTCTGCTAAGGGAAAAAATACTGCTTGCATTTAGAAGAAAGATAATAATTCCAAAAGTAAATGACTAACACTGACTTGCTTTTGTGTAACACTCACTATAACAAGCACAGACTTTACTTTGATTATGGGATAAGATTTTTAAGGCATAGCTTGGCTTTTATTTATAAAATGTAAGCAATAAAACAGGTTACTAGAATAAGTTACACGACAATATCCACACAACTTTCTAATTCAAACCTCATGTAGGAACCCTATTTTTAATTTAGTCCTGCATCAGAATTATTAGTCTTTATAAAAACCATCTCCAACCTCAGTGTTTTTTTTTTGTTTTTTGTTTTTGTTTTTTTGTTTTGTTTTGTTTTGTTTTGTTTGTTTGTTTTTGTTTTTTTGAGACGGAGTCTCGCTCTGTCGCCCAGGCTGGAGTGCAGTGGCCGGATCTCGGCTCACTGCAAGCTCCGCCTCCCGGGTTCACGCCATTCTCCCGCCTCAGCCTCCGAGTAGCTGGGACTACAGGCGCCCGCCACTACGCCCGGCTAGTTTTTTGTATTTTTAGTAGAGACGGGGTTTCACCATGTTAGCTAGGATGGTCTCGATCTCCTGACCTCGTGATCCACCCGCCTCGGCCTCCCAAAGTGCTGGGATTACAGGCTTGAGCCACCGCGCCCGGCCTCCAACCTCAGTTTTTAACTTATTTGAGCATAGTTAGTGAAGGGCAAGTGAGAAAATCAGAGGGTCCAGGAGAGAGAAAGAGAGAAGAAAAATGCTGAGGGAAGCAGAAAAGTAGGGCGAAAAGGGAAGAGGTAAAAGAAGGGATGATGGGGGAAAGGTGGGGAGATAGAGACAGAAAGGAGGAGAAATTATGTTTAGATATTGACAGATAAGAGAAATAAATCAGTTTATAGACAAAATACATTTATGTCTCAATACAGAAATACAATGTAAGGAGAACACCACAGTGCTTTACCAAACTTAAGGTTTAGGATTTGTCTGGAAAAAAAATAGCAAGTTTTATTCTCTTTTTCAAGAGAAAAAAGACAATACTCTTAAGAAAAACACTGTGAACTAGGAGGAAAACTTTATATTGACACATTCATTTAAAATTGGTCATTTTCATACAAGTGGCCAACAAACATATGCAAAAATGTTCAACATCACTAATTATCAGAGAAATGCATATCAAAACCACAATGAGATACACCTCACAGCAGTCAGAATGGCTATTATTAAAAAGACAAAAAACAATACACATTAGCGGTAAGGCTATGGAGAAAAGACAACACTTATACACTTTTAATGAGAATGTAAATTAGTTCAGCCACTGGGGAAAGCAGTTTGGAGATTTCTCAAAGAACTTAAAACTACCATTTGACCCACCAATCTCATTACTGGGTATATATCCAAGAGAAAATAAATGGTTCTACTGAAAAGACACATGCATATGTAGATTCACTGCAGCCCTATTCACAGTAGCAAATCAACCTAGCTGCCCACCAATGGTGAATTAAATAAAGAAAATGTGGTACATATATACCATGGAATACTGCATGTCCATAAGAAAGAATGAAATCATGTTCTTTGAAGCAACATGGATTCAGCTAGAAACCACTGTCCTAAGCGAATTAACACAGAAACAGAAAGCTAAATACTCCATGTTCTCACTTGTAAGTGGGAGCTAAACACTGGGTACTCATGGATATAAAGATGGCAACAATAGACATTGGGGACTACTAGACGGGGAAGGTTGGGAAGGGACAAGGTTGAAAAAATAATTTGGGGGTACTATGCTCCATACCTGGTGACAGAATCGTTGCACCCCAAACCTTGGTGACTGAAACAGGAGCTAGGTATAGAGAGAGGTTAGAGAAGAAGAGTAGGAACAACAGGAGAAGCACCTGAAACAGTAGAAAAGTGTCCTATGTTAAGGAACATCATACTTCTTACCACTGGCAATTGGGGGAAGGGGAAAGAAGAGATCCGAAGAAGAGGGACCTATTAACTACTTAGGAAGGAAGCTACACTGAGCACAAAGAACCTAAACAAAGAATCCAGAATGCAAAAAGTATTTGCTGAATTGTGGGCATCTCTATTCACAGTTCAGGAGCTGAGAGAGGATAAAGGCTCTGGGTAAAAAGTAAAATAAAATAAGTGAGAGGAAACGACATTCTGCATACTACAACCACCAGCTTCTCTGCTTACATGAAAATCCTTCTCACCAAAGATGACTGGTTTGACAGAAAATAAACTATGAAGAATGTGGTCCCAAAACATTAATCTTGAAAGAATGTGTAACAGTGCAGCTTCCTTGACTGTATAGAAACTGTCAAAGACTGACAAAAGTAAATCCAAAAGCCTGACAAGTGAAGAAGACCAAAATAATAAAATAACATTTTGAGGAAGTGACACCAAAAAAGACCTAATAAAATAAATCCTATAAAATAATTAAATTATGCAGTCGTGTTCTTCAGATCCCAGTACACAAATGTCTTCCAAAGTAATTTATTAAAGATGGTAAGATATCACAAAAATCTTCAACTTCTTATTCACCAGCTTTGCTACTTATCTACTCTCATTCATACATTCTTCCCAAACATATGTCCTGAATATCTGCTCATGCCAAGCACTAAGCCAGGCCCTGCTGATATCTACAGACCACACATATAAACAAAGGGTGGATAATCCATAATAACTCAAACATGAGTCAGTGGTAGTACTGAAATTCAGAAACTTTTAAAGCCTCAATTTAGCCAAGAAATTCAATTATCCTTCTACTACTACCTTAATTCTAATATCCAAGAGTAGTAAAATTTAACTAATTTCAGATTCAATTTTTCTTATCTGGTGAATTTGCTTATGAGTCATAAAAAGGCAAAAAATCAAATTCTTATTAAGAGAAGACTCAAAAGATCCAAAATTCCTAATAACTTGAAGCGAAGAGCTTTTCACTATACATAAAGTCACTCTTTTTTTTCAAACACTGTACTTGCATATAATATTCCATTAAAAACAAAAAAGAGATCAGCATGAGGGTTCTAAAAATAGGTTTAATGAAAAGAAATACAGCAAACCCCAAGTGCTCAGTTTCTCTTTTTCAAATGATCTGAAGATCCACAACAGGTAGCAAGCATACATTTTCTAAAGCACAAACCAGAATTTGTACTAACTGGAAGGCTCAAATATGGGAAGTCTGTCCATGTGCCCCACTACAGGCTCCATCTCTGAGTTTCAGCATTCCTTGCTTTTCTATCTAAATTTACTCACATATTTTATAATGGATGCCCAAAAGAAATAACATACTACTTTCAACTGTCAGGTCTTCCCACTATTATTAAACTTGAGGTCAAGTAATAGCTTATCATCTTTGTATACCTATCCCCTAACATCATAACTGTCCCATAGCAAGAACTACAGTAATAATTTAAATAATGATGATAGTTAACATTAGGAGCTTACTACAGAAGTACCTGGCACTGCTTTATGTGCTTAGCATATATTATTTAATTTTCAAAACTCAATGAGTTACTATTATGAATCTCATTTTACAGATAAGAAAACTGAGGATCAACTTTTGTTGCTGAAGGAATGAATGGCAAGGAAAGAACATGGTCTTTGAATTCAAATAGAATCAAAGGAGTTTAAATCCTTATTACACACTATGCCACCTTGGGAAATATATTTATCTATTCTGAACTTCAGTTTCCTCATCTATAAAAAAGAAGCAATATCTACATCATTGTGTTGCTGTGAAGATTCAGTGTGATAACACCTGAAAGTACCTACCTCATTACCTGGTACAGAAGAAGCCCTCAGATGTTAGTCCTTCCACCCCACTGCCCCCCGCTTCCCTTTTACCACTTACCATACTACAGGAAAAGCAGACTGGAGATACTCTCACTCCCAGGAGTTCTCAAGCTTAGACTCACCTAGGGAACTTACTATATACATAGAAAAGCCCTGGCCTATTTCAAGAAGCCTGGACCATTGTGTTCTCTATTAGCTCTCCACGTGACTGTGATAGATGGCAATGTTTGAGAAGCACTGCTCTATAAGCATTCTCTACATAGCCACTTGACCCTCTACCTCCCGTTCAGCAAGGGACTTTAACTTCCTGACGTTTGAAAAACACTTGACGAACCTTCCTTCATCCTATCAATCTAAAAGACTGATAGGATGAAGCAAGTATCAATCTATCTTTTAGTATCAATCTAAAAGATTTCTCCACGATTTCCCTAATTTCTCCATCAGCAAAGAGAAAAGTAAATGTTAAAGTAGGATTTTATAATTTCCAGAGGATAAAATATCAATCAGTGGATTCTAGAGTGACATACACCAGCAACTGGATTGTGGGGCCTCTCTTCTTGTCCTTCTCTCCCTCCCTACAATTAACCGCTGAATTCTACCCAAGCCTACAGCTAACTAGAACAGAAGGAAACCTGATCCACACAAGCAGCAACCAGTGGAGAAGGGGCAGAACTAGAAGACAAATTTACAGTTTTCACTCAGCTTATCAAGGCCAACCACTAAATCGCAGAGCAACCCGATACTGACAGAAAAAAATTTTTTTTTTTTTTTTCCTGAGGCGGGAGTCTCTGTCGCTCAAGCTGGAGTGTAGTGGCGCCATCTCGCCATCTCGGCTCACTGCAAGCTCCGCCTCCCGGGTTCACACCATTCTCCTGCCTCAGCCTCTCGAGTAGCTGGGACTACAGGCACCCGCCACCACGCCCGGCTAATTTTTTGTATTTTTAGTAGAGCCGGGGTTTCACCGTGTTAGCCAGGATGGTCTCGATCTCCTGACCTCGTGATCTGCCCGCCTCCGCCTCCCAAAGTGCTGGGATTACAGGCGTGAGCCACCAGGCCCGGCCACTGACAGAAATCTTTAAATGGGATAAAACTGTAACCAGTCTTACAGAAAAAGGAACTGTTCAATAGAATACTGGTTTACATAAACAATAGTCTCCCAGGCAGTGATTAAACAGACTTCCAATAAACTAATATGCACAAAACAATTATGTTAACATTATGTTAATATTGATTTTAATTAACTGTTCAAATTTCAGAAGAGTTAATTGCCTTTTTATTTTGGAAAATTTGAACATTTGCAATAAATCTTTAGGAAGCCCAAACTCTCCATGAGGATTCTAATAGAGAATTGAATTGTGAGAAAGAAGTAGAATAGCAATATTGTGTGTAGTTTTCAAATTAGTTAACTATTTTGTAAATACTATTCAACTATTGAAGCAAATAGTTTTGAGAAAGTGAAAAGAATTAAAGTTAGCTTTAGATTTCTGGAGATTCATGCTATTAAAGCTCTGTTACCTAGGGCTTTACCAGTAAGAAAACACTAGAAAACTAGTGTTTCTGATATTCCCCAATACATACCTTCTACCAAGTGATTTCAAGCATAATGATCACAAATGGAAGAGTCAATATTTTCTAAAAGATTTGTATTTCTTTAGGAATCTATGAAAAATAAACACAAATTAATTGAATCAATGTTTTCTGAACTCCAACTCTGGGCTGGGGCATATACAAAATATAATCATGATGTTAACTAACATTTATTTATACCTACCACAAACACTAGACGAGGTTATAAATTCTTTGAGAAAAGAGGTGGGGCGGTTTAGAACATGTAGAAAAAGGCAAAAATAAAATAAAGTTAATTAGTTAATACAAAAACACTGTGGTGAAACAAATCTGTTCACCTTTGTTTTAAACTCCCTTTAAGCCTAGCACATAGGGACACACACAGTGCTTTTTCTGTAGAGGTATTTAGTAATTCATAATTAATGTTTCTATACAAGGGAGAAGGCACTCATGGTTGCAGGGAAGATGTGGTAGAAAAACCTGGAGGGATTGGGGAAATCTAGAGGATGTCTTCTCAACCAACGGATAAGGCAAAGCCCTGGACAAAACCATGATTATCTTTAAAGAAAAGGCAAGCAGTAGAAATGGAGCTGCGAGCTGAGATAGAGAGTGGCAAACATGATGAGCCCTGAGAGAAACGTACAGAAGGGAGGCATAGTCTGGAGGTGAAAAACTTCATACAGCACAATGGGCAACACCCTCATAATTACGGACCACGAAAGTTGTGCTTTATATACAAATAATATACCAGCGTAGTCTCTCCCCACCCTCAACCATCCTCACAAACAACAAAATGTAGGCTGCTTCTAAAGGTCGCTGAAGGAATACACAATTTCCTCTTGTGTGGAGATGTAAAAAAAATGACTGCTTAAGAATACTATAGAACTTAAAATTATAATTAACTGTAAATTTAATTATTTTTTATTTCCCTGGCTAGACCATAAGTGCTATAAGAACAGACAATAGGATCATACCTTCCTATGGCCAATATCTTACCCCCAGTTATGGACCAGGCAAATACATATAGGTAATAAATATTAGTTGAATGAATGAAAAGTGAATCAATCCATATGTAAAAGGTAGGAGATCAATAAATGAACAGAAACAGGTTATGTGGAAGGTCAGACTGAGGGAATAAGAAAACCTAGAAAGTCAGACACCCCTAAAACTATTCCAATAAAAAGCTAAAGGCTAACACACTTTTACCAAAAACGTAATTTATGAAAAGCAGTGATTGACAAATTTAGATTTAGAATTAGAAGTGTGTAATATATTCTTTGTAATATCTATATTTCCACTTATCACTAATTTCAAAGTTTTTGCTTTTCTTTAGCATAGAAAAAAATCTGTCTTTATATGCACTCCAATTATTTAAGACACTCATACATTTCCAAGAGCACAAGTAAAGAACATGAAAAAACAGGTTAATGGCATTCATTGGTATATAATCATCCACATCTATCTAGGTACTGGGTTTTTATCCCTAAAATCTCCTAAAAAATATGAGTTCATAAAAACAAAGATAGAAAAAAAAAGTCATTCAGATTAAAAGAGGGAAAAAAACCTTTGCCCAGTGTGAGGCTTGATTACCTTAATTATTTTGACTTTGAAAGAAACCTTAATACAGAATTGAACTTTGTCCAGTCTTTCATCTACACATTAAAAAAAAAATGACACTGTGTCATTCATAAGTCTTGTCTAATTATCTTAATTTCTTCAGAAATGTTTCATTTGGTAACTTTTCCAGCAAAATTGCAATTTAAACATGCAGTTCAAAAATCATAAGTCTCTTACTCACTTTAATGTGAAGCGAGATTAATGGAAGATGCTCATTCCACAATGGCCTGAGCAGAAACTTGACATTTCAAAGTGTGTGTATGAATCAAAATACAATTCCGCGATTCAATGAAAGAAAATAGTCAGAAATGTCTTTACAATGAAATAAACACACTAGACCTTCTTGTATAGTTTTTTTTTTTTCCTCCAAGCAAGTGGTCTTCAAACAGGAATTCCACACATATCAGAAGATTTTGTAACCATTTCCACATTAAACAGAATTATCACATTGTGATAAAATGCTGACTCCACTGAAGGATCCTGCTGGTCAATGATTTCATCATTTTATCAAGCATGTGAAGGTTATTATCATCAAGCTGAATGTTGCTACAAGGTGGTTACACAAACACTGTTTGCTTAAAGACAGTGTTATCTGGAGAAAGAAGTCTCTTTTCCAAAGTAAGGTAAGGCATTTCCCAAGATTTCTCACTAAACAGTCCAGGCTTCTGACAAACCCTCTATAAAAGTGTAGAAAAAAGTACCCTTTCAAGGAAAACTACAGATTAATACACTCATAGGTGGGAACTGAACAATGAGATCACTTGGACTCGGGAAGGGGAACATCACACACCGGGGCCTATCATGGGGAGGGGGGAGGGGGGATGGATTGCATTGGGAGTTATACCTGATGTAAATGACGAGTTGATGGGTGCTGACGAGTTGATGGGTGCAGCACAGCAACATGGCACAAGTATATATATGTAACAAACCTGCACGTTATGCACATGTACCCTAGAACTTAAAGTATAATAATAAAAAATAAATAAATAAATAAAAATAAAAATAAACAACGTACACAGCCAACATCACATGGCCATGCTATTAAATTCGTTTTGGTTATTAGTTTAAGCTTCCTACTAATCAAATTTTCTAGGATAATCACCATCAATAGATGAGTTCAATTTTAGAAAAAAAGAATGATGAAAGACATGAAAAGTTTTCTTAATTTATTATACAAAGCAAGATTAGTCTGCCAGAGATACTGCCCTATTATACTTCTTTTGTGTGTGTGTATGCGTATACACCCACACTCTAAAATTTTAAATCAATCTATGGTCTTTTCATAATTCTTACTACATAGACATAAGTATCTCTTTTAAGCCACAAATGAATAGAAAGTGATCCTTTATAATCAGAATCTCAGATAATATTCATAATGATGGAGTATTTGATTATAGGAAAAATTTATATTTTATAGAAAATATTAATATTTTATAGAAGTTTATCAAGCCTATGAGAATTTTTAATGATTAATTCAAAATTCATCAGGAACTTAACAGCACCAAAGATGCAAGTACTAAAAATAGTAGCAAATTTAACAAAATGCTATTGATATCAAATTTTTTAAAACAATCAATTTGGTGACATACTAATTTCTTATTTAGCAAAATAGTAAATGTGGTGGCAGCATCATGCTTGACAACACATAGCTGAGGCATCTAGGCACTCTGCTAACAAGCCAGACACGCTAGCTCCTTCATTTACACGAGGACACAAATGAGCAGGAAAGGATGGTACAACACAAAAAGAAAATAACTTGGAATCTCAGGCAGTTGCCCAGGTGATGGTAAAGCGTCAAGCTGAAAAACCTGTGGTCGCTAAGCAGCAGCAAAGACAATAAAGAGATTCCTATCCAGCTTCACAGCAGCTGCAGTAAGTTCAGACTGGTGGAATCACAGCACACCCTGGTGACAAAAACGAGTTACCTCTGGCTGGCCTGATAACTACTGAAGCACCAAGGCTACCACCGAACATTTCTTCAAATCTTCCTGGGAAAAACTAAAAACACGGTGAATAAACTTGCACTATTAAGAAAAAAAGGGAAACTAAAAGAGATTTTATATAATATAAATGCTAATACTATTTTCAAAGCATCTGGCTTAGTGGCTTACCAGCAATGTGACCTTGGGCAAGTTTTTAGATTGTCTGTGCCTCAATTTCACACTGGGAGTATTTTTTAAGTCCTCACCTTACAGGATACCATACAGATCAAAAAAAGACAATATTTGAAACATGCTTAGAACAGGACCTGGCACGCAGAAAACCCCGTATGCATTCATTCATGAATAAATATGAATTCAATGTAGACATATAATTTTTTAAGCTGAAAAGGAAAAATAATATTAAAAGTTACAATGTACTGAGTGCTAGCTACGTGCTCTCATCTGTACTATTTACATACATTTTACATAGATGATGCCCTTTAATCTTTTTTTTTTCCTGAGATGGAGTTTCGCTATTGTTGCCCAGGCTGGAGTGCAATGGCTCAATCTTGGCTCACTGCAACCTCCGCCTCCCAGGTTCAAGCAATTCTCCTGCCTCAGCCTCCCAAGTAGCTGGGATTACAGGCATGCGCCACTACACCCAGCTAATTTTGTATTTTTTGTAGAGATGGGGTTTCACCATGTTGGCCAGGCTGGTCTCGAACTCCTGACCTCAGATGATCCACCCACCTCAGCCTCCCAAAGTGCTGGGATTACAGGCGTGAGCCATCACGCCCAACCGCCCTTTAATCTTTATAACAAATATGTATCATAGGTGTTACCTCCTTTTATAGATGAAGAAAGGCAAATGTTAAGACCAAAACAAAACTAGCAAGTGGCAGAGCTAAGACTCAAACACAGATATTTCTGACTCCAAAACCTATACTTTTAACTGCACTGCACCATAGAGAAAACTGGTTTTACTCATCTGTTCCTATTTTATGGATGAGGAAACCGACATGTCTTAGATAAGGCCCCACAGGTAGCTAATGGATAAAAGAGGAATAAAGGTGTCTTGTCCTATTACAAGTAGATACCTCTCTGTTCCAAATGACTAAATAGGTGTAAAATTCCATTGCCACTGGGAATAGTCTTTTGAATCACTCAGGATTAGAATTAGTCTAAGGATATCTGCCCTACCCAACACAACACACTGAAGCATATGCTACAGTAAATTAGAGAACAGAAGAGATTTTTCACTTTAGGTAGTGGAAGGCAGGAAGGTCAGGTATCCTGAATGACTCTCTAATATGATCAACTTCATCATAGTAACTGCCAAGTGTAATGCCAAAATGTGGTAAATTTCAACTTTGTTTTTTCCAACATAGAAGGAAAAACCCATATGGAGGGCGATACTACTGATAATCATTTCGAAAATAAAGAGCTGTCTGGCAGGTGCATTTTCCCTGAATATGCCCAGGCTTGACAATGAAAGAAAAACCAGCCAGCTCCCACCCACAGGTGTTGGTTGGAAGTCATTTGGCAGCAGCTGGAGCTGAGGTACATACAAGCTCTATCCTACCACCCTCTGAAGCAAAAGAAGAAAGTTGATACTTTAAAACATTAAGACTAAAAAGATAGGGGTATATGTATATTAAAAATACAAGGTTCATTTGCAAGATGAGTAACAATTACAGGCAGAGCTCTCACTCTATATAAACATTAACCCCTTTCTAGTTGTATGAATCAAGCCAAATCAAATGCTATGCTTAGCATCAAGATAAGAATACTGGTTTGGGAACTTTCTTACAACTATATCTTCAGGCATTTGTTTATAGAACTAATAATAGAAAAAACTACCTCTTCATATTAAAAAGTTTATCATTTACATGTTTTTATAGTGTAATGAAAACAGTGATCATTCCTTAAAAACAGTAAATGCAAATTCATATTCTGAACAGATACTCTGCAAGAAAGCCAGAGTTTACCTAGAAAAGGTCAAAATCCTAGTAAATGAAAAACCACCTTGCATGAATCATGTCACAGTATTCGTATTTCATTAAATCCCACCAAATTTAATATTTTATCAACTATAGGCATCTTCCTTACTACAGGTTGAGTGCCCCTTATCCAAAATGCTTGAGACAGAAGTGTTTTGAATTTTGAATTTTTTCATATTTTTGGCATATTCGTATATATATAATGAGATATCTTGGAGATGGGACCCAAGTTTAAACACTTAATGCGTTTATTTTTTCATGTATATACCTTATAAACAAAGCCTGAAGACAATTTTATTTTTCCTTTGAAGATGCTTTGTGTTGTGTGCCTACATTTTGACCGCGACCCTTCAAATAAAATCAGATGTGAAATTTTCTACTTATGGTGTCACGTTGGTGCTCAAAAACCTTCAGATTTGGGAGCATTTCAGATTTGGGATTTTTGGATTGGAGATATTCAACCTGTACCTCAACACCTTCTTTTTAATATGTTGTACATATGAAATCGCATACTCTAAAACTATTACAAAATAATCTATTTACTACTTCACAGATTTGATTAAATATTGTCCTTTATATTCCCTGTTTATCTCAAAATAATAGAGCCTCAAACTTTATAGGAGTATTGAAATTATACCAATATTGCAAAAAATACAAATCAATAATGTCATCTTAGAGCTTAAAAATTGTTTATAATTTTTATTTCTACATAAAATATATAAGTATGGGGAAATTTCCTCATCCATAAAATAGGAACAGATGAGTAAAACCAGTTTTCTCTATGGTGCAGTACGGTTAAAAGCATAGGTTTTGGAGTCAGAAATATCTGTGTTTGAGTCTTAGCTCTGCCACTTGCTAGTTTTGTTTTGGTCTTAACATTTGCCTTTCTTCATCTATAAAAGGAGATAACACCTGTGATGCATATTTGTTATAAAGATTAAAGGGCAGCTGGGCGTGGTGGCTCACGCCTGTAATCCCAGCACTTTGGGAGGCTGAGGCGGGTGAATCATCTGAGGTCAGGAGTTCGAGACTATATAATGCCAAACTCAAAAATATTCTAAATGATAAACAGGTAACATAATGTTTATATTATTTTGCTGTGTTTATCATAAGTGACTTCTCAGAATCACTGGGCACATCAGATATTTTCTTTTTGTTTTTAATGGAAAAAGTATTTTCTTCCTTTCTTTGTAGAGAAAGCAATGAAATTATCCAGGAAAATTTATTTCTTATTACTCTTCTAAAATATAATCTTTCTTTATGTTTTCCTTCAGAACAGAAAAATTGTTATAGCTTTATTGAAGTATAATTGACAAATAAAAATTATACATATTTAAGGTATACAAAATAATGTTTAGATATATGTATAAATTGTGAAATGATTTCCACAATCAAGCTAATTAGCACATCCCTAATCTCACATTGTTATAGTTACCGTGTGTGTGTGTGGGTACGTGTGTGTGTGTGTGTTCGGAAAACTTAAGATCTGTTCTCTTAGCAAATTTCAAGTACGTTCTTATTAACTATAATCACCATATGATACATTAGGTCTCCAAAATTTATTTATAACTTAAAGCTTCTATGATTTGACCAACAGCTTCCCATTTTCCCTCCACTCAGCCACTGGCAACCACTATTCCACGCTGTGCATACAAAATCACATGCTCTAAAATTTCTATGAGATCAACTATTTTAGATTCTACATATAAATGAGATCCTGCAGTATTTGTTCTTATGTGCCTGAATTACTTAACATAATGTATTCCACAATTGTCACAAATGACAGAAATTTCCTTCTTTTTAAAGGCTGAATGATATTCCACTGTATATAAATAGCATATTTTCTGTATGCACTCATCCATCAATGGACATTTCAGTAGTTTCCATATCTTGGCTATTGTTAATAATGCTGCAATAAACCTGGAAGTACAAATATATTTTCAATGTGCTGATTTCATCTCTATCAGATGAGACCCCAGAAATGGGACTGCTGGATCATATGGGAGTTCTATTTTTAATTTCTCAAGGAACCTCCATACTGTTTCCTTTCCATAATGGCTGTACCAACTTACATTCCCAACAACAATGTATAAGGTTCCCTCTTCTCCACATCATCACCAACACTTGTTTTCTTTTGTCTCTTCTTTATAACAGCCATTCTAACATGTATGCAGTGATGTCTCACTGTGGCTTTGATTTGCATTTCCCTGATGACTGAGCACCTTGTAATATACCTATTGGCCATCTGTATGCATCCTTTGGAAAATTTTCTATTCAGGTCCTTTGCCCATCTTTGGTGTTTGTTTTTGTTTTTACTGAGTTGTATAAGTTTCCTATTTTTTATATTAATTCCTTATCAGATGCATGATTTTTAAATATATCTCCAATCCATAGGCTGCCTTTTCACTTTGCTATTTCCTTGCTTAGCAGAAACCTATTGGTTTAGTGTAGTCCACTTGTTTATTCTTACTTTTATTGTCTGTGCTTTTGGTGTCATATCCTAAAAATCACTGCCAAAACTAATGTCATGGAGATTTTTCCCTATGTTATCTTCAAGGAGTTTTACAGTTTCAGGTCATACACTTGAATATTTAATCCATTTTGAGTTTATTGTTGTATATGATGTAGGATAAGAAGATGATTTCTCTTATTTTCATGGTGGATATAAAGTTTTCACAACATCATTTTTGGAAAAAACTATCATTTTTTCATTGTGTATTCAGGGTGCCTTTGTCAAACATTACTTAATCACCTCTAGACCTGCCTTACAAGAAATGCTAAAGGGAGTTCTTCAAGCTGAAACAAAAGGATGCTAGTTAGTAACATGAAAACATATCAAAGTATAAAACTCACTGGATGAAGACCTTTAAAATGCTGCACTTCCATTTAGTGAATAGTAAATATATTTCCTTATAAGTCCTTATGACTTTCTTTTTTTTTTTTTTTTTTTTTTTTTTTTTTGTGGGGTTTTTTT